>NC_054468.1:216017730-216322105 GCF_017639515.1 Carcharodon carcharias
CACCCCCTCCCCCCACACACCCCCCCGACCCCCCTTCCCCCTCACACCCACCTCACCCCCTCCCCCTCCCATCCCCCCTAAGCCCCTCCCCCCTCACAACCCCCCTGACTCCCCTCCCCCCTCACACCCTCCTCCTCACACCCCCCTCACCCCCCTCCTCCCTCACACCCCTCACAATCCCCCTCACCCCCTCCCCCTAACACCACCAACACCCCCCTCCCCCCTCACCCCCTCCCTCTCACCCCCCTCACCCCTCACCCCCCCTCACCTCCTCACCCCCTCTCACCCCCTCACACCTCACACCCCCCCGATCCCCCTCCCCCCTAACACCACCAACACCCCCCTTCACCCTGATCCCCCCATCCCCACCTCACTCCAAACCCCTAATCCCCCTCAGCCCCCTCACCCTTCCCCCCTCACCCTCCCCCTGCCACTCCCCCTCCCCCCTCCCCCTCCCACTCCCCCTCCCCCCTCACCCTCACCCTCCCCTCACCCCCTCCCCTTCCCCCTCACCCTCACCGCCTTCATCCTCACCCCCCTCATCCTCACCCCTCTCCCCCTCACCACCCTCACCCCATCACCCCCTCACCCTCACACCCTCCCCCTCCCCCTCACCCCCCTCATCCTCACCCCCCTCATCCTCACCCCCTCATCCTCTCCCCCTCACCACCCTCACCCCATCACCCTGACCCTCTCCCCCTCACCCTGACTCTTTCCCCCTCACCACCCTCACCCCCATCATCCCCTCACCCCTCTCACCCTCACCCCCTCATCCTCTCCCCCTCACCCTTCACCCCCTCACCCTTCACCTCCTCACCTTTCACCCCACCATTCAAGCTACACCCCCTTGCCCGTCACCCCCTCGCTCATCAGTCCCCTCGGTCCCCTCGCCCCTCGGCCCCCAAATGCCCCTCGACCCCCAAACCCCCCTCAACCCCCTCACCCCAAACCCCCCTCAACCCCCCTCACCCAAAACTCCCCTCAACCCCCCTCACCCAAAACCCCCCTCACCCCAAACCCTGCCCCACCGCAACCCCCCCCACCCCAACCCCCCCCTCACTCCAGCCCCCCCTCACTCCAGCCCCCCCTCACTCCAGCCCCCCTCACTCCAGCCCCCCTCACTCCAGCCCCCCCTCACCCCAAGCCCCCACTCACCCCAAACCCCCATCCCACTCAACCCCTCACCCCAAACTCCCTCACCTCTCACCACAAACCCCCCTCAACCCCCTGAACACCCTCACCCTAAACACCCCTCCCCCCTCACCCCACACCCTTCACTCCTCACCCTCCTCATCCCCTTCCCCCACCCCAAACTCCCCTCACCTCTCACCCCAAACCCTCCTCAACCCCTTCACCCCAACCCCCCAACCCCCTCTCCCCAAACCCCCCACCCCCCTCCACCCAAACCCCCCTCACCCCCAACCCCCTCACCCCAACCCCCTCAACCCCAACCCCCTCACCCCAAACGCCCCTCACCCCAAACGCCCCTCACCCCCCTCACCACAGCCCCCCCTCGCCCCAAGCCCCCCTCACTCCAGCTCCCCCTCACTCCATGCCCCCATCCCACTCACCCCCTCACCCCAAACTCCCTCACCTCTCACCATGAACCCCCCTCAACCCCCTGAACACACTCACCCTAAACACCCCTCACCCCACACCCTTCACTCCTCACCACCCTCAACCCCCTCCCCCTCACCTCTCTCATTAAACCCTCCTCGACCCCAACACCCCCTCCCCCTCACCCAACCCTTCCTCACTGCCCTCAACCCAAACCCGCCTCATCCCAACCTCCCCTCCTCCCTCACTCCAACACCCCCTCACCAAAAACCCCCTCTCACCCCTCGCCCCCCCCCTCGCCCACACGCCCCCCTCGCACCCCCAGACCCCTCACACCCCCAGCCCCTCCCCTCGCCCCCCCGGCCCCCCCTCGCCCCCCTCTCCCCCCTCGACCCTCAGGCCCCCCTCGCCCCTCAGGCCCCCCTCGACCCATAACCCCCACCCCAACCCCCCCGAACCCAAACCCCCCTCACCCCAAACCCCCCAACCCCCTCACCCCAAAAACTCCTCAGCCCCCTTTAACCCCCTCACCCCCCACACCCCAAACCCCCCTCACCCCAAACCCCCCTCACCCCAAACGCCCCTCACCCAAACTCCCCTCACCTCAAACCCCCCCTCCTCACCGCCCCTCACCCCAACCCCCCCTCACCCCAGCCCCCCCTCACCCCAGCCCCCCCTCACCCCAAGCCACCCGTCACCCCAACCCCCCTCACCCCAAACCCCCCATCCCCCTCACCCCATACCCCCATCCCACTCACCCCCTCACCCCAAACCCCCCTCTCCTCTCACCACAAGCCCCCCTCAACCCCCTGAACACCCTCACCCTAAACACCCTTCCCCCCTCACCCCACACCCTTCACTCCTCACCCTCCTCATCCCCCTCCCCCTCACCCCAACCCCTCCGCACTGCCCGCACCACAAACCCCCCTCATCCCAAACCCCCCTCATCCCAACCCCCCCTCACCCAAAATCCCCCAGCACCCCAGCCCGCCTCACGCCCCCCGGCCCCTCCTCCCCCCCCGCCCCCGCCCCCCCCCCCCCCCCCCCCTCGCGCCCTCCCTCGGCGCCCGGGCCCCCCTCTGCCCTCTGGCCCCCCTCGACCCAAACCCGCCCCCACCCCAAGCCCCCCTCACCACAAGCTCCCCACCTCCCCAAACCCCCCTCACCCCAAACCCCCTCACCCCTATCCCCCCTCAACGCCCACACCCCAAACCCCCCTCAACCCCAACACCCTCACCCCAAACCCCTCCCAACATCCCCACCCCAAAACCCCCCAACCCCTTCACCCCAAACACCCCTCACCCCCTCACCCCAAACCCACCTCACCCCAAACCCCCTTCAGCACAAACCCCCCTCACCCCATATGCCCCCTCGCCCCAAGCGCCCCCTCACCCCAAGCGGCCCCTCACCCCAAACCCCCCCCTCACCCCAAACCCCATCAATCTCCTCACCGCATACACCCCTCAACCCCCTCACCCCAAACCCCCCTCAACCCCCTCACCCCAAACCCCCCTCAACCCCCTCACCGCATACACCCCTCAACCCCCTCACCCCAAACCCCCCTCAACCCCAAACCCCCCTCAACCCCCTCACCGCATACACCCCTCAACCCCCTCACCCCAAACCCCCCTCACCCCAAAGCCCCGTCAACCCTTTCGCCCCAATCCCCACTCAACCCCCTCACCGCATACACCCCTCAACTCCCTCACCGCATACACCCCTCAAACCCCTCACCGCATACACCCCTCAACCCCCTCACTGCATACACCCCTCAACCCCCTCACCCCAAACCCCCCTTAACCCCCTCACCCCAAACCCCCCTCATCCCCCTCACCGCATACACCCCTCAACCCCCTCACCGTATACACCCCTCAACACCCTCACCCCAAACCCCCCTCAATCTCCTCACTCCAAACTCCCCTCCCCTCCCGGGCTCTCCTCGCCCCCCCTGGCCCCCTCACCCCCCCTGGGCCCCCCTCGCCCCTCAGGCCGCCCTTGACCCAAACCCCAATGCCCCCTCAACCCCCACACCCCAAACCCCCCTCAACCCCCCACCCCAAAATCCCCCAACCCCCTCACCCCAAACACCCCTCACACCCTCACCCCAAACCCACCTAACCCCTCTCACCTCAAACCCCCCTCACCCCAAACCCCTCCCTCACCCCAAACGCCCCCTCACCCCAAACCCCCCCACCCCAAAACCCCCCCTCACCCCAAACCCCACCTCACCCCAAACGCCCCCCTCACCCCAAACCCCATCAACCTCCTCTTCCCAAACCCCCCTCAACCCCCTCGCCTCAAACCCCCGTCAATCACCTCGCCCCAAACCCCCGTGAACCCCCTCGCCCCAAATCTCCGTCAACCTCCTCGCCCCAAACCTCCATGAATCCCCTCGCCCCAAACCCCCATGAACCCCCTCGCCCCAAACCCCCGTGAACCTCCTCGCCCCAAACCCCCATGAGCCCCCTCGCCCCAAACCCCCCTCACCCCAAACCCCACTCGGCCCAAACCCCCCTCAACCCCAAACCCCCTCAACCCCCTCACCCCAACCCCCCAACCCCTTCTCCCCAAACCCCCCCACCACTCTCCACCCAAACCCCCCTCCACCCAAACCCCCCTCACCCCCAACTCCCCTCACCCCCAACTCCCCTCACCCCCAACCCCCTCACCCCCAACCCCCTCACCCCCAAACGCCCCTCACCCCAAACGCCCCTCACCCCCCTCACCACAGCCCCCCCTCGCCCCAAACCGCCCCCTCGCCCCAAACCGCCCCATCGCCCCAAACCCCATCACCCCAAACCCCATCAACCTCCTCTTCCCAAGCCCCCCTCAACCCCCTCGCCTCAAACCCCCGTCAATCCCCTTCCCCAAACACCCGTGAACCCCCTCGCCCCAAACCTCTGTCAAACTCCTCGCCACAACCCCTCGTGAACCCCCTCGCACCAAACCCCTGTGAACCCCCTCGCCCCAAACCCCCGTGAACCCCCTCACCCCAAACCCCCGTGAACCCCCTCAACCCAACCCCCCGTGAACCCCCTCGCCCCAAACCCCCGTGAACCCACTCGCCCCAAACCCCCGTGAACCCCCTCGCCCCAAACCCCGCTCACCCCCCTCACCCCAAACCCCCCCTCACCCCAAACCCCCCTCAACCCCAAACCCCCCTCAACCCCAACGCCCCCAACCCCTTGTCCCCAAACCCCCCCACCACACTCCACCCAAACCCCCCTCCACCCAAACCCCCCTCACCCCAAACCCCCCTCACCCCCCACCCCCTCACCCCCAAATGCCCCTCACCCCCCTCACCACAGCCCCCCTCGCCCCAACCGTCCCCTCGCCCCAACCGTCCCCTCGCCCCAAACTGCCCCCTCGCCCCAAACTCCGTCACCCCAAACCCCATCAACCTCCTCTTCCCAAACCCCCCTCAACCCTCTCGCCTCAAACCCCCGTCGATCCCCTCGCCCCAAACCTCCGTCAAACTCCTCGCCCCAAACCCCCGTGAACCCCTTCGCCCCAAACCCCCGTGAACCCCCTCGCCCCAAATCCCGTGAACCCCCTCGCCCCAAATCCCCGTGAATCCCCTCGCCCCAAACCCCCCATGCCCCAAACCCCCCTCAACCCCCTCACCCCAACCCCGCAACCCCCTCTCCCCAAACCCCCCCACCACCCTCCACCCAAACCCCCCTCCAACCAAACCCCCCTCACCCCCAAACGCCCCTCACCCCCAAACGCCCCTCACCCCAAACGCCCCTCACTCCCCTCACCACAGCCCCCTCGCCCCAACCGCCCCCTCGCCCCAACCTCCCCCTCGCCCCAAACCCCATCACCCCAAACCCCCCTCACCTCAAACCCTCCTCACTGCCCCTCACCACAACCCCGCCCCACCGCAACCCTGCGCCACCGCTACCACCCCCACCCCCCCCACCCCAAGCCCCCCACACTCCAGCCCCCCCTCGCCCCAAGCCCCCCCTCACCCCAAGCTCCCCCTTACCCCAAGCCCACACTCACCCAAAACCCCCTTCCCACTCACCCCCTCACCCCAAACCCCCTCACCTCTCACCACGAACCCCCCTCAACCGCCTGAACACCCTCACCCTAAACACCCCTCCCCCCTCACCCCACACCCTTCACTCCTCACCACCCTCAACCCCCTCCCCCTCACCTTTCACATTAAACCCTCCTCAACCCCCTCACCCCAACCCCTCCTCACTGCCCTCATCCCAAACCCCCCTCATCCCAAACCCCCTTCCCCCTCACTCCAAACCCCCACTCCCAAAGCCCCCTCTCACCCCCCGCCCCTCGCCCACATGCCCCCACGCCCACACGCCCCCCTCGCCCACACGTCCCCCTCGCACGCCCAGCCCCCCTCACCCCCCGGCCCCCCTCGACCTCCCAGCGCCCCCCCTCACCCTAAACACCCCTCCCCCCTCACCCCACACCCTTCACTCCTCACCCTCCTCATCCCCTTACCCCACCCCAACCCCTCCGCACTGCAAACCCCGCTCATCCCAAACCCCCCTCATCGCAACCCCCCCTCCCCCCTCACTCCAACCCTCCCTCACCCAAAATCCCCCAGCACCCCAGACTGCCTCGCCCCCCCGGACCCCTCCCCCTCCATGCCCCCGGCCCCTCCTCTCCCCGCCCCCCATCGCCCCCCCCCCCCCCCCCTCGCGCCCTCCCTCGGCCCCCCTCGGCCCTCAGGCCCCCCTCAACCCAACCCCCCCCCCCCAACCCAAAAGTGCCCCCACCCCAAGCCCCCCTCACCCCAAACCCCCTTACCCCTATCCCCCCTCAACGCCCACACCCCAAACCCCCCTCAACCCCCCTCACCCCAACACCCTCACCCCAAACCCCTTCCAACACCCCCACCCCAAAACCCCCCAACCCCTTCACCCCAAACACCCCTCACCCCCTCACCCCAAACCCCCCTCACCCCAAACGCCCCCTCACCCCAAACCCCCCCTCACCCCAAACCCCCTCACCTAAAACGCCTCCCTCACCCCAAACCCCCCCTCACCCCAAACCCCCTCCACCCCAAACCCCACCTCACCCCAAACGCCCCCCTCACCCCAAACCCCATCAACCTCCTCTTCCCAAACCCCCCCTCAACCCCCTTGCCACAGACTCCCGTCAATCCCGTCGCCCCAAACGCCCGTGAACCCCCTCGCCCCAAACCTCCGTCAAACTCCTCGCCCCAAACCCCCGTGAACCCCCTCGCCCCAAACCCCTGTGAACCCCCTCACCCCAAACCCCCCTGACCCCATTCACCCCAAACCCCCCACACCCCAAACCCCTCTCAACCCCAAACCCCCCTCACCCCAACCCCCCCAACCCCCTCTCCCCAAACCCCCCTCCCCCAATCCCCTCACCCCCAAACCCCCCTCAAACCCTCACCCCAAACCCCCCCTCACCCCAAACCCCCCTCACCCCAAACCCCCCTCACCCCAAAGGCCCCTCAACCCTCTCACCCCAACCCCCTCTCCCCAAACCCCCCACCACCCTCCACCCAAACCCCCCTCACCCCCAACCACCTCACCCCCAACCCCCTCACCCCCAACCCCCTCACCCCCAACCCCCTCACCCCCAACCCCCCTCATCCCAAACCCCCCTCACCTCAAACCCCCTTAACCCCCTCGCCCCAAATCTCCGACAAACTCCTCGCCCCAAACCCCCGTGAATCCCCTCGCCCCAAACCCCCGTGAATCCCCTCGCCCCAAACCCCCGTGAACCCCCTCGCCCCAAACCCGCCTCGCCCCAAACCCCCTTCGCCCCAAACCCCCTCGCCCCAAACCCCCTCACCCCAAAGCCCCCTCAACCCCAAACGCCCCTCAACCCCCTCACCCCAAACCCCCAACCCCTTCTCCCCAAACCCCCCCACCACCCTGCACCCAAACCCCCTCCACCCAAACCCCCCTCACCCCCAACCCCCCTCACCCCCAACCCCCCTCACCCCCAACCCCCCTCACCCCAAACCCCCTCACCCCAAACCCCCCTCACCCCAAACCCCCCTCACCCCCAACCCCCTAACTCTCAACCCCCTCACCCCCAGCCCCCACACCCCCAAACGCCCCTCACCCCCAAACGGCCCTCGCCCCAACCGACCCCTCGCCCCAAACCGCCCTCACCCCAAACCCCATCAATCTCCTTTTCCCAAACCCCCCTCAACTCCCTCGCCTCAAACCCCCGTGAACACCCTCGCCCCAAACCTCCGTCAAACTCCTCGCCCCAAACCCCTGTGAACCCCCTTGCCCCAAATCCCCGTGAACCCCCTCGCCCCAAACCCCCGTGAACCCCCTCGTCCCAAACCCCCGTGAACCCCCTCGCCCCAAACCCCCTCACCCCAAACCCCCCAAACCCCCCTCACCCCAAACCCCCCAAACCCCACTCACCCCAAACCCCCCTCAACCCAAACCCCCCTCAACCCGCTCACCCCAACCCCCCCAACCCCCTCTCCCCAAACTCCCCCACCACCCTCCACCCAAACCCCCTCCACCCAAACCCCCCTCACTCCCAACCCCCCCTCACCCCCAACTCCCCTCACCCCAAACCCTCCTCACCCCAAACCCCCCTCACCCCCAACCCCCTCACCCCAAACGCCCCTCACCCCCCTCACCACAGCCCCCCTCGCCCCAAACCGCCCCCTCGCCCCGATCTGCCCCCTCGCCCCAAACCCCGTCACCCCAAACCCCCCTCACCTCAAACGCTCCTCCTCACCGCCCCTCATCACAACCCCGCCCCACCGCAACCCTGCCCCACCGCTACCACCCCCACCCCAAGCACCCCTCACTCCAGCCCCCCATCACCCCAAGCCCCCCCTCACCCCAAGCGCCCCCTTACCCCAAGCCCACACACACCCAAAACCCTCATCCCACTCACCCCCTCACCCCAAACCCCCTCACCTCTCACCCCAAACCCCCCTCAACCCCCTCACTCCAAAACCCCCTCAACCCCCTCACCGCATACACCCCTCAACCCCCTCACCGCATACACCCCTCAACCCCCTCACCCCAAACCCCCCTCACCCCAAACCCCCCTCACCCCAAACCCCCCTCAACCCCCTCACTCCAAAACCCCCTCAACCCCCTCACCGCATACACCCCTCAACCCCCTCACCGCATACACCCCTCAACCCCCTCACCCCAAGCCCCCCTCACCCCAAAGCCCCGTCAACCCTCTCGCCCCAATTCCTACTCAACCCCCTCACCGCATACACCCCTCAACCCCTCACCCCAAACCACCCTCAACCCCCTCACCCCAAACCCCCCTCACCCCAAACCCCCCTCAACCCCCTCACCGCATACACCCCTCAACCCCCTCACCGCATACACCCCTCAACACCCTCACCCCAAACCCCCCTCAATCTCCTCACTCCAAACTCCCCTCCCCTCCCGGG
Organism: Carcharodon carcharias; assembly: GCF_017639515.1. Lineage (NCBI taxonomy): Eukaryota > Metazoa > Chordata > Chondrichthyes > Lamniformes > Lamnidae > Carcharodon > Carcharodon carcharias. The sequence goes on from NC_054468.1 coordinate 216,026,678, forward strand.
CCCCCCTGGCCCCCTCGCCCCCCCTGGCCCCCTAGCCCCCTCGCCCCCCCGGGCCCCCCTTGCCCCCCGGGCCCCCCTCGCCCCCCCGGGCCCCCCTCGCCCCTCAGGCCCCCCTCGACCCAACCCCCCCCAACCCCAATACCCCCTCAAACCCCACACCCCAAACCCCCCTCAACCCCCCCACCCCAAAACCCCCCAAACCCCTCACCCCAAACACCCCTCACACCCTCACCCCAAACCCACCTAACCACTCTCACCTCAAACCCCCCCTCACCCCAGATCCCACCTCACCCCAAATCCCACCTCACCCCAAACCCCGCCTCACCCCAAACCCCCCCCCACCCCAAACCCCCCCTCACACCAAACACCCCCCCCACCCCAAACCTCCCCCTCACCCCAAACCCCCCCTCACCCCAAACCCCCTCAACCCCCTCGCCTCAAACCCCCGTCAATCCCCTCGCCTCAAACCCACATCAATCCCCTCGCCCCAAACCCCCGTGAAGCCCCTCGCCCCAAACCTCCGTCAAACTCCTCGCCCCAAACCCCCTCGCCCCAAAACCCCATGAACCCCCTCGCCCCAAACCCCCGTGAACCCCCTGGCCCCAAACCCCCGTGAACCCCCTCACCCCAAACCCCCATCAACCCCCTCGCCCCAATCCCCCCTCAACCACCTCGCCACTTCTTCCCCTCGCCCCCTTCTCCCCCGCGCCCCCTTCTCCCCGCGCCCCCTTCTCCCCGCGCCCCCTTCTCCCCGCGCCCCCTTCTCCCCGCGCCCCCTTCTCCCCCGTGCCCCCTTCTCCCCCGCGTCCCCTTCTCCCCCGCACCCCTTTCTCCCCTGCGCCCCCTTCTCCCCCCCATCCTCATCCCCTCACTCCCTTCACACCCTCACACCCTTCACCCCCCACACCTTTCACCGCCACCATTCAAACTACACCCCCTCACCCGTCGCCCCCTCACCCGTCGCCCCCCCGCCCGTTGCCCCCCTTGCCCATCGCTCCCCTCGCCCCCTCACCTTTCACCCCACCATTCAAACTTCACCCCCTCGCCCGTCACCCCCTCGCCACCTCGCCCTTCAGGCTCCCCTCGACCCAAACCCCCCCCCCCCCACCCCCTCCACCCCAAACCCCCCTCACCCCAAGCCCCCCAGCTCCCCAAAACCCCCTCACCCCAAACCCCCCCAACCCCCTCTCCCCAACCCCCCCCACCCCCCTCCACGCAAACCCCCCTCCACGCAAACCCTCCTCCACCCAAACCCCCCTCCACCCAAAGCCCCCTCCACCCAAAGCCCCCTCACCCCAAAGCCCCCTCAACCCCCTCACCCGAAACGCCCCTCACCCGAAACGCCCACTCACCCCAAAAGCCCACTCACCCCAACACACCTTCACCCGAAACACCCCTCAACCCCCTCACCACAAACCCCCCCTCACCCCATAACCCTCTCACCCCAAAGCCCCCTCATCCCCCCCACCCGAAACGCCCCTCACCCGAAATGCCCACTCACCCGAAACGCCCACTCACCCCAACACCCCTTCACCCGAAACACCCCTCAACCCCCTCACCACAAACTCCCCCCCACCCCAACCCCCCCCCCCCCACCCCAAGGCCCCCCCACCCCAAGGCCCCCCTCACCCCAAGCCCCCCTCACCCCAGGCCCCCCCTCACCCCAAGCCCTCACTCACCCCAAGCCCCCCTTACCCCAACCCTCCACTCACCCCAATCCCCCATCCCCCTCACCCCAAACCTCCATCCCACTCACCCCCTCACCCCAAACCCCCCTCACCTCTCACCACAAACCCCCCTCAACCCCCTGAACACCTTCACCCTAAACACCCCTCCCCCCTTCACTCCTCACCACCCTCAACCCCCTCCCCCTCACCTCTCACATTAAACCTTCCTCAATCCCAACACCCCCTCCCCCTCACCCAACCTCTCCTCACTGCCCTCATCCCAAACCCCCCATCCCAAACCCCCCTCATCCCAACCCCCCCTCGCCCCTAACCCGCCCCCACCCCAAGCCCCCCCACCTCCCCAAACCCCCCTCACCCCAAACCCCCCCTCACACCAAACCCCCCTCACCCCAAACCCCCCTCACCCCAAACCCCCCACACCCCAAACCCCCCCTCACCCCAACTCCCCCCCTCACCCCAACTCCCCCCCTCACCCCACCTCCCCCCTCACCCCAACTCCCCCCTCACCTCAACTCCCCCCCTCACCCCAATTCCCCCCTCACCCCAAACCCCCCCTCACCCCAAACCCCCCCTCACCCCAAAGCCCCCCTCACCCTAACCCCCCTCACCCTAACACCCCTCACCCCAACCCCCCCTCACCCCAAACCCCCCCTCACCCCAAACCTCCCCTCACCCCAAACCCCATCAACCTCCCCTTCCCAAACCCCCGTCAAACCCCGCGCCCCAAACCACTCGCCCCATAACCCCTCGTGCCAAACCCCCGTGAACCCGCTCGCCCCAAACCCACGTGAACCCGCTCGCCCCAAACCCACGTGAACCCGCTCGCCCCAAACCCCCGTGAACCCGCTCGCCCCAAACCCCCGTGAACCCGCTCGCCCCAAACCCACATGAATCCCCTCGCCCCAAACCCCCGTGAACCCCATCACCCCAAACCCGCGTGAACCCCCTCTCCCCAAACCCCCGTGAACCCCCTGGCCCCAAACCCCCCGTGAACCCCCTGGCCCCAAACCCCAGTGAACCCCCTGGCCCCAAACCCCCGTGAACCCCCTCGCCCCAACCCCCCCTCGCCCCAACCCCCGCTCGCCCCAACCCCCTGCTCGCCCCAACCCCCCGCTCGCCCCAACCGCCCCCCACTCGCCCCAACGCCCCCTCGCCCCAACCCGCTTTGCCCCACCCCCCTTGCCCCAACCCCCCCTCGCCCCAACCCCCCCGCCCCAACCCCCCCCTCGCCTCAACCCCCTCCTCGCCCCAAGCCCCCTCTTCGCCCCAAGCCCCTTCCTCACACCAAACCCCCTCCTCACACCAAACCCCCATCCCACTCACCCTCTCAGCCCAAACCCCCCTCACCTCTCACCACAAACCCTCCTCACCCCCTTCACCCCAACATCCCCTCCCCCTCACCCCAACCCCTCCTCACTGCCCTCACCAAAAACACCTCATCCCAAAACCACCCTCCAACTCCAACCTCCCCTCACTCCCCTCACCCCAAACCCCCCCTCACCCCAAACCCCCCCCCAGCCCAAATCCCCCCTCACCCCAAAGCCCCCCTCAACCCAAACCCCACCTCCCCACCAACGGCCCCTCCCAGCCAACGGCCCCCACCCCTCAACAGCCCCCTCCCCCCGAACGCCCCCTTCCCCTGCCCGGCCCCCATTGCCGCCCCCTGGCGGCCCTCGGGCCCCCCTCAGCCCCTCAGGCCCCCCTCGACCCAAACCCCCCTCGACCCAAACCCCTCTCGACGCAAACCCACCCCCACCCCAAACCCCCCTCACCCCAACCGCCCCCTCACCCCAACCAACCCCTCACCCCAACTGCCCCCTCACCCCAAACGCCCCCTCACCCCAACCACCCCCTCACCCCAACCGCCCCCTCACCCCAACCGCCCCATCCCCCCAACCGCCCTCTCCCCCCAAGCGCCCCGTCCCCCCAAGCGCCCCCTCCCGCTAAGCGCCCCTCCCCCCAAACGCCCCCTCCCCCCAATCGTCCCCTTCCGCCAAACGCCCGCTCCCCGCAAACGCGCCCTCCACGGCCCCCCCTCGCCCCCCGACCGCCCCCTCACCCCCCGGGCGCCCCCCCGGCCGCCCCCTCGCCCCCCCGGCCGCCCCCCCAGGCCCCCCTCGCCCCTCAGGCACGCCTCGCCCCTCAGGCCCCCCTCGACCCAAACCCCCCCAACCCAATCCCGCCCCCACCCCAGACCTCTCTCACCCCAGACCTCTCTCACCCCAAACCTCTCTCACCCCAAACCTCTCTCACCCCAAACCTCTCTCACCCCAAACCTCTCTCACCCCAAACCTCTCTCACCCCAAACCTCCCTCACCCCAAACCCGCTCACACCAAACCCCCCTCATCCCCCTCGCCCCAATCCCCCGTCAACCCCCTCGCCCCAAACCCCCTTCGACCCTCTCGCCCCAAACCCCCGTCGACCCCCTCGCCCCAAACCCCGTTGACCCCCTCGCCCCAAACCCCCGTCGACCCCCTCGCCCCAAACCCCCGTGAACCCCATCACCCCAAACCCCCGTGAACCCCATCACCCCAAACCCGCGTGAACCCCCTCTCCCCAAACCCCCGTGAACCCCCTGGCCCCAAACCCCCCGTGAACCCCCTGGCCCCAAACCTCAGTGAACCCTCTGGCCCCAAGCCCCTTCCTCACACCAAACCCCCTCCTCACACCAAACCCCCATCCCACTCACCCCCTCAGCCCAAACCCCCCTCACCTCTCACCACAAACCCTCCTCACCCCCTTCACCCCAACATCCCCTCCCCCTCACCCCAACCCCTCCTCACTGCCCTCACCAAAAACACCTCATCCCAAAACCACCCTCCAACTCCAACCTCCCCTCACTCCCCTCACCCCAAACCCCCTCTCACCCCAAACCCCCCCTCAGCCCAAATCCCCCCTCATCCCAAAGCCCCCCTCACCCCAAACCCCCCCCTCAGCCCAAACCCCCCCTCACCCCAAAGCCCCCCTCACCCCAAACCCCACCTCACCCCAAACCCCACCTCCCCCCCAACGGCCCCTCCCACCCAACGGCCCCCACCCCTCAACGGCCCCCTCACCCAAACCGCCCCCTCACCCCAACCGCCCCCTCACCCCAACCGCCCCCTCCCCCCAAACGCCCCCTCCCCGCAAGCGCGCCCCCCCGGCCGCCCCCTCGCCCCCCCGGCCACCCCCCCCGGCCCCGCTCGCCCCTCAGGGCCGCCTCGCCCCTCAGGCCCGACTCGCCCCTCAGGCCCCCCTCGACCCAAACCCCCCCAACCCAATCCCGCCCCCACCCCAAACCTCTCTTACCCCAAACCTCTCTTACCCCAAACCTCCCTCACCCCAAACCTCCCTCACCCCAAACCTCCCTCACCCCAAACCTCCCTCACCCCAAACCTCCCTCACCCCAAACCCCCCTCATCCCCCTCGCCCCAATCCCCCGTCAACCCCCTCGCCCCAATCCCCCGTCGACCCCCTCGCCCCAAACCCCCTTTGACCCTCTCGCCCCAAAACCCCGTCGACCCCCTCGCCCCAAACCCCCATCGACCCCCTCGCCCCAAACCACGGTCGACACCCTCGCCCCAAACCCCCGTCGACCCCCTCGCCCCAAACCCCCATCGACCCCCTCGCCCCAAAACCCCCATTGACCCCCTCGCCCCAAACCCCCCCTCGCCCCAATACCCCCCTCGCCCCAAACCCCCTGAACCCCTTCACCACAAATCCCAAACACCCCTCAACCCCCTCACCCCAACCCCAACCCCCTCACCGCAGACCCCCCTCACCGCAGACCCCGCCTCACCGCAGACCCCCCTCACCGCAGACCCCCCTCACCGCAGACCCCCCTCACCGCAGACCCCCCTCACCGCAGATCCCCCCTCACCGCAGATCCCCCCTCACCGCAGACCCCCCTCACCGCAGACCCCCTCTCACACCTCACCCATCGCCCCCTCACCCTTCGCCCCCTCGCCCTTCACAGCCACCATTCAAACTACATCCCCTTGCCTGTCGTCCCCTCGCCCGTCGCCCCCTTGCCCGTCACCCCCTCGCTCCTCACTCCTCGCCCCCGCTCCTGCGCCCACTCGCCCACCTCGGCCACTCTGGCCCCCCTCGACCCAAACCCCTCCCAACCCAAACCCGCCCCCATCCCAAGATCCCCTCGCCCCAAGCTCCCCACCTCCCCAAGACCCCCTCACCCAAATCCTCCCCTCACCCAAATCCCCCCCTCACCCCAAACCGCTCCCTCGCCCCAACCGCCCTCTCGCCCCAACCGCCCCCTCGCCCCAAACCGCCCCCTCGCCCCAAACCCCCCCCACAAACGCCCCCTCCCCCCAAACGCCCCCTCCCCCCAAACGCCCCCTCCTCCCCAGCGCCCCCTCCCCCCAAGCGCCCCCTCCCGCCAAATGCCCCCTCCCCGCTAACGCACCCTTCTCGGCCCCCCCTCGCACCCCCTCCGCCCCCCAGCCGCCCCCTCGCCCCTCTCGCCCCAAACCGCCCCCTCGTCCCAACCCCCCCTCGCCTCAACCCCCCCTCGCCCCAAGCCCCCTCCTCGCCCCAAGCCCCCTCCTCGCCCCAAGCCCCCTCCTCGCCCCAAACCCCCTCACACCAATTCCCCTCCTCACACCAAACCCCCCATCCCACTCACCCCCTCAGCCCAAACCCCCCTCACCTCTCACCACAAAACCTCCTCACCCCCTTCACCCCAACATCCCCTCCCCCTCACCCCAAACCCCCCCTCACCCCAAACCCCCCCTCACCCCAAACCCCCCCTCACCCCAAAGCCCCCCTCACCCCAAACCCCACCCTTCCCCCAACGGCCCCTCCCACCCAACGGCCCCCACCCCTTAACAGCCCCCTCCCCCCGAACGCCCCCTTCCCCCGCCCGGCCCCCCTCGCCGCCCCCTGGCGGCCCCCCTCGGCCCCTCAGGCCCCCCCTCAACCCAAACCCCCCTCGACCCAAACCCACCCCCACCCCAACTGCCCCCTCACCGCAACCGCCCCCTCACCCCAACTGCCCCCTCACCCCAACTGCCCCCTCACCGCAACCGCCCCCTCACCCCAACCGCCCCCTCACCCCAACCGCCCCCTCACCCCAACCGCCCCCTCACCCCAACCGCCCCCTCACCCCAACCGCCCCCTCCCCCCAACCACCCCCTCACCCCAAACGCCCCCTCCCCCAAGTGCCCCCTCCCCCCAAACACCCCCTCCCCCCAAGCATCCCCTCCCCCGAGCGCCCCCTCCCCCCAAGCGCCCCCCTCCCCCCAAGCTCCCCCTTCCGCCAAACGCCCACACCCCACAAACGCGTCCTCCCCGGCCCCACCTCGCCGCCACCTCGCCCCCCCCGGCCGCCCCCCCCCGGCCCCCCTCGCCCCTCAGGCCCGCCTCGCCCCTCAGGCCCCCCTCGACCCAAACCCTCCCCATCCCAAACCCCCCCAACCCAATCCCGCCCCCACCCCAAACGTCTCTCACCCCAAACGTCTCTCACCCCAAACCTCCCTCACCCCAAACCTCCCTCACACCAAACCTCCCTAACCCCAAACCTCCCTCACCCCAAACCTCCCTCACCCCAAACCTCCCTCACCCCAAACCTCCCTAACCCCAAACCTCCCTAACCCCAAACCTCCCTCACCCCAAACCTCCCTCACACCAAACCCCCCTCATCCCCCTCGCCCCAATCCCCCGTCACCCCCCTCGCCCTAATCCCCCGTCAACCCCCCTCGCCCCAAACCCCCTTCGACCCCCTCGCCCCAAACCCCCTTCGACCCCCTCGCCCCAAACCCCCTTCGACCCCCTCGCCCCAAACCCCCGTCGACCCCCTTGCCCCAAACCCCCGTCGACCCCCTTGCCCCAAACCCCCGTCGACCTCCTCGCCCCAAACCCCCGTCGACCCCCTCGCCCCAAAACCCCCTCGCCCCAAACCCCCCCTCGCCCCAAACCCCCTGAACCCCTTCACCACAAATCCCAAACACCCCTCAACCCCCTCACCCCGACCCCAACCCCCTCACCGCAGACCCCCATCACCGCAGACCCCCCTCGCCGCAGACCCCCCTCACCGCAGACCCCCATCACCGCAGACCCCCCTCGCCGCAGACCCCCCTCACCGCAGACCTCCCCTCACCGCAGACCCCCTCTCACACCTCACCCTTCGCCCCCTCACCCTACGCCCCCTCACCCTTCGCCCCCTCGCCCTTCATAGCCACCATTCAAACTACATCCCCTTGCCCGTCGCCCCCTTGCCCCTCGCCCCCTTGCCCGTCGCCCCCTCGCCCATCACCCCCTCGCTCCTCGCCCCTCGCCCCCGCGCCCACTCACCCACCTCGGCCCCTCAGGCCCCCCTCGACCCAAACCCCCCCCAACCCAAACCCGCCCCCATCCCAAGATCCCCTCACCCCAAGCTCCCCAACTCCCCAAGACCCCCTCACCCAAATCCTCCCCTCACCCAAATCCTCCCCTCACCCAAATCCTCCCCTCGCCCCAACCGCCCCCTCGCCCCAAACCGCCCCCTCGCCCCAACCGCCCCCTCACCCCAAACGCCCTCTCCCCAAAAACGCCCCATCCCGCCAAACGCCCCCTCCCCCCCAGCGCCCCCTCCCCCCCAGCGCCCTCTCCCCCCAAATGCCCCCTCCTGCCAAATGCCCCCTCCCCGCAAACGTACCCTCCCCGCCCCCCCCTCGCACCCCCTCCGCCCCCCCGGCCGCCTCCTCGCCCCCCGGCCGCCTCCCCCCCCCCCACGACCGCCCCCTCGCCCCAAACCGCCCACTCGCCCCAACCCCCCCCTCGCCTCAACCCCCTCCTCGCCCCAAGCCCCCTCCTCGCCCCAAGCCCCCTCCTCGCCCCAAGCCCCCTCCTCACACCAAACCCCCTCCTCACACCAAACCCCCATCCCACTCACTCCCTCAGCCCAAACCCCCCTCACCTCTCACCACAAACCCTCCTCACCCCCTTCACCCCAACATCCCCTCCCCCTCACCCCAACCCCTCCTCACTGCCCTCACCAAAAACACCTCATCCCAAAACCACCCTCCAACTCCAACCTCCCCTCACTCCCCTCACCCCAAACCCCCCCTCACCCCAAACCCCCCCCTCACCCCAAACCCCCCCCTCACCCCAAAGCCCCCCTCACCCCAAACCCCACCTCCCCCCCAACGGCCCCTCCCACCCAACGGCCCCCACCCCTCAACGGCCCCCTCCACCCGCCCGGCCCCCCTCGCCGCCCCCCTCGGCCCCTCAGGCCCCCCTCGACCCAAACCCCTCTCGACGCAAACCCACCCCCACCCCAAGCCCCCCCACCCCAACTGTCCCCTCACCCCAACCAACCCCTCACCCCAACCACCCCATCCCCCCAACCGCCCCCTCCCCCCAAACGCCCCCTGCCCCCAAGTGCCCCCTCCCCCCAAGTGCCCCCTCCCCCCAAGCACCCCCTCCCCCCAAGCGCCCCCTCCCCCCAAGCGCCCCCTCAGCGAAGTGCCCCCTCCCCCCGTGCCCCTTCCCCCCAAGTGCCCCATCCCCCCAAGCGCCCCCTCCCCCCAAGCGCCCCCTCCCCCCAACCACCCCCTCCCCCCAACCGCCCCCTCACCCCAAACGCCCCCTCCCCCCAACCGCCCCCTCACCCCAACCACCCCCTCCCCCCAAGCGCCCCCTCCCCCCAACCACCCCCTCCCCCCAAGCGCCCCCTCCCCCCAAGCGCCCCCTCCCCCCAAACGCCCCCTCCCCCCAAGCGCCCACTCCCCGCAAACGCGCCCTCCCTGGCCCCACCTCGCCGCCACCTCGTCCCCCCCGGCCGCCCCCCCCCTGGCCCCCCTCGCCCCTCAGGCCCGCCTCGCCCCTCAGGCCCCCCTCGACCCAAACCCTCCCCCTCCCAAACCCCCCAACCCAATCCCGCCCCCAACCCAAACCTCTCTCGCCCCAAACCTCCCTAACCCCAAACCTCCCTCACCCCAAACCCACTCACACCAAACCCCCCTCATCCCGCTCGCCCCAATCCCCCGTCGACCCCCTCGCCCCAAACCCCCATCGACCCCCTCGCCCCAAACCCCGGTCGACCCCCTCGCCCCAAACCCCGGTCGACCCTCTCACCCCAAAGCCCCCCTCACCCCAAACCACCCCCTCACCCCAAACCCCCCCCTCAGCCCAAACCCCCCCTCAGCCCAAACCCCACCTCCCCCCCAACGGCCCGTCCCTCCCAACGGCCCCCTCCCCCCGAACGCCCCCTCCCCCCGAACGCCCCCTTCCCCTGCCCGCCCCCCCCTCGCCGCCCCCTGGCGGCCCTCGGGCCCCCCTCGGCCCCTCAGGCCCCCCTCGACCCAAACCCCTCTCGACGCAAACCCACCCCCACCCCAAACCCCCCTCACCCCAACTGCCCCCTCACCCCAACCAACCCCTCACCCCAACCACCCCCTCCCCCCAACCGTCCCATCCCCCCAACCGCCCTCTCCCCCCAAACGCCTCCTCACCCCAAACGCCCCTCCCCCTAAACGCCCCCTGCCCCCAAACGCACCCTCCCCCCAAGAGCCCCCTCCCCCCAAGCGCCCCCGCCCGCGAAGTGCCCCCTCCCCCCAAGCGCCCCCTCCCCCCAAGCGCCCCCTCCACCCAAGCGCCCCCTCCCGGTAAGCGCCCCCTCCCCCCAAGTGCCCCCTCCCCCCAATCGCCCCCTTCCGCCAAACGCCCGCTCCCCGCAAACGCGCCCTCCCTGGACCCCCTCGCACCCCCGGCCGCCCCCTCGCCCCCACCCGGCCGCCCCCCCCAAGCCCCTCTCGCCCCTCAGGCCCCCCTCGACCCAAACCCCCCCCATCCCAAACCCCCCCAACCCAAGCCCGCCCCCACCCCAAACCTCCCTCACCCCAAACCTCCCTCACCCCAAACCTCCCTCACACCAAACCCCCCTCATCCCCCTCGCCCCAATCCCCCGTCAACCCCCTCGCCCCAAACCTCCTTCGACCCACTCGCCCCAAACCCCCGTTGACCCCCTCACCCCAAACCCCGGTCGACCCCCTCGCCCCAAACCCCGGTCGACCCCCTCGCCCCAAACCCCCGTCGACCCCCTCGCCCCAAACCCCCATCGACCCCCTCGCCCCAAAACCCCCCTCACCCCAAACCCCCCGAACCCCTTCACCACAAATCCCAAACACCCCTCAACCCCCTCACCCCAACCCCAACCCCCTCACCGCAGACCCCCCTCACCGCAGACCCCCCTCACCGCAGATCCCCCCTCACCGCAGACCCCCCTCACCGTAGACCCTCTCTCACCGCAGACCCCCTCTCACACCTCACCCTTCGCCCCCTCACCCTACGCCCCCTCGCCCTTCACAGCCACCATTCAAACTACATCCCCTTGCCCGTCGCCCCCTTGCCTGTCACCCCCTCGCCCGTCGCCCCCTTGCCCGTCACCCCCTCGCTCCTCGCCCCTCGCCCCTGCTCCCGCGCCCACTCGCCCACCTCGGCCACTCTGGCCCCCCTCGACCCAAACCCCCCCCAACCCAAACCCGCCCCCATCCCAAGATCCCCTCACCCGAACTGCCCCCTCACCGCAACCGCCCCCTCACCCCAACCCCCCCTCCCCCCAACCGCCCCCTCCCCCCAAATGCCCCCTCCCCCTAAGCGCCCCCTCCCTCCAAGCGCCCCCTCCCCCCAAGCGCCCCCTCCCGCCAAGCGCCCCATCCTGCCAAGCGCCCCCTCCCCCCAAGCGCCCCCCAAGCGCCCCCTTCCGCCAAATGCCCCCTCCCCGCAAACGCGCCCTCCCCGGCCCCACCTCGCCCCCCGGCCACCCCCTCGCCCCCCGGCCGCCCCCCCCCGGCCCCCCTCGCCCCTCAGGCCCGCCTCGCCCCTCAGGCCCGCCTCGCCCCTCAGGCCCTCCTCGACCCAAACCCTCCCCATCCCAAACCCCCCCAACCCAATCCCGCCCCCACCCCAAACCTCTCTCACCCCAAACCTCTCTCACCCCAAACCTCTCTCACCCCAAACCTCCCTAACCCCAAACCTCCCTCACCCCAAACCCGCTCACACCAAACCCCCCTCATCCCCCTCGCCCCAATCCCCTGTCAACCCCCTCGCCCCAAACCCCCTTCGACCCCCTCGCCCCAAACCCCGGTCGACCCCCTCGCCCCAAAACCCCGTCGACCCCCTCGCCCCAAACCCCCGTCGACCCCCTCGCCCCAAACCCCCGTCGACAACCTCGCCCCAAAACCCCCCTCGCCCCAATACCCCCTCGCCCCCAACCCCCCCTCGCCCCAAACCCCCCGAACCCCTTCACCACAAATCCCAAACACCCCTTAACCCCCTCACCCCCACCCCAACCCCCTCACCCCAACCCCAACCCCCTCACCGCAGACCCCCCTCACCGCAGACCCCCCCTCACCGCAGACCCTCCCTCACCGCAGATCCCCCTTCACCGCAGACCTCCCCTCACCGCAGACCACCTCTCACTCCTCACCCTTTGCCCCCTCACCCTACGCCCCCTCACCCTTCGCCCCCTCGCCCTTCACAGCCACCATTCAAACTACATCCCCTTGCCCGTCGCCCCCTTGCCCATCACCCCCTCGCCCGTCGCCCCCTCGCCCATCACCCCCTCGCTCCTCGCCCCTCGCCCCCGTGCCCACTCACCCACCTCGGCCCCTCAGGCCCCCCTCGACCCAAACCCCCCCCAACCCAAACCCGCCCCCATCCCAAGATCCCCTCACCCCAAGCTCCCCACCTCCCCAAGACCCCCTCACCCAAATCCACTCCCTCACCCCAAAAGGCTCCCTCGCCCCAAACCGCCCCCTCGCCCCAACCGCCCCCTCACCCCAAACGCCCCCTACCCCTCAAACGCCCCCTCCCCAAAAACGCCCCCTCCCGCCAAACGCGCCCTCCCCCCCAGCGCCCCCTCCCCCCCAGCACCCTCTCCCCCCAAGCGCCCCCTCCTGCCAAATGCCCCCTCCCCGCAAACGCACCCTCCCCGGCCGCCCCCTCGCCCCCCGGCCGCCAGCCCCCAGGCCCCCCACACCCCTCAGGCCCTCCTCGCCCCTCAGGCCCCCCTCGACCCAAACCCCCCCCACCTCAAACTCCCCCAACCCAATCCCACCCCCACGCCAAACCTCGCTCACCCCAAACCTCCCTCACCCCAAACCTCCCTCACCGCAAACCTCCCTCACCCCAAACCTCCCTCAACCCCCTCGCCCCAAACCCCCCCTCAACCCCCTCGCCCCAAACCTCCCTCAACCCGCTCGCCCCAAACCCCCGTCAACCACCTCGCCCCAAACCCCCCTCAACCCCCTCGCCCCAAACCCCCCTCAACCCCCTTGCCCCAAACCCCCCTCAACCCCCTTGCCCCAAACGCCCCTCAACCTCCTCGCCCCCAACCCCCCTCAACCCCCTTGCCCCCAACCCCCTCGCCCCCAACCCCCCTCAACCCCCTCGCCCCCAACCCCCCTCAACCCCCTCGCCCCCAACCCCCCCAACCCTCTCACCCCAAACCCCCCTCAACCCCCTCGCCCCTAACCCCCCTCAACCCCCTCGCCCCAAACCCCCTCAACCCCCTCGCCCCAAACCCCCCTCAACCCCCTCGCCCCAAAACCCCCTCGCCCCAAACCCCATCAACCCCCTCGCCCCAAACCCCATCAACCCCCTCGCCCCAAACCCCCCTCAACCCCCTCGCCCCAAACCCCCCTCAACCCCCTCGCCCCAAACCCCCCTCAACCCCCTTGCCCCAAACCCCCCTCAACCCCCTTGCCCCAAACCCGCCCTCAACCCCCTCGCCCCAAACCCCCCTCGCCCCAAGCCCCCCTCACCCCAAACCCCCATCCCACTCACCCCCACACCCCGAGCCCCCCTCACCTCTCACACAAACCCTCCTCACTGCCGTCACCAGATTCCCCCTGATCCCAAACCCCCCCCCAACTTCAACCCTCCCTCACCCCCCTCACCCAAAACCCCCCCTTACCCCAAACCGCCCCTTCACCCCAAACCGCCGCTCACCCCAAACCCCCCTCCCCTCAAAAGCCTCCTCCCCCCAAGTGCCCGCTCCCCCCAAGCGCCCCCTCCCCCCAGCGCCCCCTCACCCCTAGCACCCCCTCCCCCCAAGCGCCCCCTCCCCCCAAGGGCCCCCTCCCCCCAAGGACCCCCTTCCACCAATGGCCCCCTTCTACCAAAGGCCCCCTCCCGCCAAACGCCCCCTCCCTGCAAACGCTCTCCCCCCGGCCCCACCTCGCACCCCCCCCGGCCCCCCCTCGGACTCCCTCGCCACCTGGCCCCCCCTCACCACCCGGCTGCCCCCCTCGACCCTCAGGCCCCCCTCGACCCAAACCCCCCCACCCCAATCCCGCCCCCACCCCAAACCCCCCTCACCCCATACCCCCCTCATCCCCCTCTCCCCAATCCCCCGTCAACCACCTCGCCCTAATCCCCCATCAACCCCCTCGCCCCAATCCCCCGTCAACCCCCTTGCCCCAATCCCCCATCAACCCCCTCGCCCCAATCCCCCGTCAACCCCCTCGCCCCAATCCCCCGTCAACCCCTTCGCCCCAATCCCCCGTCAACCCCCTCGCCCCAATCCCCGTCAACCCCCTCGCCCCAATCCCCCGTCAACCCCCTCGCCCCAATCCCCGGTCCACCCCCTCGCCCCAAACCCCCCTCAACCCCCTTGCCCCAAACGCCCCTCAACCTCCTCGCCCCCAACCCCCCTCAACCCCCTTGCCCCCAACCCCCTCGCCCCCAACCCCCCTCGACCCCCTCTCCCCCAAACCCCCTCAACCCCCTCGCCCCCACCCCCCCCAACCCTCTCACCCCAAACCCCCCTCAACCCCGTCGCCCCAAACCCCCCTCAACCCCCTTGCCCCAAACACCGTCAACCCCCTCGCCCCAACCCCCCCTCAACCCCCTCGCACCAAACTCCCCTCAACCCCCTCGCCCCAAACCCCCCTCGCCCCAAGCCCCCCTCACCCCAAACCCCCATCCCACTCACCCCCACACCCCGAGCCCCCCTCACCTCTCACACAAACCCTCCTCACTGCCGTCACCAGAACCCCCCTCATCCCAAACCCCCCCCCCCAACTTCAACCCTCCCTCACCCCCCTCTCCCAAAACCCCTCCTTACCCCAAACCGCCCCTTCACCCCAAACCGCCGCTCACCCCAAACCCCCCTCCCCCCAAAAGCCTCCTCCCCCCAAACGCCCCCTCCCCCCAAGTGCCCGCTCCCCCCAAGCGCCCCCTCCCCCCCAGCGCCCCCTCCCCCCCAGTGCCCCCTCACCCCCAGCACCCCCTCCCCCCAAGCGCCCCCACCCCCAAGCGCCCCCACCCCCAAGCGCCCCCTCCCCCCAAGGGCCCCCTCCCCCCAAGGGCCCCCTCCCTGCAAGCGCTCCCTCCCCGGCCTCCCCTTCCCCCCGGCCCCACCGCGCACCCCCCCCCCCCCCCGGCCCCCCATCGGACTCCCTCGCCACCTGGCCCCCCCTCACCACCCGGCTGCCCCCCTCGACCCTCAGGCCCCCCTCGACCCAAACCCCCCCCACCCCAATCCCGCCCCCACCCCAAACCCCCCTCACCCCATACCCCCCTCATCCCCCTCTCCCCAATCCCCCGTCAACCACCTTGCCCTAATCCCCCGTCAACCCCCTCGCCCCAATCCCCCGTCAACCCCCTTGCCCCAATCCCCCGTCAACCCCCTCGCCCCAATCCCCCGTCAACCCCCTCGCCCCAATCCCCCGTCAACCCCCTCGCCCCAATCCCCCGTCAACCCCCTCGCCCCAATCCCCCGTCAACCCCTTCGCCCCAATCCCCCGTCAACCCCCTCGCCCCAATCCCCGTCAACCCCCTCGCCCCAATCCCCGGTCAACCCCCTCGCCCCAATCCCCGGTCAACCCCCTCGCCCAAAGCCCCGTCAACCCCCTCGCCCCAAAGCCCCGTCAACCCCCTCGCCCCAAACCCCCGTCAACACCCTCATCCCTAACCCCCTCAACCCCCTCACCCCTAACCCCCTCAACCCCCTCACCTCAAACCCCCTCAACACCCTCACCCCTAACCCCCTCAACCCCCTCACCTCAAACCCCCCCTCAACCGAAACCCCCCTCAACCCAAACCCTCGCACCCCAATCCCCCCTCACCCCAAACCCCCTTCCCCAAACCCCCCTTCCCCAAACCCCACTCACCCCAAACCCCATCAATCTCCTCATCCCAAACCCCCTCAACCCCCTTGCACCAAACCCCACTCAACCCCCTCACCCCAAACCCTCTCAACCTCCTCGCTCCAAACCCTCCTCAACCCCCTCGCACCAAACCCCCGTCAACCCCCTCGCCCCAAACCCCCGCCAACCCCCTCGCCCCAAACCCCCGTCAACCCCTTCGCCCCAAACCCCCGTCAACCCCCTCGCCCCAAACCCCCGTCAACCCCCTCGCCCCAAACCCCCATCAATCCCCTCGCCCCAAACCCCCGTCAATCCCCTCGCCCCAAACCCTCGCCAACCCCCTCGCCCCGAACCACCCGTCACGAGAATTCCTGAGGAATATTTCAGCATTTGATTCCACAAAGAAGTCAATGCTTGCAAACTGAAAATAAACTCGGTCTTTCATTGTCGCCACAGCTCAGCTTTAATGTCCAGCCGCTGCTGCGCCTCACAACCTCACATTTAGCAGATCAATCAAGACAGATGGTGACTGCACAGTTTTTAACATAAGCACAAAGGTTGTATAGCCTGTCTATTGATGTGCAGGGCAAATTTATCCACAGAGTGCTGTAACCTCGCTTTGTGACATTGCTCTGGCTGAGGTTCCACCCTGTTTCCCTTGGACAGTAGCCTATGTCAGCAATTTTGAAGATGATGGTTCAACTGCCTCTGGAGAACCTAATAGACATTACTCCCTGCAAATAGAAATGAATACAAGGAGACAGTGGGGGAAGAAACTATTGCTTCTTGCACTTTTCAAATAAGCACTCACAATTGATTTACCAGTACATCCTTGAAATGCTCAGGTGTATATTACAGTAAAAAGCGTGATTTTTAAAGGTCAGCACTGTTATCATGAACTAAAAACAGGAAGCGCTAGAAACCTTCAGCAGGTCTGCCAGCCTCTCTCATCTGACCAAAGAAGAGTCATGTTGAACTCAAAACATTAACTCTCTTTTTCTCTCTCCACAGATGCTGTCAGTCCTGCTGAGGTTTTCCAGCACTTTGTTTTTATTTCAGATCTCCAGCTTCCTCAGTATTTTGCTTTTATTTTAGAGCTATTATCGTGGTTTTTGTCCTACTTTTCTAGAGTTATCTACATTTGCATTTTTCATTAAATAAGGGCCGTTCTCTCTTTTTAATTGCACAGCTGGGTTCTCCTTTTGCATCTGTACTTAGCCTGCGCTGAAAAGGGAAGTAAGTGAATGTGTCCTATCGTTTTGTCAAAAGTTGTGGCACAGTTGCAGACTGGTGGTGATGGAAACCTGAATGTTTTACTGGGAAGATAGTGGCATAGTGGCAGTGTCACTGGACTAGTAATCCAGGCTAACGCTCTGGGGACATGGATTCAGATCCCACCATGGAAGCTGGTGGAATTTAAATTCAATTAATAGTAACTCTCAGTAATAGTGATCTTGGAACCGTTGTCAGTTGTTCACATCTGGCTCACTAATGTCCTTTAAGGAAGGAAATCTGCCATCCCTACCTGGCCTGGCCTACATGTGACTCACAGCAATGTGGTTGACTCTTAACTGCCCCTGCCCTAGCAAACCACTCAGTTCTAGAGCAATTAGGGATGGGCAACAAATGCCTGCCTTGTCAAAGATGCCCACATCCCATGAGAGAATGAAGAAAAGAAAAATCCTTGATTGATTTAATTGCTGGTTACATATGAGATGGAAAATGTTAAAAATGTAAACTTAAAATAAACTCTTACATTTATGTAGCACCCTACACAACCTCAGGAGGGCCCAAAGCTCTTCAAAACTGATTGGGTACTTTTTGAGGTGTAACCCAGGAAACCTGGCAGCTAATTGGCACACAGCAATGTCTGACAAACTGCAGTGTAATAATAACCAGATAATTTGTTTCAGGAAGAGAGAAAGCCCTTGAATGCAAGTAAATGAAGAGTCATTTCACAAAATTTTCTTTCAAGAGACTAAATAAGTGGGCTGAAGTTATGGCTTGGGCTTTTTGAAAAATCTTTTTTCTTGTGCAAGTTGCCTGTTATTTTCTTTAGGTGCCTTACAATCTGAAACCTCATGCTCTGCTTTACTGAGTTAAATGGTTAACAGTTTACCAGTGCAGCTATCTAAACACACTGAAACTTGCAAAAGATTCCCAACATGGCTTATGTCTGTGGGAAGACAGAAATTGTCAAATGCCACCCCACTTGGTAATGCATAAAACTATTGGCTGTTTATTTCCAGTGGATAACCTGCAAAAAATGCAACAGGGTGCTACTAACAGTGTATATAGAATTGTACAATACACAAAATTAAAGTTACTTTTTGCTATCCCAGCCCTATTAGGCAATCTCTTGTCATGACACAGTGTTCAGTCATAATTAAATTAGAACAGAGTGGACTATATTATAGAAAACCAGACTAACATCAGTCTGGTTGTAAAATGCATTTCCTGTCTTGAGTGCTATTGGAGTGCTATTGGTGATGGAATATGAACATTGATATCTCAAATATATCCCCTTAGAGACTCATTATATTAGTTCTTGATCATGAGGTTATAAGTGAGACAATTAATCTCTGAACAGCCACTTCTTTTCACCACAGTGAGTGGAATTCAGCAGATAGTTGTATTCTTCTGACATTTGATACTTGCGTACAAAATCTTTATACAAAATCTTTAACAGGGCTCCAATTCCATTTTGACAAAGGACGGAATCCATGATTGGGTAGGGTAGACTATATTAGGAATGGTTTCACAGGGCATGTCCTCATTTTATGCACATCCTTATAAACATACAGATGTTTTCTTCTCAAAATCCTGTTTGCTTTGTTTTGTCAGAGAATGTGTGCCTCATTGATGTCATGGTCATTACTTCCATTTCACCTGAAATCTAAGAGGAGGATGAATTTATTGTTTTGCATTTCATATGTCTGCTTGTCCTTTGATGTAGATATGTTATCTTAATAATGCTTTAGTCAATTTTGAAAGTGACTTTGAATTGTCAGATACTTGTATGATAAAATGAGCGGTGCAGAGGATTAAACGCAATGTACTTCTTTTAACAAACATTCACACCGAGCCAAAACGAATGACAGCTTGCTCTCTACTGACTTCAAGGATTTTATATGAAACATGTTTGAACAGCCTCAGGCCAGTTCTTAAGGGATGCTTGTAAAAGAATACTATCCACAGACTGAAGTCTAAATTAGAAATTTTCACTCAACCATAGTTTGGCTGTAGTGGGTGATCAAAAATCGACAGTCCTCTGGTAAAGCACTACTGTGCTCTTACAAGTTTGAGACTAGGGGAGATTCTTGATCTGGAATACAAGGTCCTTCATTCTATGCAGCTGCTACGCAGGACTTGATTTGGGAGCCCTTGGTGTCCTTAAGTGAAAATACTATTTTTGTTCCCCAACAGTGACCTTTCCCTATCTTGATGTCCATGTAACATTCTAATAAATTAAGAAAAGACAACTTTAGTAATTCTTCCTTAGACCATAAATGTAGACTTGTCACATCAATAACTGCAAAGGAGCTGTATGCTATAAATGAGATCTAACTAAGGCACAATTTAACCGTAAGATGAGCTGAAATGCTTACCCATTGCATTTTCCGCCAGCAGAATCCGGTTTTAGCAACCTTATCAATCTGTTTCTTAAATAAAAAAAAATGTAGGTTATTGAATTTCCAAGGTGAAGTTCTTCAGTCTGTTTAAAAATAAAGTGACAAATTGTAAATGGATTTGAAGCGAATCAAGCCGGGGTTATGGTTTAACTGTTAGACACACAAAGTGTCATGTTAGTCTTCCCACCAAAAAAGTAGAAGCAAGGGAGACACGACAGGTCTGAAATTCACAAATGCACCATGAAATATGCTCAGCACTCGGGAGTCCTGAGAGTTGAAATCCCATTGGGCAATGTTAGCAAGCACAGTGGCAAGCTCTCCCCTTGTCTGGGTGAGTGCAGCTCCAACAATACTCAAAGAAGCTTGACTCCTTCTGGGACAAAGCAGCCTGCTTGATTGGCATCCCGAGCGTTCATTCCTTCCACAGGGAACAGTGGCAGCAGTATGTACCACCTACAAGATGCACTGCAGCAACTTGCCAAGGTTTCTTTGACAGCACCTTCCAAACCCATGACCCCTGCCACCTAGGATCAGGAGCAGGATCTGATTATGGCCTCAATCCATATTCCTGCCTATCCACAATATTGCTTGACTCCGTTGTTAGTCAAAAATCTGTCTACCTCTGCTATAACAATATTCAATGACCCTGTCTCCACCACCCTCTGGGGAAGAGAGTTCTAAAGGTCAACTCTGAGAGAAAAAAGTTCTCATTTCAGTTTTAAATGGGAGATTCTCTGTGTCCCCTCGTTCTAGCCTCTCCTGCAAAGGGAGACATCCTTTCAACATCCACCTTGTCAAGTCCCCTCAGAGGATCACCTCTAAACTCCAGTGGATACAGGTCAAGCCTGTTCAACCTTTCCTCATATGATAACCTCTCCACCATAGCTGTAAGTTAAGTGAACCTTCTCTGAACTGCTTCTAACGCATTTATATGAATAAGGAGACCGAAACAGTACACAGTGCTCCAGAAGTGGTCTCACCAACACCCTATACAACTGTAGCAAAACATCCCTCCTTTTATATTCCATTCCCCTTGCAATAAATGACAATGCTCCAATTTCCTTCCTAATCACTTGTAGCTGCATTACAACTTTTTGTGATTCATGTAGAAGATTATGCAAAGTTCATTTGCCCACTAATTTGTAAGACCATAGGAACTAGGAGCAGGAGAGGTGGTGTTAAGTTGTTTAAAATTGTTTGGATTTAATAAAATGCTCTTGGTGTTGATATTTTACATCATGACTTCAGCCTGCCTCTTCCAAAGTGGAAGTCCTGACGATGTTAGGAAGAGATTAATTTAAAAGAAAAGATTGCTTTTAACAATAGTGGTTGTGTATGTAAAATATGGATCATTCATTTAGTGTCTAGATAAAAATTTTATTTAATATTTGTTCATGGAATGCGAGCTTCTCTGGCTAGGCCAACCTTTGGTGCTCATCCCGTAATTGCCCTTGAGAAGGTGGTTGGGAGCTGCTTTCTTGAGCTGCTGCAGTCCATGTGGTGCAGGTAGGCCCTCAGTGGTGTTAGGAAGAGAGTTCCAGGATTTTGACGCAGTGACAGTGAAGGAACGGTGACATATTTCCAAGTCAGGATGGTGTGTGACTTGGAGGAGTCTTGCAGGTGGTGGTGTTCCCGTGTGCCTGCTACCCTTGTCCTTCTAGGTGGTAGAACTTGTGGGTTTGGAAGGTGCTGTCGAAGAAATCTTGGTGAATTGCTGCAGTGTGTCTTATAGATGGCACACATACTGCCACTGTGGTGAAGGGAGAGCATGTTTAAGGTGGTGATGCAGGTTGCTTTGACCTGTATGGTGTCGAGCTTCTTGCCTGTTTTTGGAGCTGCGCTCATCCAGGCAAGTGGAGAGTATTCCATCACACTCCTGATTTGTACCTTGTAGATGGTGGACAGGCTCTGGGGAGTCAGGAGGTGAGTTACTCACTGCAGAATTCTCAACCTCTTACTTGCTTTCGCAGCTACATGGCTGGCCCAGTTGAGTTTTCAGTCCATAGTGGGGGGGGGGGAGGGAGGTGGTTGGGGGGGGTGGGGGGGCAGGGTGCGGGTGTGGAGGCAATGGCGTAGTGGTATTGCTGGACTAGTAATCAAGGGACCCTGGGTAATGCTCTGGGAACCTGGGTTCGAATCCTGCCAGACCAGATGGTGGAATTTGAACTCAATAAAACTCAGGAATTAAAAGTCTGATGATGACCATTGTCGATTGTTGTAAAAACCCATCTGGTTCATTATGTCCTTTAGGGAACGAAATCTGTTGTCCTTGCCTGGTAAGGCCTACACGTGACTCCAGACCCACAGCAATGTGGTTGACTCTTAAAATGCCCTCGCAAGCCACTCAGTTTATACACAAAAAGCAGGACAAATCCAACCCGGCCAATTACTGCCCCATCAGTCTACTCTCGATCATCAGTAATGGAAGGGGTCATCAACAGTGCTATCAAGCGGCACTTGCTTAGCCATAACCTGCTCACTGATGCCCAGTTTGGGTTCTGCCAGGGCCACTCAGCTCCTGATCTCATACAGTCTTGGTTCAAACATGGACAAAAGAGCTGAACTCCCGAGATGAGAGTGACTGCCCTTGACGTCAAGGCAGCATTTGACCGAGTGTGGCATCAAGGAGCCCTAACAAAACTGGAGTCAATGGGAATCAGGGGGAAAACTCTCTGCTGGTTGGAGTCATACCTAGCACAAAGGAAGGTGGTTGTGGTTGTTGGAGGTCAGTCATCCCAGCTCCAGGACATCACTGCAGGAGTTCCTCAGGGTTGTGTCCACAGCCCAACCATCTTCAGCTGCTTCATCAATGACCTTCCTTCCATCATAAGGTCAGAAGTGGGGATGTTCGCTGATGATTGCACAATGTTCAGTACCATTCGTGACTCCTCAGATACTGAAGCAGTCTAAATGCAACAAGACCTGGACAATACCCAGGTTTGGGCTGACAAGTGGCAAGTAACATTCGTGCCAGACAATGGTCATCTACAACAAGAGAGATTCCAACCATCGCCCCATGATTTTCAATGGCATTACCATCACCACCCCACTATCAACATTCTGGAGGTTACCATTGACCAGAAACTGAACTGGGCTAGCCATATAAATACAATGGCCACAAGAGCAGGTCAGAGTCTAGGCATCTTGACTCCGCAAAACCTGTGCACCATCTACAAGGCACAAGTCAGGAGTGTGATGGAATACTCCCCACTTGCCTGGATGAGTGTAGCTCCCAAAACACTGAAGAAGCTGGACACCATCCATGGCAAAGCAGCCAACATGATTGGCACCACATCCACAAATATTCGCCCCCTCCACCATCTACAAGATGCATGGCAGGAATTCACAAAGGTTCCTTAAACAGCATCCAAACCCACAGCCACTACCACGTAGAAGGACAAGGGCAGCAGATAGATGGGAACACCACTTAGAGGTTCCCCTCCAAGTCACTCACCATCCTGACTTGGAAATATATCACTGTTCTTTCACTGTTGCTGGGTCAAAATCCTGGAACTCCCTCCCTAACACCACATGACTGCAGCAGTTCAAGAAGGCAGCTTGCCCCCACCTTCTCAAGGGCAACTAGGGATGGACAATAAATGCTGGCCCAGCCAGTGAAGCCCACATCCTGTGAATGGACAAAAAAATACAGTGATCATGTTGATTTACATATTTATAAAAATCCTGATTCGTACCATTTGATTTCTCAAAAGCAATACACGGTTTATTAAAAATAGAACCTTTGACCTCTCAGTGGATGGATGTCAGATGTTATTGCCTGTCACATCTGACTTCCAATTAATCACTTAATTTGAGCTGCAGTCACATCAAGTTTGAAGCCATCGCATGTTGCAGTGGAATAATGTTTGTGTGAATAAAAGATTTTTTATAGTCTCCAAATGAAATAACATGCTGTAGCTTTAAATATCTATTTGCCTATGATTGTTGGTTTAAGACAGACTAAGCACATTCTATGGCATGGAGTTTTTATGTTGTTATCAATTTTAAGCCAGCGTAATGTTCCATTATCAGGTGCAAACAAGAATTAGCTGCAGTAGGAATTGTTTTGTCTTTGAAGTTTCTTCAACTTATTACTTCACCTGGGATGGTTGAAGCACCTTTCTTATTTTAGTCTCTTATTTTTGTTTTGGCTTGATGGGTTAATTGGGGTTGTGGAGAGGGCGTTGCATGGTTATAATAGCGTGACTCAGGGAGTGCTGCATTGCAGTCATTACCAACACAGAGATTATCTGGTTATCCCCTCATTTGCTGTTTGTGAGACTTTGCTATGTGTAAATTGGCTGCTGTGTTTGCCTTCAAGCGTAATTTGTTGCTAGAAAAAACACTTTGGAACAGGTTGAGGCACCATTTAACAGAAGTGTACTGGAGCACTTTATATGATATTGATGTTATACATCTGGGACTGGGTGTCTGGTTTTGTTAGTATTCTTCAACTACTTATTGTAGTTCAGTAGAAAACTAAAATTCCATTTGCTTAATAAAAAACGGCAGGGTGCCTGTCTGCGTCCCTGTTAGTCGTGTAAATCAGAAGGAGCCCTGATTGATTTCCACTCTGGGCTGAATTAGCTGATTTCAGCTGTGGTGGCGGAAGAAGCATCATTTTATAAAGCGTTTTTAGGCTGTGGGCAATGCTGTACATTCAGTTATTGCCCATTCCTGTTGTCCTTAGTTGGTGGTGGTGGGTTAACTTTCTTGATTTATGCTGCTGCTGATGTTCCAGTGACACTGCTAGGGAACTGCAGGATGATGGCCCAAGTGATGTTGAAGCAATGACAATCTATTACACAAAGTGGGGGCATACTCCCTGAAATCTAGAAGGCTAAAGGACGATCTGATCAAAGTCTTCAGATATTAAGAGGAACCGAGAGGGTAGATTGAGAGAAGCTTTTTCTGCTGGTTGGGTTGTCTAGGATTAAGGGACGTCACCTAAAAATTCGAGCCAGGCCTTTCAGGAGTGAAATTAGGAAACACTTCTGAACGCAATGGATAGTAGAAGTTTGGAACCATCCTCCATAAGCAAAAGTTGATGCTAGGTCAATTGTTAATTTTAAATCTCAGATTGGTCAGCAAAAATGTTTCCCAGGTATAAAAGAATATGGAGCAAAGGCAAAATCATCTGTGTTCTCCTGGAAAAGGCTTGTTGGGCTAAGTGGCCATTAGAATGCTGTCGGGTTTGGAATTGATGGTGTTCACCATGATCCCTACTCACTGTCCTTCTTGCTGGCAGAGATTGAGAGGCTGGGGATTGCTGTTGAAGTAAGCTTGGTGACTTTGCTGCAGTGTATCCTGTCAACAGTAAATACTGCAGCCACAGTATGGTGGAGGAGGTTATTGATCCCAGTGGGAGGGTTGCTGATTAGATGGACTGATCTATGACAGATGACATTGAACTTTTTATGTATTTGCTGCAGCTGCACCCCTCTAGGCCAAGTGGTAAGTTACTCTGCCACACAACTGGCTTGTGATGGAATTTGTGGTTTCAAAGCTTGTATTTTTTGAAACCGACCCTAATGGAAAGGGGAAACCCTTCCAGTTGCTAAGGGAATTAAGACTGAAACTCAGATTGAAAAACCCTGGGGTGACTGAAATTTGGTATAAACCATAAAAAAGGCCACAGAACCACCAGAGGTCACGATGTTGATTCCAATGGTGCAGTACAGGCAGGCTGAAGAAGGGCTAGACCTAGAAATGGTGATTGGCATATATATAGTAGCTGCTGCCGTTTCTGACTACACCATCCAGACTGCGGTAAACAGAATTGAGGAGGTTCTGGAACATGTACCATTTTTGGTCGTGTGCATAGAATTGTGGTTGGTTGTGCTCTGCTGTCAGATGGGGATCAGGCTGCATCCTGGAAGAGCAGGAGCTGGAATTCTTTGTGAGGAAGACAGAGTTTTGAAGGACTTTTTGAATGAGATTGATGACATATAAGCTGAGTGGACTGTCGAGCCAAGTTGTAAGATTTGTCTTAGTTTTTTGTGCCATATAATGTCTAATTTACTGCAATTTACTGTAATTGGCCTGTTAATTCATGTTTAACTTAGGTTGATTCTGGATTTTAGAGCAAAGGTGGTTTCTAAGGTTTGCTTTGTTTGACTCTTGTATAATAAAAACATTCCTTTTCTTTTAAACTGTGGAATCTTATGACTTCTTTCAGTAAATAACTGGGATTTCAGATTTCCCCTTTTTTAAAAGAAATGGTCACTGGTCTCGACCAAAATCATAACAAAATGGTAAAGTGGTTTTATGGAGTCAGGAGGTGAGCCACTCATCGATGAGTACCCAGCTGCCCACTGCTATTGTGGCCCCTACAGTGCTGACCCAGTTAAGGTTCTGACCTGTGGTGACCTCCCCCTCCTTACCCCCAGGATTTTGAAGGTCCCAGTTGTCCTTTGCTAGTCCAAGGAGGAGAAGAAGCTTGAGTTCTTGCTCCTGATCACTGTCCAGGGAGCTCTGCTGGAAAAGAGAATGTCTGTTGGGGAGGAAGGTCGGATTAAGCCCAGCTTTGATGCACCCCTCCCCCAAATGTTGAGTCGGTCTCGCTGTTTAGGACTGACATGTAGAGAATGTTCACTTCAGCAAAATGACAGGTACCCCTAGCATGGTCGTCAGGTGAGGAGCGAGTAAGAAGATTGGTGGGGAATATTGCAATCAAATATTCTCATGTTTTTAAATGAAATGCTTGCACACTGTTGGGTCTCGATTCTGCAAACCCAGCATTTATCTGCCAGTATGTTAAAATTGTGTTGCGATGGATAATAAAGGTCACAAACCGTTTGCTTTCCCCATCCTGTGCAGTGGTTCCGGATCAGCAATTGTTGAATGTCATGGTTACTGCGGATGTCAGCCTGCACATTTTGAATGGTTTGCACTTCCTTGCCCTTCACTAGTAACAGACTGTTGTTCCTAATACAGAAAGCTACCTCTTGGTGCAGCAGCTGTTGGAGGGGAAATCGAAAGATATTCTATTGAACCCAAGGATTCGGGAGATTTTTCTTGCTCAGATTGCCGTTGGAGAAACTATTGACCGCTACTTGGAAAATCAGATCTTGGCATACCTCGATAGTCCATCAGAAGACCAAGCAGAAAGGCAAGTTTAAATTTGTTAACATCACACTTTCAACTTTTTGCATATTTTTTTCCAAGAGCACTTAAATACACTGAGATTGAATCATAGAATGACACATAGAATGAAGGATGCCAATTGGCCCATTGTGCCTGTATCTTTAGTGGACCATTCCAATTAGCCTCACTCCACTCCTCTTCTCCCATAGCCCTGAAAACGTTTCCCCTTCCAAACATATATCTCACTATGACTTTCTAAGGTGCCATAATTTCTGGCATAACATTAGAGAATGCCGTTCTCTCTGCCTGATGGAGAAACCATAGTCAATAACTGGAAAGTGTTTTCATTGAGTAGTGATGGTGAAGGGCTGAGACTCTTTTTGCTGGCTCCCCCTCCTGGTTGAAAAGAACGGGAGCAGGGATAACATAAATCAAGATGCATGGGTTTGGTGATTCCAACTTGTCAGATGAAGGGGAGATGTCTGGAGGAATTCCACAATTTTGAAAACCTAAGAAAAAACGAGTTAGAATATAATTACAAAGTACTTTTAAGTACAGAAATAGGCTCTTTATGTCCAACAGGTCCATGCCAGTATCTATGCTCCACAAAAGCATCCTCCCACCCTTCTACCTTGTTATGGCACAGTGGGTGGTAAATGCCGAGCTGTTCAACTCCCAGAGGGAAACTTGAAACAGCTGCCACAACTATTTTACAATTTGCATTTAGTTTGAGATGCGTGCCTTGAATTCAGTAGTAATAAGACCACGTGTCTTATAGGTTTCTTACAAAACTTAATTAAACCTTTATTAAATAAAAGAAAATGACTTTAAGCACATACAGAGGTTTACAAATTACTACTATAATAACTTATAAATCCCCTAGTTAATCTGGCTCCCAGTTACACCTCTGTTAAGGCAATGGTAAAACACATAGATTAAACAGACCCAGGCAAAGCACACACCCTGGACAGTCGAATTCAAAGAGAGTTTTTCTCAGCTTCGGTTCCTTGTAGACAGCAGTTAGAGGCTTAGATGCTGGAGACTTTTCACACTTGTTTTAGATCTTAAAATGCATGCCCTTACAGATAGTCTTCTCTCCTTTATATCTATTTTCCCCTTTGAATGCAAATTCCCATTGCATCACTATGTCTTTGGACTTTACCACTCTAATAATAAAAATCTATCATAGTACTAATTTTACCAGTAATCTTTGGGAAAAATAAACTCACTGTTTCATAACTTCTGGCCAGGTGTAACATTTCATCCCCTCTTTTGACTTGAAGCTACTCTGGATTATTTAAAAATGCAAATGTTCCCTTTATACCTCACATTCTAACATTTCACTCATGTTTACCTATTTAGCGTTTCAAACCTAACTTCTCTTCTTACATCAAAGCCTTCAGACCAGCTGTTTTTAATTCCATTAAGTCACACACACATACACCCTGCTATTACTCTATTTTACAATAAGCTCCAATAACATTGTGAAAATTATTATATCTTCCTGACATACATCTAAACCCATCAACATATCCTTCTATTTCTTTCGCCTCCCTAACTCCCCTTTAGATGGATTCTTGCTATTCATTTCAACTGCTCCCTGTGGAAGTGAGTTCCATGTTCTAACCACTCTCTGGATAAAAAGGTTTCTCCTAAATTCCCTATTGGATTTATCAACGATTGTTTTATATTTATGCTCCCTAGTTCTGACCGTGCTTGCAAGTGGGAGCATCATTTCTGTGCCTACCCTGGTACCAATATATCCTGGATGCCTAGAATCCATGCTATTCCTTTGAAAGGATTTCCCACTTTGATCTGTGCAGGCTCTTTATCTCTGCTCATTAAACATCGCCTGTCGTGATCAAAACAATGAAGATGTAATAAAGATCAACTTTGGTGTTGTAGGCAGCATAGCGAGTTAGCACATCGTCATCTCAACTTTGGGACATTGGCATCAAAGCTAATCCAGATAACTGAGTGTGACTGCCCCCTTTCCCTCCTGCCAGCTGCAAAGATGGAGTCAGCTTGGGAGATTCAACCCAGTTCCTAGTGGATCCAAATGCACATTAAAAAAAAAACCTGCCACAATCAAAGGGATGGCTGGGAAATAGGAATAAGTTCAAACTCTGCATTTGGCTTTGCTGCGCCTTACTGGGGACTGGTTTGAATGTCATGTGAAACCCGCTGAGATTGATTTCTTAATTTTTCACTGGATTTGGGAAATGAGGCAAAGTCTCCCTCTGTCTTTTTGAGATTGAACATTTCAAACTCATTTCATAAATTGTGACGAAAAGATCCAAAAACTGGATGCCACACGTTTAATCCACCTTCTTACTTTTCTTGCAGGCAACTGGTGGTGTTTTTACTGGGTGTAGGCAGCTTGCAGCTGTTCGTACAGAGTAATTGGACAGGTCCTCCTGTTCAGATAGAGCCACAGGATATTTTACCTGCAGCAGTGATTGGGAGCTTTGCAGAGGTAAGGTGACATTTAGTGCAAAACCTGTGGAGCTGTTGTTCGCCTATCTATGTTTGCCATAAAATCTGGTGCAGGTCACACTGCTCTGTTATTTTATCATTGCCAAAACCCTGTGTCTTAGCTCATGTCGAAGTCACGCTTGTAGATTTGGAACATGTAAAAATAGTTGTTTGGTAGTACAGAACTTGAGTATTGCTGAAAGAGACATTTTGTTGACGCTTTTCACCTTGCACTCATCAGGACAATCGCAAGAATATCAATGCCAGGGGCAGCAACAACTTTATACTGTATGAGAAGAGAGTGCTGACTGGTTGGTTCATGATTTGTTTGCTGCTCCTGATGTTCTGTCACCTCTAAATTGGAGTGACCGAATGTGGATTGGGCAATCGCTTTGCAGAACGCCTCCATTCAATCCATAAGCGTGAAACAGAGCTTCACCTGTCATTTAAATTTTCTGCCCCACTCCCAGTCAGACCTCTTCATCCTTGGCCTCCAACGCTGTTCCAGTGAACCTCAACTTAAGCTTCAGAAAGAGCATCTCATCTTTCAACTTGCAGCCTTCTGAACTCAGCAATGGGTTCAACAATTTCAGATCATAACCTCTGCTTCCATTTTTTTTTGACAGCAGTTGTTGGTAATGATTCTGCTGTTGTCATTGACAGACTCATCTTTTAGTACTTTACATGTCCCTTTCGCCTTGCACCATCATCCCTTTTTGTCATTTAACCTCTCCTGCCTTCTATTGTATCACAGACCTGCCCTTTTGTTCTTTCCTCCCCTCTCCCCATTCTCTGCCTCTGCACTTGATTAAAGCGCACTTGTTACACATTTAATTTGTTCCAGTTCTGATGAAAGCTCATTGATCTGAAACATTAACTCTGTGTTTCTCTCTCTGAAGCTGCTGGTAGAGCTGCTGAGTATTTCCAGCATTTTCTGTTTTTGTTTCAGACTTCCAGCATCTGCAGTATTTCGCTTTTATAATAGGTCCCTCGTTGATTTCCTCACCAACTGCCTGTCCAACTCCCCTTTAAAGTTGCTCGTCTTATCAGTATCGTTCACCTCCCTGCAAAATCTGTTCCAAACTTCTCCTCCTAGACACAGCCCATTGGCACATTTCTGTGTTCTGTAATAAGTAGTCTTAAAAAAATATATATAATTATTTCCAGAAATGTCAGTGAGTTATGAATATTTTCCTATTTATTTACAAAGAACTAACCATACTTTGTGTGAACTTTCCTGTCATTGTGTCCTTGGGTATGTCCAATATTGTGTACTTTGGTAAAAGATGATAACAGCTTGCAAGATTAGAATCTTTAGTTGCTGTCACAGTCTATCATTAAGTACTGGCAGCTGAAACCATCATCATATGGCTTCAACAGTGAACTCAAAATTGCAGAACAATGAAAGATTAAAGAGTTCAGTAAATCTTAGACTCTTTCAATCCAGAACTACAATAACATCAGAATGCTGCAAAGCCATCTTTATGCAGCTAGATGCTGCAAACTGGTGCACAAAATGCTTATTCTGAATGTAAATTTAAAATTGAAAGCAGATACTTGATAAAACTCCAGCCCTATAAAATAGAAGTTTAAATGAATTCATGATCTAAGCCCCTCTTGCAGCATGGACTGTTTTAAGTAGAATTGCCAAAGACTGGGGAGTGTGGGTATGTGTCCAAAATATT
Source organism: Carcharodon carcharias (assembly GCF_017639515.1). Taxonomy (NCBI): domain Eukaryota; kingdom Metazoa; phylum Chordata; class Chondrichthyes; order Lamniformes; family Lamnidae; genus Carcharodon; species Carcharodon carcharias. Next base: position 216,057,314 of record NC_054468.1, read on the forward strand.
TCATTAATTGTTAGCATTTTGTGTTCTCAGCAAAATATTTTCAAGGCCTTGTGTTTTATGCACCACGCCTTATGTTCAATTTATAATTGAATTACAAATTATTTCAGTACGGGTCCATGAGTACTGGTAGCCTGGTTCTAGCTCCTCAGTTTCTGTCCATCTGTCCAGAGCCTTGGGAGTCAGTGTTAGCAGTCTTAAGCTTCAGATTATAGGGGTGCTGCATTTGTCCTATTCCTGTCCTTATACAATGCAACAACCTTTGCAACAGAGGTCAGTGGATAATGGGTCAGACCCAGAAACCCTGGCAGATTTCTTACCTGTCCCCCCAATCCCCAGCTTGGTGACGCCAGAGCCAATTGTTGAATCCTTGCTTCTCACTAGCTGAGGTATCTCGGTGCATAACAGGATTGCATCTGGAATCTTTCTGATTCATATGGCCCAATAACCACATCAAGTGCTACAGGTCCCCACTGAGCCACTAGAATTTGTAGAAGGCCATTAAACACAGATTCAACCAGGAATATTACTAGTGACTGAATATGCTTGGTATAGGCTGTTTGCATTGCTAGTGCTTAGTATATTGTGTTTAGATAGATTAACTGCTGTACTGTGCTGGATGCAGTGTACAGAATGGCCTGTGAAATGAGAGTGTGGGTGTGTGTATATATTGAGAGGGAGAGCTGGAGTGGGTAGCATGTTCTAATGCTATTTGCAAGTGAGATTTGCACTTTCAGTTTGCCTGAGGAGATGTCCATCTTGGCCATGATGTCAGGGAGGCTGCTGAGGGAATAGTAAATGTCGTTCTCCACAGGGTGGAAAGGAGCATCCACCGGTGATACGGGCAGCAGCATGGGTCTTTTGAAAAAGTAACTGGGCGAGTTGGTGAACCCGCTTGATTGCATTCACAGATTGTGTGTTCACCATGTGGGGACTCGCAGGTCACATTGTACAATCTTGAGATGTATCACACTGGTACACCAGCCTGCCTCATGGTCAAGCTGCCTCTGTATGCTCCGTTTTACAACAGGTTTTGTTTTCTGGAAGATGGTGCACTGCCGAGCAAACTCTCCTCTCCACCTTGCCTGCAAAGAAACCTTAGTGCTGACCCACAATGACTAAGCAGAATAAGTTCCTACTCCCATGTAGATTCCACACCCGAAAAATAAGCACAAAATTTAACCAAAAATAAATATTGCCTGGATGAGTGCAGCTCCAGCGACACTTCTCGAGTTCAATACCATCCAGGTGAAGCAAGCCGTCCACTTCCTTAAATATTCACTCTCTCCACCACCGATGCACAGTGGCAGCAGTATGTACCATCTACAAGATGCACTGCAGTAACTCACCAAACCCTCTCCAGCAGCAACATCCAAACCCAGGACTTCTGCCACTTAGAAGGACAAAGGCAGCAGACACGTGGAAATGCCACCACCTGGCGATATTCTTCCAAGCCCCACTCACCATCCTGACTTGGAAATATATCACCATTTCTGCACTGTTGCTGGCCCAAAATCCTGGAACTCCCTAACAGCACTGTGGGTGTACATACACTACATGTTCAGCAAGACAGCTCACCACCACCTCCTCAAGGGCAATTAGGGATGGGCGACAAATGCTGGCCTTGCCAGCGATGTTCACACCCCATGAAAGAATAAAAAAAAAGAATTCAGTGGGGAAGGTAGACAGGCTCTCTGACAAAAGAGGACACCGCTATGAAGCTTGATTCGTCCAAATTCAGTGAGCACTGGCCCCCAGCTGAGTTACCCCTCCATAACCCAAGATTGCTGAAACCTATTGCTGGATCCCTGTCACTGCTCCAGCTGAGGTCATCCAATCCAGGACTTGGGTTCAAGACTGCAATCGTAGCTATTCACTAGAGTAATTTGCAGGGTGAGTGGAGTGACTGGACTGTGTTTTCCTAAGTATTCCAGAATTAGCTGAATGGGGTTTGTTGGTCGGGTTGATGCTTTCCCCTAAAGTATAAAGATTGAGGTATTTGCACGCTTGCTATAGTCACACCATTTTGACTTTTCACAGTGGTTTGTCCTTCATGGGCTGCTCGTTGGGTGCTGAGGTGGGAAGCCTTGCTCTTGTCTTTCTGTAAGCACTCATTGTCGGCTGAGTGTATGGTTCACTGAGATAGAGATTTGCTGATGACCTCTCAACTAAGGGAGCCTTTATGGACACCCACAACTTTCAAGTGAAGGGTGGGGGAGGAAGGGGAGGCATGAGGAGCCAACAAAACTTAATTTGATTCATATATATGTACCTGTGTACTGTGTTTTATTTCAGCCTCAAAGCGTGCGAGCCACTCTATTGAACAGTTTGGTTTTGGACGGGGAATCAATTTACAGCCTTGTCGCTAACCCCATCCTTTTGATGTTGGCCAGGACAATCCTGGTGAACTGCAGGAGGAAGCTGAATCTTTTCCAGGTATGGATATGTCTGTATTTAATGTTCTTGTATTGTAAATTGCCATTTGATTCACACAAAAATGACAGACTTGTTTGATTCATTTTGATATTGAGAAAACATTGTGGCGTTCCTGTTCCAACAATGCAGTGGATTATTTTTCCAGCTTACTGTTAATTATGTTTGATTTGTTGAAAAATTGTGTCTTTGAGGCTTTTGACTGGCATGTTAGAGTTATATGCAATTCGACAATACAGAGGCAAGAGAGATGGTAGTGAGGTAGTGTTGAGTGTCATCAGAGTTCATGTGGAGCCTGATGTCATGTCTTTGGCTAATGTAGCTAATGAGCAGCTTTAATGAGGAAGAGCTGGGGGCCAAGGATAGATCCTTTGGGGCCTGTAGAGATATGAGAAAGCTGTAGTGTGTAATGGGGCAGAAGCTCAACTCCGGGTCAAGTAGGATGCCAAGGTTGCCAATAGTCTGGTTTGGCCTGAGACCGTGAGACAAGGGTGTAGAGAGGTTGAGATGGCCAAGGGGGATAGTGTAGCACTTTAACAAGCACAGAGGCTGTCACAGTGACTTTGATTAGAGTCGTTTCAGTGCTGTGGTGGGTGGAAACCAGATTGGGGAGATTCAAACGTGGAGTTGTCGGAAAGAGGGGCACAGAGTTGGGAGGTACCAGCACATTCAAAGACTTTGGAAAGGGTGTTTGGAGTTGGGGGAGGGAAGGATGTTGGTGTTGAGGTGAGTTCTTTGGGGAGGGTGTTGACAATGTGTTTTTAAAAAGAGATGGGGCCAGTGCCTAAGGAGAGGGAACCGTTTACAGGGTCAGCTATTGGGGGGTGAGGAAGGGAAGTTGAGTAATAAGCAGTTCAGTGCGAGTTGGCCCAGGGGAGCTGAAGGTGGATCTTGTGGACAAGATGAGCTCAGAGAGAGTTTTGGGTTGAGGGATGGGGTGGGTGGTTGCAGCAGTGGCAGTTGGAGAAAGATTAGAGGAGAATGGGTGTTGTGGGCTATGTCAGGCAGGCAATGTTCCTGGGAAGCTTCAGTTTGGGGTGGTGGTGTGTGTGCAAAATGATGTGTGGAATGAAGCAACAGGGATGTGAACAGCACAAGTAAGGTTGCATTTATTGTCCATGACCAGTTGCTATATAATGTGGGATTGAAATCACGTGGTCGGACCAGGCAGGGATATCAATTTTGACACCAATTGCTAGATTTATCAAATACAACTCCACTGTTTACAATTGTCAGATTTGAACCCATATCCTCTGGGTTGTTAGGGTAGTACTATAACCAGAACACGACTGTACTCTACATAGTACCAATGACATTGCCGATCCATCTTGGGAACCACGACAGGCACAGCATTTTTAAAGTTATTTATCATCCTTTGTTCCCTTTGTTTGGAATAGCGCCTATATCCGTGTCACAAACTGAATGCAGTGTGAAGCTTTTGTTTGGAGTTGGGGATTCAGCTCTCCCCTATCCCCTCTCTGTGAGGAGGTCTGTTGAATTTGCTCATTTTTTCCTCTGGTTGATGTGAGTGAGATCAGGAATTCATTATGTGATCTTGTTGGGGGGGGGAGAAGGATGTGGTCACAGGCTGAATTTTACCTCTACCCCTCAGTATTGTGGCTTAAATGGTCAAACAATATGTACAATTGGTGGAGTGATGACAAGGCAAAAATTAATACCATTTTCAGTTCTGTCTGAAACTCTTTATGTAATTTCTAATCACTGCCTGGTAATAACCCCCAGTTGCCTGTTGTTCCCTGGACATTGTATTTGCAAGTTTGGGTTAAAGCGATGACGATTGTTTCTTCTAAGCACTAAGAATCGTTTTTGTGCTGTATGATGTACAACCAGCAGGGGGTGCACATGCTTCACCTGCTGCTGTGCTGTGGAGCACTTGCTGGCTGCTTTTACATTTCCATATGTGCTGCCACCTAGTGCAAAGGTGCCTCTTCCAGCAATCTGTAGAAGACCTTTGAAAGAATCTCATTTTCTCTTTCCTTTCATTGTTTTAAAGAATATTTCTTTAAACTCAGAAGTTATAAAACTTCTTGATTAGACTCTTCTCAAGGAAAAGGATTAACTTAAAACCAGGAATGGATATATTAGTGGATGATTTGGAAAAAACTGTACATATTTTTTCCTAATTGCTGTTACTAATATTACTAAGCACAATTCTGTCTTCCCTGTAGCAATGGATATCCATTTCAACAAGATTAACATTTTTATGATACTCTTCCCAAAACAGTACAAGTGTGTGACGTAGTGGGTTAGATTCTGTCCTTACACATCTGGGACATGGATTTAAATCCAGCCAGGCTGACAGGATGAAAGATTCCTCTGCCTGTAGCAGTAGGAGTTATTGGTAAAATGATTTGGAGCAGTCTCAAACCAGTTTAAGTCCTGTTCGCCCACTACCCCTTTGCTTGCTGACGTAGATTGACTCCTGGTCTAACAATATCTTAATTTTTAAAACACTCATCCTCGTGTTCAAATCTATGTAGCCTTGCCACCTGAGCCCCCCACCCCACCTGTCTCTAGCCTTAAGGCCTCCAAGAAACCTGCACTCCTCCAATTCGTAGTTTTAATCGCTCCACCATTGGCAGCCCTACCTTCAACTCCCTAGACCCTAAGTTCTGAAATTCCTCCCTCAACCTCTCTGCCCTGCTACCTCTTTTCCTTTAAGACAGGCCTTAAAATACACATCTTCAGCCAAGCTTTTGCTCATGTGTCCAGTAGCTCCTTATGTGGCTCAGTGTCACATTTTGTTTGATTATGTTCCTGTGAAATATCTTGGCGTGTTTTAGCACGTTAAAAGGAATGATATAGATGCAGGTTGTTGTTGTAGGAGACTTGACTCTGCAGTAAATCAACTGTCTCTGACTCAGCAATCTCATTCAGAGGCCCAACCATCTTCAGCTGCTTCATCAATGACCATCTCTCCGTCATAAACTCAGAAGTGGGGATGTTCACTGGTGATTTTTGAAAATTCATTCATGAGATGAGAGCTTCGCTGGCTGGGCCAGCATTTATTGCCCACACCTAGTTGCCCTTGAGAAGGTGGTGGTGAGCTGCCTTCTTGAACCGCTGCAGTCCATGTGGTGTAGGTACACCCACTGTGCTGTTAGGGAGAGAGTTCCCAGGATTTTGACCCAGTGATAGTAAAGGAATGGCGATATATTTCCAAGTCAGGATGGTGAGTAGCTTGGAGGGAACTTCCAGGTGGTGGTGTTCCCATCTATCTGCTGCCCTTGTCCTTCTAGATGGTAGTGGTCTTGGGTTTGAAAGGTGCTGTTGAGGGAGCCATGGTGAATTCCTGCAGTGCACCTTGTAGATGGTACACACTGCTGCTACTGTGCGTTGGTGGTGGAGGGAGTGAATGTTTTTGGCTGTGGTGCCAGTCAAGTGGGCTGCTTTCCCCTGGGCAGTGTCAAGCTTGCTGAGTGTTGTGGGAGCTGCACCCATCCAGGCAAGTGGGGAGTATTTTATCACACTCCTGACTTGTACCTTGTAGATGGTGGCCAGGCTTTGGGGAGTCAAGAGGTGAGTTACTCATCGCAGGATTCCTACCCTCTGACCTGCTCTTGTAGCCACAGTATTTATATGGCTAGTCTAGTTCAGTTTCTGGTCAATGATAACTCCCAGGATGTGGGGGATCCAGTGATGGTAATGCATTGAACATCAAGGAGTGATGGTTGGATTCTATCTTGCTGGAGATGGTCATTGCCTGACACTTGTGTGGTGCAAATGTTACTTGCCACTTGTCAGCCCAAGCCTGGATATTGTCCAGGTCTTGCTGCATTTGGACATGGACTGCTTCAGTATCTGAGGAGTTGCAAATGGTGCTGAACACTGTGCAATCATCAACGAAGATCCCCACTTCTGACCTTATGATAGAAGGAAGGTCATTGATGAAGCAGCTGAAGATGGTTGGGCCAAGGACACGACCCTGAGGAACTCTTGCAGTGATGTCCTGGAGCTAAGATGACTGACTTCCAATGACCATAACCATCTTCCTTTGTACCAGGTATGACTCCAAACAGTGGAGCGTTTTCCCTCTAACTCCCATTGACTCCAGTTTTGCTAGGGCTCCTTGATGCCACACTCTGTCAAACGTCACCTTGATGTCAAGGGCCGTCGCTCTCATCTCACCTCGGGAGTTCAGCTCTTTTGTCCATGTTTGAACCAAGGCTGTAATGAGTTGGGAGCTGAGTGGCCCTGGCAGAACCCAAACTGAGCATCAGTGAGCAGGCTATTGCTAAGCAAGTGCCACTTGATAGCACTGTTGATGACCCCTTCCATTACTTTACTGATGATGGAAAGGAGACTGATGGGGTGGTAATTGGCTGGGTTAGATTTGTCCTGCTTTTTGTGTACAGGGCACACTTGGGCAATTTTCCACAAAGCTAGAACAGTTTGGCTAGCCGCGCGGCAAGTTCTGGAGCATAGATCTTCAGTACTATTGCCGGAATATCGTTGGAATACCTTTGCAGTATTCAGTGCCTTCAGCCGTCTCTTGATATCACATAGAGTGAATCGAATTGCCTGAAGAATGGCATCTGTGATGCTGGGGACCTTCGGAGGAGACCGAGATGGATCATCTACTTGGCAGTCCTGGCTGAAGATTGTAGCAAATGCTACAATCTTATCTTTTGCACTGATGTGCTGGGCTCCTCCACCATTGAGGATGGGGATATTTGTGAAACCTCCTCCTCCAATGAGTTGTTTAATTGCCCTCCACCATTCACCACTGGATGTGGCAGGACTGCAGAGCTTAGATCTGATCCATTGGTTGCGGGATCGCTTAGCTCTATCACTTGTTGCTTATGCTGTTTGGCATGCAAGTAGACCTGTGTTATAGCTTCACCAGGTTGACACCTCTTTTTTAGGTATGCCTGGTGCTGCTCCTGGCATGCCCTCCTGCACTCTTCATTGATCCAGAGTTGACCCCCTGGCTTGATTGTTTTTTAATTATTCGCTCATGGGATGTGGGCATCGCTGGCTAGCATTTATTGCCCATCCCTAATTGCCCTTGTTCAGAGGGCATTTTTAAGAGTGGGTGGGTCAACCATTGGTCCAACCATTGCTGTGGATCTAGAGTCACATATAGGGCAGGGCAGGTAAGGCTGGTAGATTTCCTTTCCAAAAGAACATTAGTGAACCAGGTGGATTTTTACAACAATTAACAATGGTTTCACGGTCATTATTAGACTTTTATTTCCAGATATTTATTAAATTTAGATTCCACCGTCTGCCGTGATGGGATTCGAACCCCGGTCCCAGAGCATTAACGTGGGTCTCTGGAATACCAGTCCAGTGACAATACCACTACATACCGAAAGGAATGGTAGAGTGGGGGATATGCCGGGCAATGAGGTTACAGATTGTGTTCGAGGACAATTCTGCTGCTGCTGGTGGCCCACAGCGCCTCATGGATGCCCAGTCTTGAGTATCTAGCTCTGTTTGAAATCTATCCCATTTAGCACGGTGGTAGTGCCACACAACACGATGGAGGGTATCCTCAGTGTGAAGGCAGGACTTCGTCTCCACAACGACTGTGTGGTGTTCACTCCCACCATGTCATGGACAGATGCACCTGTGGCAGGCAGGTTGGTGAGGATGAGGTCAAGTATGTTTTTCCCTCTTGTTGGTTCCCTCACCACCTGCTGCAGACCCAGTCTAGCACCTATGTCATTTAGGACTCGGCCACCTCAGTCTGTAGTGATGCTACTGAGCCACTCTTGGTGGTGGACATTAAAGTCCCCACCCAGGTGGCAAATCCTTGCCACCCTTAGTGCTTCCTCCAACTGACGTTCAACATGGAGGAGTACTGATTCACCAGCTGAGGGAGGGTGGTACGTGGTAATCAGCAGGAGGTTTCCTTGCCCATGTTTGACCTGATGCCATGAGACTCCATGGGGTCCAGAGTCGATGTTGAGGACTCAACATCTCTGCTGGGCCTGTCCTGCTGGTGGGACAGGACATACCCAGGGATGGTGATGATGGTGTCTGGGACATTATCTGTAAGGTATGATTCCGTGAGGATGACTATGTCAGGCTGTTGCTTGACTAGTCTGTGAGACAGCTCTCCCGATTTTGGCACTAGCCCCCAGATGTTAGTAAGGAGGACATTGCAGGGTCGACAGGGACGATGCCGGGTGGCCCCTCCGGTTTCATTCCTTTTTTGTGACTTTGTAGTGGTTTGTTACAACTGAGTGGTTTGCTAGGCCATTTCCAGGTCGTGTAAGAGTCAACCACATTTCTGTGGGTCTGGAACCATGTGTAGGCCAGACCAGGTAAGGACGGCAGATTCCCTTTCCCTAAAGGGCATTAGTGAACTAGATGGGATTTTACAACAATCAACAATGGTTTCATGGTCATCGTTAGACTTTTAATTCCAGATTTTTATTGAATTCAAATTTCACCATCTGCCATGATGGGATTTGAACCTGGGTCCCCAGAGCATTACCCTGGGTCTCTGGATTATTAGTCCAGCGACAATACTACTACACCATCGCCTCTCCATTGAACATTGCACAATGTTCAGCATTCATGACTCCTCGGAAACTCTGCCCATGTGTAGCAAGACCTGGACACAATTCAGGCTTGGGCTGAAAAGTGGCAAGTAACATTTGTGCCACACAAGTGCCAGGCAATGACCATCTCCAGCTAGAGAGAATCTGACCATCTCCCCCTGACATTCAATGGCATTGCCATCGCTGAACCCCACTATCAACATCCTGGGGGTTACCATTGACTAGAAACTGAATTGGACTAGCCATATAAGTACTGTGGCTACAAGAGCAGGTCAGAGGCTGGGAATTCTACAGAGAGTAATTCACCCCCTGACTCCCCAAAGCCCATCCAATATCTGCAAGTCAATATTGTGTTAGAATACTCTCCACTTGTCTGGATGAGTGCAGCTCCAACAACACTCAATAAGCTCAACACCATCTAGGGCAAAGCAGCCTGCTTGATTAGCACCCCATCTACCACCTTCAACATTCAGTCCCTCCACCACTGATGCACAGTAGCAGCAGTGTGTACCATCTACAAGGTGCACTGCAGCAATTCACCAAGGCTCTTTAGGCATCACCTCTCAAACCCGTGACCTCTACCATCTTAGGACAAGGGCAGCAGATGCATGGGAACACCACCACCTGCAGTTTCCCTTCCAAGCCACTCACCATTCTGACTTCGAACTATATCGCCGTTCTTTCACTGTCAATGGGTCAAAATCCTGCAACTCTTTCTGTAACAGTACTGTGGGTGTACCTCCAACACATGGATTGCAGCTCACCACCGCCATCTCGAGGGCAATAAATGCTGCCCTAGAAAGCGATGACCCCATCCCATGAAAGAATGAAAAAAAACTGCAGAACAGCAATATGGAAAATAACCTTAGCTGTGCAACTGCCTTTGCTGCTCCAAGGTTGGAGCTAAATTGTTGGAGCAGAACAGAGGAAAATTTACTCTGCACCTGACTGTGTTTCAACCTGGGATTTCCTGGTTTAGACACTGGATGACTGAAATGAGAGGCCTGTCATTCTCCATCACTGATTGTCAATGGGATTGCATCCATCTCTACCTTCATGCTGGATTTTACATTATAAATACATGCACAACAATTGACATTTATGTTATATGATCAATCATCTCAAAGTGCTGCCGTCAATTAAGGAGCCACATGGAATTCAGCACAACTTACCCATGCTGATGCTTTAATGCACTGAAATGGCCTAGGGTGTTTCAAGGGGGTGGACATCATAAGGGACAGCAAGCAGGAGAACAGTTAGGGTATGTGACAAAGCTCGGTTGAAGGTGGAGGAAATGGTTTAAGTTGTACATTGCAGGCGTGGGACCAAGACAGCTGAAAACTTTGCAACTAATGGTGGACAGAAGCCAGAATAAGACAAGCAGAGAATACACATGACATGTACGGCATGGGGTTATACTGGTAAGGAAGGGCAAGATTTTGGAAGAACAATTAAGACAAGGGATTTTGAATTTGATGCATTGGGGAATAAGGAGATCATGGAGGTCAACAGTGTCAAGTGGGGTGGGGCAATGGGACTTAATACAAGATAGAATGGGAATGGTTTAGTGCTGGATGTGTAGTTAGCGCCGGATAGAGCTTGGAAGGCTGGTGAGAGTATTGAAGTCATCTAGCCAAAAGGAGATGAAGGAATGAACCGGGGTTTCGGCAGCAGTTGGAATTGGTCTGAACAGTGTTACAGAGGTGCAAATGGGCAGCAACTATAGCTCACATTTGTATAGCACCTTTAATGTCATAAAAACTTCTGAAGGCACTTTGCAGGAACATTTAGCAAAGTTTGGCACCAAGCCACAAAAGGAGACTTTAGGACTGGTAACCAAAAGTTATGTCAAAGAGGTAAGTTTTAATGAGTGACTTAAAGAAGGAGAGAGAAAGGTGGACAGTTTAATAAGAGAATTACAGAGCTTGAGGCTTTGATATCTGAATGGTGGAACAATGAACATTGGGAGTGTGCATGAGGCCAGAATTGGAGTTACACGGTGATCTCAGGGTGGGTTATGAGGCTAGAGGAGGTTTTCGTGTTAGTTAGAACTGAGGCTATGGGCTGTCAAGGAAGTGTCCTAGACCAGGGATCCCATGGGTCACGGAAAACCTTGGAAAAGTCAAGGAATTTGTAAATGAATTTTCCAGGCCTGGAAAGCCATGGAAATTTCCAAAAAAGGGCCCTAGTCATTGAAAAGACATGGAATTTTATAAAGACTTTTCTGATTTTGGACGGAGTTCCAACCTTTTCCAATGTTCTTCTGATGTCCACTTCTCCCTATCTGTAAGGTTTGGCTTTGCTTCACGTGTCTGGGATCTAGTACAGGTAGACTGGTGACCACATAAGCACTTCTCATGGAATACAAAAGTTCTACAAAACCAGATAGCCTGATGAGAAATTGAGCTCATTGCGTAACTGACATGCAATGCAGGGATCAAATGTAGAGTTTGACAGAATAAGCGGACATGAAATATTTCAATTTGGTCATGGGAAGTCACGGAATTTTTTTTAACCAAAGGTGCAGGGGCCCTATAGATCTGAATTGCTGATCTAACCTTTATCTTCCTGCCACATAGGGACTGCTGACCTGCATTTTTGTTTTCTTCCAGATTTCCAGCACTTATGGTATTTATCAGATGGCTTAACAAAGATGGAAGGTTGGGCCGAATGGCCTGTTTCCACATTGAAATTTCAATGTGATTTTAATATAACCTCCTTTGTAGAGAAGGAGGGGAGAATAAAGTCTTTCTGTTTTTTTGACAGATGTTGCACTGGTGGACGATGCGGTGTGTAAACGTTCAGCAGCAGTTATTAGCAGAGCGTTCCCCTCAACTCTTCACTGTTACTCAAGGCTGTATTGATGAAGGTATAATTTCTGCAAAATCTTTCAGAAAAATTTTGCGCCCATCATCTGTAAAGGATGTGGAAAAGAAAATTAACTTTTAAATCCTTGACTTTGTTTCTTCGAACTGAAATTAATTTACATTTCAGTACAACTTAGTTGACAACATTAGAAATGCAGGTCCCTTTAAGAATAAACCAGGACAAGCTTCAGAGTGAATTGAGAGCAGGTGATGCTCATTGAAACCTGTACTTAAGAGCTGGGTTTTTCCCCAGTAGTTAGTTACCTTCGGGACAGAGAGAGGATGCAGATGGAAAAAGTGGAAATTGGGTATTTGTTCTGAACTATAGTTTAACAATAAAGCAGTTAGGATTCACAGAATGTCTTCTGCTGTGTGATTTGATAAATGGCTATCCACCTATTAAATGTGAATGACCTATTCAGGATATGCAAGGTGAATATCTAATAAATAAATATATATGCAGAGTGTTCAATTAAAATATTAAATTTCAGTCGCAGTTTGACACGCACAAGTCATTACTATCATGCAGCTTTCAGAATTCTGATTTTCCTAAAATATACCAATGCAGAACAGTTGAATGTTGGACCATTACTTGAGTGCTCTTTGAATTATATAGAAAATTATAACATCACAGTTTTACCTGTAAAACTAGGATTCAGTGATTGCCTCAGTTACTTTGTATCAAGACCCCCCCCAAAAAAAAATTACAAAAAAAAGCTCATTGTATGCATTGTTACCTTTGTAAATTCGTGCATTTAAAGATAAATTTGAGTCGGTAACATTTTTTTAAGGGAGCAAAAATGTTCATTGCAACTTGTAGGTTGTGTACCATTCACTGAATAAAATAATTAGTGCAAAATATGGCAACACCAGTACATGAATATGAGGTGTGAACATAAACTGTAGAGCACATTATTTCTTCTACATGATTTAAAAATATTTTTTTTGATTCATTGTGTCAACCAAGCCAGTTGTTTTCCTGAATTAATATAAGATTTCTGTCACGACCCACTGTTGCCATCATCCTCTTCTTAGTTCATACTGAGGAAGACATAATCCAAGAAGACGTGAATAAACATGCAGAATGGGTGCGCTAATGGCAAATGGATTTCAATATATATGTGGGTGAGATGGCTCATTTGGGTGGGAGGAAATATGAGGCCACAAAATAAGGATCAAACTGAGATAGAGGAGTAAAGGGATCTAGGAGGCACGCATTCACAAATCATTAAAAGTAGCAATGCAAGTTAACAAGGCCATAAAAGGCGCAAACAAGGCACTGGGGTTTATTTCTAGAGGAAAAGAATTGAAAAGCAGGGAAGTTATGTTAAACACATTGAGTAGTGTGCACAGTTCTGGTCTTCTTATTGCGATAAGGATATAAAGGCATCGGAGAAGGTGCAAAAAATACTGACAAGCATGATATCAGAACTGAGGCTATGACCATCAGGAAAGAGAGAAAGGCAGTGCCCTTTTCTCTAGACAAGAGAAGGCTCAGAGGTGACCTGATAGCTTTAAAATTGTGAAGGAGTTTGATAAAGTAAACGTGGAGAAGATGGTTCCACTTGTGAGGAGGCCCAAAAATAGGGGCTATAAATGTGAGATAAATAAATCCTACAAAGAGTTCTGAAGAAACATTTTTACATCGCGAGTGGTTAGAATATGGAATTTGTTACCTTATTGAAGTAGTTCAGATGAATGGTTTTGATGCCTTTAAGAGGAAGCTAGATGTGTATGTAAAGGAGAAAGGAATAGGAGAATATTTTGATCACATTAGGTGTAGTACAGTGGGAGGAGGCTTGTGTGGAACATAAATACCGGTTATGGAATGCTTGTGCTGAATATTCTGTTTCTGTGCTGTAAATTTTATGTAACTGCTACTTTATACCAGAAATCTCTCATAATTTGGAGTAAATCTGTATAACCTCCAACACCCCCTTTCCCTCCCACCGCATAAAATCATGAAATGCATTAACAGTAAAGTTCAGAATTGCCTGGTCTGCTGTTTAAAAGTGGGGCCACTGCAGGTATTAGCTCAGCTGTATTGGTAGCACATTTGCCTCTGTCAGAACATAGTGGGTTTAGGTTCCATGGCAGGGGCCTGTGTGGCTTGTCAGGGCTGATGATCTATTGTAGTGCTGAGCCGAGTGGTGGAAGTGCCATCCTTCGGCCCCAATTTTACAAAGCTGCCGTGGGAAGATTGGAGGGTTGTTATTATGTAAGGAATGAGATCAAGTTTGCTGAAGGACCTTTATCTAACCCCGTCTTTTGGGGAATTAAGCACAGTGGAAAGATTTTCTGCTTCTTAACTGGAGTGATTCTGATATCTGTCACTTAAATAAAGCACTGCTCACTATTCTTTTATTTTCTCTTTGTCGTTGAGCAAGCTTTTTTGTCAGGGATTAGTTTTTCTCAACCCAAAATGAATCTGTATGGAAAGTTCCCCCTGCTCAGTACATTCCTGTCTGTGTAAAGAGTCAGGGGATAAGTGGAATGCGTTTTATATTCCCTCATATACAGTACATAAATATAATAGCGTGATCAGTTTAGTTACTTATTACTTTCTTGTTTGGAACTGAAGCAAGGCATTTGCCAGCGTTGCTTCCTGAAAGCTGCTGTTTTTTTTGCTGAAAAGCACGTATAGCATTTTAAGAGAGTGCCAGGACATTCCAGATTTCAGATTGTACCAGAGCTTAATGAGCTCCTTTCAGCGGATATGTATTTTGCTTATATGTTTAAGAAAAACCCTCGTGTGTGATAGTACAATTCTTCCCTTTTGCTGATGTTGCACAGATATTCTTTTGCTAGTTCAGTAGATTTCCTTTGTGCGGTGCTTTTCCCAAAGGGCAGCACCTTACTTGAAAGGACTGTGCGCATCAAGGCCTGTTATTGTTTTGAGTTTGTCCTTTCCTTTTATAACATCACTACAGCAATTAGTGTTTGTCAGGATAGAAGGTTTTAGTGGTGTCGTCATTGTATGAATATTATATTGCCAAAAGAATACCAATTGCTGCATGGAAACTGCAGCCCAGCTTTGGAAACTTGATTTTTGTCCTCCCCTCTTCTTCTTATGTGTGCATTTCTAGTTGTCTATTCCAGTTATTACCCTTTTATGGCATTGTGTTAGAAGATTTAATTAGCATTTTTTACTGCATTGTACCAGAAAGACCTGATGAGTATTTATTTAGCATCATCATACTAATGTTCTTACAAATCACTCCCTTTGTCCTTCATTCCCCACCCTCCTCACTCCACAACGTCCTGCTGTAGGCATTCTTACTTTAGTTTCCCGATAATGTACTACCTGCAAACTTCAAAGGTTGTATTGGCTACATTTACATAATCCAAAGAAATAGTTGAATATTATGTGGATATCCAACTAAAAACCAAGGTGACTTGACATGGGAGGTGATCTTCTTTAGAAATGAAGACACAATTAATATGGAAATGTGTGGTGTGACAATAAACATTAAATCTTTAAATATACCTATATATTATATACTTTTCTACATATGAAATGTTTTAAGATTATCATAATCTGTTAAATCACTGAAAACTGACCAGAAACTATCCTGGGTTAAGGGGATGGGTGAAGCAATGTACTCTGCTATATACTTAAACAGGATATTTAGTGCAAGTGTTCTTAGTAGATTCAATTACATGTCCGATGAAATCACTGATATATTCATGTACATGGGGCTAAGTATTGCTGCAGTCTATGTTTGCCTTCTCAGCAATGGTTAACACACTTCTAAAGGAAAAGGAAAGATTTGCATTTACGTAGCACTTTTCACGACTTCAGAATGTCCTAAAGTGCTTTACAGCTGATGAAATACTTTTGAATTGTAATCACTTGTAATGTAGGAAGCCTGTTTGCCATTTTGCAGACAGCAAGCTTTCAAGAGCAGCCATGTGATAATGGGCAGGTAATTTTTTTTGTGATGTTATATGAGGGATAAATATTTGCCAGGATATCGGGAAGAACTCCCCTGTTTCTCTTTGAAATTGTGCCATGGGATCTTGACAGCCACCTGAGAGGGCAGACAGGGCCTTGTCCGATGTCAAATCTCTCATCTGAAAGATGGCACCTCCTCAGTGCCGCACTGGTCTGTCAGCCTAGATTATGAGCTCAAGTCTCTGGAGTGGGGCTTAATCCCACAACCTTCTGCCTACAATGTGAGAGTGCTACTCACCGAGCCATGACTAAAATTCCGAGTCATTCATTGTAGAATGCTCAGAAGGTTTGCTTAATGCCATAAAACTGCAGGTGTTCTCCTGCAAAGAAGTTAATGCATTAAAAAAACAGTTGTACAGAATATGGAGCACAGATCTGGAAATTTAAAACTGAAAACCCAAAAGAAGGCCTAATACAAGAACCCAAGCAATCCTGACCCTTGTGTTGGAACATGATGAAATATTCTGTCACTACATTTAAAAACACTGTACAGACAAAGAATTGTAGGCTGTTCAGTAAATATTCACAAAGTGAAGGCCTGTAAGGCCATTTAATCCAGCCCGTTTTTTAGAACATCAACCCAGTTGCCCTCCCATTATCCATCTCCCAATATTCACCCGTATGAGTGAACAAGATCTCTGTTTAATGTCCTTGTTATTTTAAACATCTCATCCAGCAACGGGTTAAGAAAACAAACAAATTAAACTATTTAACAATATAATAAAAGCAAAATACTGGAAATCTGCTGGAAATATGAAATAAAAACAGAAAATTCTGGAAAAACTCAGCAGGTCTGGTAGCATCTGTCGAGCGAGAAACAGAGTTAACTCATATGGACTCGAAACGTTAACTCTGTTTCTCTCTCCACAGATGCTGCCAGACCAGCTGAGTTTTTCCAGCATTTTCTGTTTTATTAACTATTCAACAACTTAGGTTTCAATTACTGAATAAGAAAAATAATAAAAAGGATCAACCATTTGATAATATTTGTCATGACTAAACAAACTACTCTGCTGCAACAATTAGCAAAGCAAGTTCCAAGACCAGTACTTTGAAAATTAAACATCTATAGGAGAAAATTACAGCATTCTGAGCCTAACTTATAGTCTACATGCATCCAACAGCCCAAAGTACCAAGCATTCAACAAAAACCCCACTTGGAGATCATAAGGAATACAGATGTGGGCACTAAAGATTTTTACACCCACACACTAGGGACTCCTGTTCTGAAATTGAGGCCAAGGTGTAGATTTCCTCTATGCACTTTGTGCAAAGAATTTGTAAGCCTGTGTATTAAAGATGAGGGAAGGCATTATCCCACATTCTTGGTGGAAGAATAAAGGGAGCTTTATCCTGTATGTTATGTACCTTTATCATAATGACCCAAGAGTATTCAGTAATGACAGTAGGTGTGAAGTGAGGTATATAATCCAATACTCATATGCCTCAAATGAGCAGAAAAAGAAACACTGAGAATAAGAGGAAGGGAGAATTGAAGGCATTGCTCTAGTTCAGAAAAAAAAGGACACCTCCAACGTATTAGAGTGTAAAGGTGATGCATCATCCATACACTACAATCGCGAATGCCTTCATTAACTAGAACGTCAGCTTGGCTCAGTTGATAACACCCTTACTCCTATGTCAGAGGATTGTGGGTTTTGGCCCCTCTTCAGAGCTGAAGCAAATAATTTGGGCTGAGACTACAAAGCAGCATTGAGGAGTGCTATGTTGACAAAAGTTTCATCCTTAAAATAATGAAAGGAATTTACAGGACAGATGTGGAATGACTCTTTTCTGTGGTAGAAAGTCCAGAACAACACAAGAATTAGGAGCAAGAGTAGGCCATTCAGCCCCTTGAGCCTGCTCTGCGATTCAGTAAGATCATGGCTGATTTGATTGTGGCCTCGACTTTACTTTCCTGTCTGACCTCCCCACGCACCCCCTCCACCCAGCCTTCAAATAACTGTTGACTCATTTTGCTTTAACCAAAACCTATTTAACTCAGTGTTGAATATATTCGATGATTCAGCCTCCACTGCTTTCTGGGAAGAGAATTCCACAGGCTAACAGCCCTTTGAGAGAAAAAAATTATCCTTATCTCAGTCTTAAATGGGAGAACTCTAATTTTTAAACTGTCCCCTAGTTCTAGGCTCCCCTACAAGGGGAAATATCCTCTGAGCATCCACTCTGCAGTTACAGCAAGGGGAAACTCACCTTGGAAATCCAGCTAAAACGATTAAAAGAAAACTCTTCCCACACAGTGTTGAAATGGTGAATGCCCCTGCTCTAAATGGTCAAAGAAACAGTCAATGAAGTTGATTAGAAAGAAGGTAGATAGTTACTTGGGAAGGAAGGATGTTGAAGAACTCCCATGGTTAAGAGAAAAGGCAGAACAGGCTCAATAGATTGAACGACTCAACCCTGTCCTTATACTTGACATTATGTTTGGTGATTTGGTGACCAAAGCCACTATAAGCCTTTCGGTCCAGGCATATTATAGTCTCAGTTTTAGTTTGACTTGCTGGAAAATGAAAGAAAGTAACCCCTCCGATTATCATGTGCACAATCTTGGGCATCTTTCTGTGGCAGGAAGTACTGAAAATTTTGTTCTGCCTTTGATTTATTCTTAGTGCTGAGAAACGAGGCCTTTTTCAGCTCTGTGGAATGCCGAAATTTAGCAACCCAGTTCCGCCTGGAGTGTGGATACACTTTGCTATATTACTACCAATACCAGAAGGCCAAGGAGAATTTCAACACAGCCCAGGAAATGGCAAAACTTTCTACCACTATGACAGGTAGGTCAGACTCTCAGCAGCTTATTTTTTTTTTCTCTCCCACTCTTTAGCTGATACA
The DNA here is from genome assembly GCF_017639515.1 of Carcharodon carcharias. Classification (NCBI taxonomy): domain Eukaryota; kingdom Metazoa; phylum Chordata; class Chondrichthyes; order Lamniformes; family Lamnidae; genus Carcharodon; species Carcharodon carcharias. Next base: position 216,075,952 of record NC_054468.1, read on the forward strand.
GTACAGAGGCAGAAATTTAAAGTATATAAATAAAAAAATTTCGATGAAAATAACTGGCAGGCCTCTCCGAGCACCTCGCTTTCTTGCATGACGTCCTGAAAGTGAGGAGCTGTGGGTTTTTTTTTGCTGCAGTGTGGCTGCTAGAGGTTAAAATGGCAAGATTGTGTACTTGAAAATATAGTGACCATTGGCATTGGCGGCACTAGGCTAAAAAAAAAGAGCGGTCAGACGTCCCCACTCGCTGTCACTACCCATGATCCTTGTTCGTCCACTGAGGGGCCACATCAGGCTCCTCATGCTCAACATAATGGTTGTCTCGTGCTGTACGATTGGCCCAGACAAAGAATGTCAATTTGAACAAGGTACTGGAAGGCATCAGACCCGTAACTGCACTGGGTAAGATTTGTTTCTTTTTTCCTCTGTGTCATTCAGAAACTCCTTTCTAATGGGAATGAACTGCTTGCATTAAAAGTAAAAAATTTAATTAGCTCATTCTCCACTGGGAGTTCTGGGTGATTCCAGATTTCAGGCCACCCATTGAGATACTGCACCAAGAACCAATAAAACACTGGTGACATTAATCTGACATCAAGAATAGAGTTAACCAAACATTTTAAAACAAGATTTAATATTAAACACATTTTGCTTCTATTATCTTATCTTCCCCCACCCCCGTTGTTTTATTTTATCTAATACTCCCTATTCTGTATCTTCTGATGTTTTTTTTCTTAAACGTTTTACTTTTATTCAATCGCAGTGTTCACCTTGGAAGCAATTTATTGGTATTGTTGGGTTGAGATCCCAAGCACAGAGCCCTCATGATTGAAGAGAATTTTTCTTTTTACCCGGGGGTGGTGGGCATCTGGAACTCAGTGCCTGCAAGGGTGCTAGTGGCAGGAGCCTTCAGTGCTTTTAAAATGTACTTGGGTGCGCACTGAAATAGCTGTAACCTGCAAAGCTGTGGATCAAGAGCTGGAAAGTGGGATTAGGCTGGGTGGATCTTTGTTTGGCTGGCCCAGACACGATGGCACAAATGGCCAGTCCCTGTGCCATAAATTTCTACGTGACGGTGGAAGAGACGATGAACCAAATTGAGGATTGGCTAGATGATTACTAAGCAAGAGAGGGAGAGGTTGAAAAAGGGTCCGGAAAACATCCCGGGGCGCAGGAACTTCCTTGTGTGCTATGATTGCAAAGGGCCTCAATTCCTGGTTTTGGAGATGGAATCAGCATTGAAAATTTAGACCTCTGGCTCCAAAAATCTCGGAAGATTGACCTATTCACATTTTAAATGCAAAAGGCTGACTACAACCAGATGAAGAGCATCCAATGACAGTTAGGCTGATCTGAATTGCAGCACAATTGAGGGTTTAAACCCCCTAAAGCCTGAGATTTTAGTGGTTCAAAAATTAGGATTTAGATGTTAAGGGCACTGCTTTTGCTTTCCTTATATCATAGACATGGGCTGTAACCTCAGCTCCCCAGTGTCAGATTTGGGGATACCCCAAAGATGCGCTGGGGAGTCCCTCTGGGAAGATCCCAGGTAAGGGTTTGCATGGCAATTGCCCAGAAGTGCACACTTCCTCTGGGCAACTGCACTGCACTGGGAACCATGCGAAAATGCAGTTTAAATTGCAAAATTCAGATGGTTCCGCCAGGGTTCTGTCAATAATTACCCAGAAAAAGTTAGAGAAATTAAAACCTCTTCTAACTTCTGGGTAACTATTGTAAAGACCCAGACCGATCCGCCCCTCCCCCCACGGTATTCTCCATCTGCTGACCCCTGCATGGGATTCCCCCCGCCTGCATGGGACACCTCACTCTGAGCCCCCCGATGTCGGACCACCCCCAGCCCCCCAAATGTCCAGCTGCACCCCCCCACCCCCAACACCAACCCGATGTCCGACTCCCTGTCCCCACCCGACCTTAGAACACTCCAACCCCCCAAATCCATTTCACTTAGCTTAGGCACTTACCTTTTCACTAGCCTGTCAATTTCAATGGGACCTTTAAACTTATCTGCTTTCTGGCAGCTAGTGCTGTATAAAAGGGGGCGTCTCTTCCTCCAATTCTACAGTGCTGGACTTCGATGGTGGACTGCGGAGACAGCGGTGCTGCCTGGATCTCGCCTGGCCTGGTTGGAAGGTCGAGCGAGACAGGCACGGAAGAAATTTGGCGTAGGTAAATTATGTCCCCGTGAGCTTGATGGTGAAATTTGAGTAAGGGGCATGTCTACAGTTTGGAATACATTCTTTCAGGTAATTGATAACATAGTCCATACTAAACTTGTTTATGGGAATCGTGCAGCTTTATTCCTGACTTTATTGAAATTTTGAATTCAGTTTCATTTTAATTGAATTCATTTTACTCCTCCCCCCACCACCCCCACTCCCAATCCCTTACCACCTCCTGCCAGTCCTTCTCGTTTAATGTCAGTAATGCAAAAGCAGATTTGCTTTTCTTTAAGGTGCCTTGGGGAAGCGTACGCGATTCCAAGAAAACTATTTGGCTCAGCTTGTCCTGGATGTCCACCGGGAAGAAGATGCCCTTTGCCAAACAGGACTCACGCCAGCACCCACGCCCTTGGAAAATCTTCCCAAGGTAACTCTCAAGTGGAATTGCACTTGAAATTTCACTAGTTTTTCAATTTGCCGTCATGACTTACAATGAATGCATAATTGTGTTCAGCTTAAAGTTGGAACAGCGAACTTTGACCTTGGTGCAAAACCATTTCTGTTTTAACATGGGGAGGGAGAAGGGTGTTGTTGGGCAGGTGGAAGCTGAAATGGGCAGCAGCTTGAGAATGAGGGCCTTTCTGTACAGGCTCCTTTTTAAAAAATTTTCTTTGGGATGTGAGTGTCACTGACAAAGCCAGCATTTATTGCCCACCTCTATTGGTCTTGGAGAAGGTGGTGGTGAGCTGCCTTCTTGAAACGCTGCAACCCATGTGATGTTGATACACCCACAATGTTTTTTTCTGTAGTGCTTTGATACAACTGAGTAGATTGCTAGGATGTTTCAGAGGTCAGTTGTTGTGGGTGTCATGTGTAGGCCAGATTGGGTAAGGGTGGCAGATTCCGCCCTTGAAGAACATTAGTGAACCAGATGGTTTTTACCACAATTGGTAGTTTCATGATCATTATCAGAGGCTAGGAATCGTGCAATGAGTAACTCACCTCCTGACTCCCAAAAGCTTCTCCACCATCTACACAAGTCAGGAGTGTGTTGGAATACTCCCCACTTGCCTGGATGAGTGCAGCTGTCAACACTCAACAAGCTTGACACTGCCCAGGGCAAAGCAGCCTGCTTTGTCTACAAACATACCACTGAGTAAAACAATCAAGTCAGAGGGAGTACAGCTGCATTAAGTTTCAAGGGAGTAAGGCAAGGCTGGATGGCCTCTACTTTAATGCCAGGAGTATTACAGGTAAAACGGATGTGTTAAGGGTGAGGATTGACACGTGGAATTGTGATATAGTAGCCATCACTGAGACTTGGTTGAGGGAGAGGCAGGATGGTCAGCTTAACATTCCGGGATATAGTATCTTCAGGCAAGACAGGGGAGGGGGTAAAAGAGGAGGAGGCATTGCATTATTAGTTAAGGAGTCAGTTACTGCAGTAAGGAGAGATTGATATCTTGGAGGGGGCATCGAATGAAGTTTTGTGGCTTAGAGCTTAGGAATAAAAAAGGGGCAGCCACATTGTTAGGTGTTTATTATAGACCCCCCAGATAGTCAGCAAGAAATTGAGGAGCAAATTTGTGCACAATTTGCAGAGGTGTGTAAAAACAATAACAATAGGGTAATTATATTAGGCGATTTCAACTTTCCCAACATTAATTGGGATAGACATAGTATTAAGGGCTTGGATGGAGTGGATTTCTTGAAATGTGTACAGGAGAACTTTTTAGGTCAATATATAGAGAGTGCAACAAGGGACAATGCAGTGCTGGTCCTAATTCTGGGGAATGAAGTCAGACAGGTGGCTGAGGTGGTGGTGGGGGAGCATTTTAGTGATAGCGGCCACAACATGGTACAATTTAATCTTGTTATGGACAAAGAAATAGACAAGTTGCAAAAAATGTTTTGGATTGGGGGAGAGCGGATTTTAGTAAAATAAGGCAGGATCTGGCCAAGGAACAGCTACTTGTGGAGAAATCTACAGAGGAGCAGTGGGAGCGTTCAAAAAGGAAATGGGGAGGGTACAGGCTCAACATGTTGCCTCTAGGGTGATAGGAAGGAGTATCAAGCCCAGAGAACCATGGATGACCAGAGATATTCAGGGTACGATGAGAAGGAAAAGAGAGGCTTTTAGCAGGTACAAGGGAAGCAAATCAGCGGAGGCATTAGTGAAGTACAGAAAGAGCAGGGTGGAGTTTAAGAAAGCAATTAGGAGAGTAAAGAGAGGATATGAGAAAGCTCTGGCTGGTAAAAGTAAGGAAAATCCCAAGATATTCTATAAGTATATCAATGGGAAGTGGATGACCAGGGAAAGAGTAGGGCCCATTAGGGACCAAGGGGGCAATCTATGGGTGGAGTCAGAGGACATCGCTAGAGTGTTGAACGAAATTTCACAACCAAGAGAATGAGAATGAAGGTATGGAACTTGGGGAGAGAGACTGCGAGGTTCTTGAGCAAATTGATATAGGGAGTGACAAGGTATTGGAGGTGTTGGCAGGCTTAAAAGTGGACAAATCTCCAGGCCTGGTTGATTTGTGTCCCAGACTGCTGAGGGAGGCAAGGGAGGAGTTTGCAGGAGCTCTGACCCAAATTTTTAATTCCTCTCTGGCCATGGGGGAGATGCCAGTAGACTGGAGGACAGCTAATGTGCTTCTGCTATTTAAGAAGAGTTGTAGAGATAAACCAGGGAACTACAGGCCAGTGAGTCTCACATCAGTAGTAGGGAAACTATTGGAGAAAATTCTGAAGGAGAGAATCTATCTCCACTTGGAGAGGCAAGGTTTGATCAGGGATAGTCAGCATGGCTTTGTCAGAGGGAGGTCATGCTTAACAAATTTGATTTTTTGAGGAGGTTACCAGGTGTGTAGATGAGGGTAGTGTAGTTGATATAGTTTATATGGATTTCAGTAAAGCCTTTGGCAAGGTTCCACATGGGAGACTTATAAAGAAGGCAAATGCACATGGGATACGGGGTAATTTGATAAGGTGGATTCAAAATTGGCTTAGTTGTAGGAGACAGAGGGTAATGACAGAAGGATGCTTTAGTGACTGGAAGCCCGTATCCAGTGGAGTAATAACCCTATTATTTGCCATTTATATAAACGACATAGATGACTATGTGGGGTGTAGGATTACTAAGTCTGCAGATGACACAAAGATTGGCCGGATGGTTAACAGTGAGTTTGAGTGTCTTGGGCTACAGGAAGATATAGACGGGATGGTCAAATGGGCAGATAAGTGGCAGATGGAATTTAACCCTGAAAAGTGTGAGGTGATACACTTTGGGAGGAGTAATTTGACAAGGAAGTATTCAATGAATGGCATGACACTAGGAAATTCTGAGGAACAAAGTACTTTGGTGGGTATGTCCATAGACCTCTGAAGGCGGAGGGGCATGTTAGTGGGGTGGTGAAAAAGGCATATGGGACACTTGCCTTTATCAATCGAGGCATAGATTACAAAAGTAGGGAGGTCATCTTGGAGTTGTATAGAACCTTGGTGAGGCCACAGCTGGAGTACTGTCTGCAGTTCTGGTCACCACATTATAGGAAGGATGTGATTGCACTGGAGGGGGTGCAGAGGAGATTCACCAGGATGTTGCCTGGGATGAAACATTTAAGTTATGAACAGAGGTTGGATAGACTTAGGTTGTTTTCTTTGGAGCAGAGAAGACCGAGGGGTGACCTGATTGAGGTGTACATGATTATAAGGGGATGGACAGGGTCGATAAGGAGCAGCTGTTCCCCTTAGTTGAAGGGTCAGTCACGAGAGGACATAAGTTCAAGGTGAGAGGCAGGAGGTTTAGGGGAGATGTGAGGAAAAATTTTTTACCCAGAGGGTGGTGACGGTCTGAAATGCACTGCCTGGGAGGGTGGTGGAGGCGGGTTGCCTCACATCCTTTAAAAAATACCTGGATGAGCACTTGGCACGTCATAACATTCAAGGCTATGGGCCAAGTGCTCATAAATGGGACTAGGTAGGTAGGTAGGTCAGGTGTTTCTCACTTGTCGGTGCAGACATTTTGGCCGAAGGGCCTCTTCTGCACTGCAAGATTCTGTGATGCACAGTAGCAGTAGTGTGTACCATCTACAAGATGCACTGCAGGAATTCACCAAGGCTCCTTCGACAGCACCTTCCAAACCCACGACTACTCCCATCTAGAAGGACAAGGGCAGCAGATAGAGGGAACACCACCACCTGGAAGTTCCCCTCCAAGCCACTCACCATCCTGACTTAGAAATATATCACCATTCTTTCACTGTCGCTGGGTCAAAATCCTGGAACTCCCTCCCGAACAGCACTGTGGGTGTACCTACACCACATGGGCTGCGGTGGTTCAAGGAGGCAGCTCACCACCACCTTCTCAAGGGCAACTAGGGATGGGCAATAAATGCTGGCCCAGCCAGCAAAACCCACATCCCGTGAATGAATAAAAAATAAATTAACAAGACTAGCTTTTTATGTCTGATTTATTAATTAATTGGTTTTTAATTCAGCCAGCTGCTCTGGTATGATTTAATGGCGCCTCTGGCTTACTAGCTCAACATTACCACGATGCCATCTGCCCAAAACTGACCAGTGGGAGCAGCAAGTGGCCTGTCGGTGGGAATATAGTGTTGGAGAGGTTCAATGGGCTACTGTTAGGGGCTGAACGAGAGGTCCTTGGCGCAGTAAGTTACTGGGAGAGCCTTGTGATGGAGAACATAACATAAGAAATAGCAACAGGAATAGACCATTCGGCCCTTCGAGGCTGCTCTGCCATTCAATAAGGTCATGGCTAATGATCTTGTTTCGATTTCCACATTCCCATCTAATCCCGATAATCTTTGATTCCCTTGCCTAACAAGAACCTATCCACCTCTGCCTTAAAACTATTCAATGACTCCACCACCTTCTGAGGCAGGGAGTTCCAAAGTCTCACAACCTTCAGAGAGAAAAAAATTTCTCCTCATCTGTGTCCTAAAAGGGCAACCCCGAATTTTAAAGCAGTGCCCCCTAGCTCTGGACTCACCCACAAGAGAAAACATCCTTTCGCCATCTACCTTGTCAAGGCCGTTCAGGATCTTGTATACTTCAATCAAATCACACCTCACCCTTCTAAACTCCAGTGGAAACAAGCCCAGTCTGTCCAACCTTTCCTCAATAAGACAACCCACTCATTCCAGGTGTCAATCTCGTAAACCTCTGAACCGCCTCCAAAGCATTTACATCCTTCCTTAAATAAGGAGACCAAAACTGCACGCAGTATTCGAGATACGGACTCACCAATGTGCTGTATAAATGAAGAATAACATCCTTACTTTAATGTTCAATCCCTCTCGTAATAAAGGATAGCATTCCATTAGCCTTCTAATTGCTTGCTGTACCTGCATAATAAAAAGGCAGTGGAAAACCCAGAGCAGGGGAGGCGTAAATTTTTCTTTTAGGCTTAGAAGACCCCAAGCTCCACAACAAGTTGAATTCTGTAACGCCTTTAATGTAGCAAAATGTCCTAAGGCACTTAGCAGGGGTGAAACCAGACAAAAATTGACACCAAGTCAAAAAAGGAGAAATTATGAGGAATGATTAAAAATTTGGTCAGTGAGATAGATTTCAAGAAGGGTCTTAAAGGACATATTACCTGACAGCACAGTGGCTTTGTAGGGGTTAAGGGGTGGTGAAATAGCATTAGGCATTGCTAGAATACATGTGAAACCTAACACTATACCTTTGGATGATGGCAGCACACCAAAGGGCAGCATGTAGGTGAGAAATAGGAGGGGATTTCCAGAGGTGATGGTGCTAGGATGTGAAGAGAGAGACTTCAGAAGATTCTTTAGTTGTGATTGTTACAAAAGTGGTGCCAGCCGAAGATGGTCCCATCCAGTTGGACAACGGAAAAGAGGTGTGTGGAGAATGGTGTAGTCAACATGTCAAAAGGCTGTAGTCAGGTCGAGGCAGATGAGTAGAGATGATGCACCACAGAGGTAGCATCAGCACTTTCAAGGATTTGGGAGAAGGAAGAGAGACTGGAGATGAGCCAATAGTTTACAAGGCAAGAGGGGTCAAGGGTGGGTTCTTTGAGGAGAGGGTTAATAACAGCAGATTTGAAAGGGCTAGGGGCTGAGGAGAGGAAACTGTTTACAATATCATGTGACTAGAATCAAGATGACCCAGCAGAGAAAAGTTGCAGCAAGTTGGTGGTCACTGTAAGGAGTCAGCAGAGAAATGACTAAAAAGACATCTTTTTGGGCATTTTCTGGCCTGACTGCTCCTCTTTTGTTAGCTTGACAAAAAAGCCACAATGGCTTCCCCACGGTTGAGATAGCAGCCTGGTTTTAATTATATAATTAGAGCCTGATTTGCACATATGCATATTTTAAAAACAACAACCTCACTGATTTCCGGCGGATGTCCATCTCCCCTGCTCAGAAGAGCAGGATACAATCGAGGCCTATGGGGTTGGTAGGTACGTCCCATGGGTGATTTTAATTTCCCGCCTGTCTGGTCTGTGCTGGATGGGAAGGGTTAAAATTGCCCCAAGACTCTTTTAAATAACTACATTTGTTATTTTTTCACTGGAGCCCTTGAAACTTTACAAAGCAGCTGGAAGGTTCCAGTCTTTTTCACAGATGTGTTCTGTAGTCATTGTGGAACACTTCTGTGTAATGCATCATAAATTTCCTGACATCCCCCGCCCTGAAGAATTTTTGGAGTTTCAGAGAAGTGTATTGCTCTAATACTGACATGGATGCTACAATAGACTTTGCATCTTTTTGGTGTCTTAGACTTTGTGTGTTGCTGGTAAATTATTCACCCTGATGCTGCAGAAAGCACCTCGTAGGTTCTTGTTCTGAACGTCTGTGAATGTCCAATCACTGCATTGTTTTTGAGATGCTGTTTCAATTCATACCATGTTGCACGTTTATTAAAGAGCTGTTCATTCAGAGGCACCTCAGCTGGAGAACAATAGGAATGCACTGTGTTGCTGTGCCAGGCTGAATAGGATACAATGTGCATGGGCATATGTCCTTATAGTGTGAGTTTTCTGTTATTCAGTCACTTGTCCACATCAGTGTGGTTTGGAACAACATAAATTAGCTATAGCAATCAGCGATGTTCTCCAGTTCTTTACCGAGTCCCCTGCAATGTTCTACCCTGTTCTGATAGCTTTGATCATGAAAATCAATAAGCACCTTTGCCAAAAAAAAAAGTAGCCTTATCTGTCCCCAGTATCTTCTGACTTGGTGGTCTCCAGTTTTCTGTGATTGATGTTTATAAGCTGGACAATGGATAGTGAACAATGATAAATCTTGGTGAACTCCTTTGTTAACACAAATTTTGATAAATTGGTAAGTAAACTCGATATTCAAAAGTGCAACGCACATCTTAAATGTTACTCAATGTTGCCTTCCACTGGAATCCAGTCAGGTGGAAGTGAGGTTGTGGCGCAGTGAACATGTTGCTGGTAGTATAATTTAACATAACCCCTCTGATGATAATGTGTGCTTGTAACAAAGGACCTCCTTAATAAGATCTATGCATAGTGGGATGTGGGGGTGTATTATTTATTGAAAGAAAACAATTAGTTTTGTGTTTCTAATATGGTCACTCTTTAAATTGCTGGACATCAGGAGTTGATTGTACCCTATTGCCTTGCATGATGTGTGATCACTGGAGAGCAGCCAATGGCCATGCACCAGTTCTTGCTTTAAAAAAAGTCTATTCCATGTAATGCGTCTGGAATTTACGTTTAGAGACTCTCATTAAACAGAACACCATAGAAATGAATAGGAGGAAAATGGGACAAAAACACGCCAAGCTAGATTTTACAGGGATCTGATTTTCACGTTACTGTACTTCAGACATTTTTATAATTTTATGGGTTTTTTTCTAATCTTATTTTTAAAAAACCAAAACAGCTTCAAGTACTCCAAGGCAACAGTCTAGAAGGTAAGTTATAAGCAGCTTAAATGCTGGTTGACAAAGACAAAACTGGTATCATCATTAATAGTAATAACCAGATATCCATTGCTAATAAGTCCCAGATAACTGAGTAACCTAAGGGACAGAAGTGTAGTCAACACCAAGGCAAGTAGGATATGGACAGAAAAATATTTGTCCATGTAAGTAAGAAAACCTCTCTGATGCATTGAAGCGTCCAGTAAAATTGGGGAAGAAGGCAGACAAGAGAAACTTGCATTCTCATGGTGCCTTTAGTGTAGCAAAATATCCCGAGGCATTTAACAAGAATGATATCAGTGTAAACATGTTTGACAGTGAAGGAATTATCAAGACGGATAACCAAAAACTTGGCAAAAGAGGTCGGTTTTAAGGAGCATCTTAGAAGAGTTGCGAGTAGAGAGAGATGGAGAGGTTTGGACAAGGAATTCCAGAGTCATGGCAGCTGAAAGCAAGGCCTCCAATGGTGGAGTGATTAAAATCGGAGATGCACAAGGAGGCCAGAATTGGAAGAGCACAGAGATCATCAAGGCTTGTAGGCCTAGAGGAGGTAATAGAGAAAGGGAGGGGTGAGGGCATGGTGGGGTTCAAAAACGAGTTGTTGATTTTAACATTGAGCTATTGTCAGCTATTGCGAGTATAAGTCAGTAAGCACAGGAGTGATGAGTGAACGAGAATTGAAGCAGAGTTCTGCATGAGCTCAAGTTTATGTAGGGCTGAAGATGGGAGGCCAGCCAGGAGAACATAGGATAATGAAGTACAGGGATAGCAAAGGCATGGATGAGAGGGAAGTCAGTAGGACACTAGATTAGGCAAACTTTAGGTTACGATGTGTAGCAATACGCATCTAATGAAAACTTAGAGCAGACCTGTCTTTGACCCATGCAGAAGAGAAAGATCCCAGGCATGATCCCTTTTCTGATCTCAGCAGGGTCATGCTTTGAGACATTATAGTTGACTCCACCTTCCCAGATTTAATAAAGAGAAATATAGACCCATGTTCCCACTCAGAATTTTGTAAAGGAGAGTTCTGAGAGTTCCCAGGGCTGATGTCGAGGCTTGGGAAGTGGGAAGAAAGATAGAAGCCCTTAAAATATGAGAGAATTAGCAGATTTTGGAAGGTTGGCCATGTGCTTGGGTGATTGGGTTCCAGATAATGACACAGGAGGGGGCAGCTCAGAGTCCCAGATACCTGCTCGTAAATTAGAGGGTGTTCAAGTCCAGGGTCACAAGACCATGCAAACCTAACTGTTCCCAATTATGAAGAATTCTCAATTGTGAAAGACTAGGATGTGAAGTGTCTATTGGTAAAGAGGAACAGAATGAGCTTAGAGGGGATTGGGCAAGATGTGAGAAATTTGTCAAAGGCAGCTATCAGGGTGGTCTTAAACTGAAGGTATTTAAATTACTGGTCTTCTGTGTTAGGTGCTGGTGTGCCTGTTGCATTAACTGGAAAGAATAAGTAACAATTATAGAACATTCAGAGACTCTTCAGATACACCCCCCCCTTTAGAGAAGCTAACCAAAAAGCTTCCTGACAATGTTGATAGCTGCATTGTACTTGCTGATGATATCTCTTAGGACCAACTGCCTACGGTTATGTCAAGCCCCATACATTCTGTATTTGCCCTAAGTTCTTATGTTACTGGCTGTCAAATTTTGCTTTATAATTGTCTTGGGGATGTTTTATTACATTAAAAGTGCTATTTAAGTACTAGTTATTGTTGTATTGAAATCCTTCTCAGGAGCTAAAATTGAGCCGATGAATGTCACAAATAATGTACAGTAAATAACTCAGTGATGCAATATTGTCCTTCTTGCCAACAGAACCTTGAACTGAGTGATGACACTTTGCTGAATTCAATTAAACTGGCAGACCCTGAGGAACACACTGCGCCAGACCTATGTGCAGAGGAGCTTGCTGTAATTCTTGCTATCTGGTGAGCATTTTCAGGCACGCAGATAGACCCATATTTTGTGATAGCACGTTGGACTGCATGTTACTTTCACACTGTTTCAGCATAGAAATAAGAAACCAGATCGACTAAAACTCTGCGTTTCTCTATTCCCATCGAAACTGAGAAAGGCAAACCCTGGAAACCCCGAGGCAATGCTGAGTGAGCTGACCTGAGCCAAAGCAGCTCACCAGGCAATTGGCGGGATTATTAATTTGTAGGTGCTGATGTGAGGAATCAATACGACATCTTAGCATCTTGGATTATAGCTAGTGGATAAATGACCTGCCTGATGTGCTTCTAGGCTGTTCAGGCCAAAAGACCTCAGGCCTGACCCTGATACCTTACTGAGTAAGCTGATTTGGACCAAAGCAGCCCATTAGGGTTGATACAACTGTTCTCGGCATCCTAAGTTAGCAAGCAAGTACAGTAAATCAGCCAGGGCTCTACCTCTTTGTTTGATCAGTTTGCAGCAATTCCTGCTCTGTGTGCCTGTGCATAAATCTTTGTTGGATGAAGACAGGACCAGACTTGGAACAGTGCTGTCCATGGTTAAATAACCTGCCAATGCTCACTGTGAAGGCTACCCAAAAATCAAAAAAACACAAAGTGTGTTTTAGTAATGTTGAAACAGTGCACTGCAAAGTGAAGTAAGGCCATTTATAATTTATGCAAAACGAAATTGAGTGAAAGCTGAGAGTTTATAGATTGAACAAAGAATTTCATGGAAATCCAAGGGGAGAAAGTGTATTGCAAGGAGGAATTCGGGTAATAGCATAAGCTGTGAGCTTTCTACCAGGGATTTTAAGTCATCCAATCCTCAAGATGGAAATTATGGGCGGTAATCCTCTGCCAGTTGCATTGTGCCTAGTTGCCTTGCTCCCCCAATGCCCTCTAGTCCTTCTGTGCTCTTCCTTCACTCACCTCCCCTGATCCTGCATTGATATTAGAATCTTCAGTCGCATTCTGAACTTTGTCTTTAAAACTCGCCACTCCTCTCTGCCTTTTGAATGCAACTCTTTCCCCAGCTCTTTGGCCTCCACTCCTAATTTTCCTACAAACACTCAGCGTTCTTTCACTTCCTGTTCAGCACTGTGGGAAATTTTTCTACATTAAAATCACTATATCATATTATATGGATTTAAAACATGTCTCTAGCTATTGGGTAGTGATGCAGAATGGCTGAAAAGTTACTATTCTATTTGGTTCTGTCAGATGCTGAATAATTAAAGATTTTTCATCCTTGACGTAATAATGTGGATAATTTGTTTTCATAAGCCTGCAGAAATTCTACCTAAGCACCTCTTACAGTGTCTCCTTGACTTTCATGCTGCAGTGTATTACCTCCAAATTTTAGTACCCTAAACCACTAGCTTTCTGTCAGTTTAACCCAACAAGAGAGGCATTTTATTATTGACTAAACTAAATCATAAAGCACTGAATGATACAGTTGACAGCCTGAAATGAACAATGCCTGATGTTCGGTAAAGGAAGATTTGTATTCATTTAGTGCCTTATCAGAAATATCTCAAAGCACTTCATGTACAATTAATTATTCTGAAATATGTGTTCCTTGTGTATACAAACACAGCGGCCATTATAAGTACAGTAATATCTGATAAATGGCAGATCAGTAAATCTCTTTTTGGTGGTGCTGGTTGAGAGGGGGATGTTGGCCAGTACGCAAGATGAAGTTGCTATTGTCCTTTAAACAGTGCAATAGGGTGATTATCGTGAACCACCAGAATAGGTAGACTAGACCTTAGTTTAGCCCCACATCTGGAAGATGTCACCACTTGCCATGCAGCGCTTCATCAGAGTGTCAGCCCATGTACTGTTTTCAAATTCTGCAGTGTGTCAGCCCATATATTGGAGCAATGCTTGAACTCAAATCTTCTGACTAGGAGACAAGAATGGTGTCAATTGTGCCAACTTGACATTTATTGTGAACAATAATAAACATGTCAGGATTTGGGTGGTGACCATATTTACTGTTTTCTCTGTTGGTTTGAATGGCATTGATGTCCAAACAGGTGGTTAACAATTTAATGACTCCTATCTTCTTACTAATTCTACAGGATTGGCCAAGTTATTAGTTAACTATCCTAATATTTCCTCCTTTGGCTCAGTGTCAACTGTTGCCTGATTATTCTGCTTGAGGTGCCTTGAGGCATTATACTATGTTGAAAGTGCTATATAAATGCAAGTTATTGATAATATTAAAGTATCAATTGTGGAATAACCCAGATTTGATGTGATCCATCAGGATGTGAGAGCAATAAAAATAGAAAACGCTGGAAAAACTCAGCAGGTCTGACAGCATCTATGGAGAGAAAAAGACAAAGTTAATGTTTCGAGTTCTTATGATCCATCTTCAGAGCTGAAGGGAAGTGGAAATGTGTTGAAATTTCTACTGTTTAAGGGGGGTGGGGCAGGTGGAGCTGGATAGAATTCTGGCCAGCGATAGGTGGGGACAAAGGAGGGATTGACAAAGATGTCATGAACAAGAGGACAAAGGGATTGTTAAAGGTAGTGGTTAGTGCTACAAAAGGTGCTAATAGTGGCGTAAAGGTAAGAAAGCAAAATGTGATTATAGCAGAACAAAGATAGCATTGTATGAAAGAACATCATGGAACAAGTGAAAAGGATAGAAAATGGGAAAAAAAGGGGACAGAAATGCGAATAAATGAATAAAAATTAAACAAGTGGGTAAAATGTGAATGTAGAAGAAAGAGGATGAAAAAGGGCTTAGTATGGAGGAGCGAGTTCATGGTCTGAAGTTGTTGAACTCCGTGTTAAGTCCAGAAGGCTGTAAGGTGCTTAATCGGAAGATGAGGTGCTGTTCCTCCAGTTTGTGTTGGGCTTCACTGGAACATTGCAGCAGGCCAAGGACAGACATGTGGGCAAGATGGTGTGTTAAAATGGCAAGCGACCGGAAGGCCTGGGTCATGCTTGCGGACAGACCAGAGGTGTTTTGCAAAGTGGTCATCCAGTCTGCGTTTGGTCTCCCCGATGTAGAGGAGACCACGTTGGGAGCAGCAGATGCAGTAGACCAAATTGAAGGAGGTGCAAGTGAAGCGCTGCTTCACCTGAAAGGAGTGTTTGGGCCCTTGGACGCTGAGGAGGGAGGAGGTAAAGGGGCAGGTGATGCACCTCCTGCGATTGCATGTGAAGGTGCATTGGGAAGGGGATGAGGTGTTGGGGGTGATAGAGGTGTGGACCAGGGTGTCTCGGAGGGAACGGTCCCTACGGAATGCTGATGGGGGGGAGGGGGGGGGTGTCAGGAGAAGATGTGTTTGGTGGTGGCATCATGCTGGAGTTGGCGGAAATGGCGGAGGATGAACCTTTGAATGTGGAGGCTGATGGGGTGAAAAGTGAGGACAAAGGGGACCCTATCATGGTTCTGGGAGGAAGGAGAAGATGTGAGGGCAGAGGCACTAGAGATGGGTCGGACACGGCTGAGGGCCATGTTGACCACAGTGGGGATAAACCTCAGTTAAGGAAGAAGGAAGACATAGATGTGGATGTGAGTGCAGCTTGTTGGCTACTTTAATAAAAAGAACCAACGCAATTCTGATCAGGTCATCACCAAACAGAATAAGACAAGAGGTAGGGAGTGTAATATTAATTGCTTCTGCCATACTGTAATCCATTCTCTCAGTTTTTACACATAATGAACCATGCCTGCTTTCTGAGATCATAAAAATTGAGAATGTGGCACATGCAGGTTCCTTTACTCAAAACAAGCCAACAAAAAAAATCTGTTGATCAACTAATTTTTGGAATAATAATTTGCTTTCCTTTCAAGACGCAACCATTCATGCTTCCACTAATTATATTTCAGCCAACTTTAAGAACCTTATTATAGTGCTGGTGTTATTTTTGGTTGAACCGTCAATCTAATCCCAATGAATTAATCCCAAAAAGTGCTGAAAATTCCTGCCGCTTCTGGTGGGATTTTGCGCGTCTGTACTTGGATTAGTCAGTAAGGATAGAGTTTCTTTCAACTAAAAAAAATTCTTAACATTCTTCGTTGAAATATGACTTTTTCCTGTTAGATTAATGCTTTCAGTAAAAGAACGGTAAGACTTATTTTCAGTATGCCACCCTAAATGAGTGCATTCTCTGAAACTAAAATAATGTGGAAAGAAGCCCTAAGCCTTAATTTGTCATTTTCTCTTGTACACTTAATTTGTGTCACGTGCAGAATATGTGTTTCTAGAGCTACATCCGAGCTCGAGCTTTAAGGTTATCTGTCTTTTGTCACAAGAGCATTTATATATAAAAGTCATGCCAGGCAGAGCTCATGATTAATAATGTCATACTTCCCCAAGAGGGATGAGGCTAACTCATCTGGCAGGTAGCAGATGTTTAGATAACCTTTCTGTCCTTTATTTTTCCTTTCCAGTTGAGTTAATTGCAAGTGTGTTGAAGACCATATGGAGGGAACATGTGTTCTTCGTTTTGTTGGAAGCGAGTGTGGTCACATACTGTCCAGATGGTCTAGGCTTTAAGTCGACCTCAAAGCCTGATTATAAAAGGAGAAAGTCACCATTACATTAACTTCGATGCATGGCACTGAAGATTATGGGTGGTAGTGAAAACAATTTAATGGGAATTGGGTCTATTCCTGATTGATGGGATATCAATTTTAGAAAGTTACTTTATTCCCCAATTTATTTCTTTCCCCCACTCCTCCTAAAGGAAAAGAATTCTTCTTGTAGTGTGGTCCCCTAAGAAACAGCCATCCTCCAGTATCCAACCCAAGTGACCGTCCTTGTGTGAAACAATGGCAGTATTTCCACTTTGCACTATCTTTGCACTATCACTGCACACCACGTGGGCTGTGTATATATCCTCCTGTCACACTTCCACAGTCATGTTTTCAGTTAGAAAAAAGTGAAATAAGAGAATGAAAGGCATTGTCTTGATAGGGCACATTCAAATCCACTCTC
The DNA here is from genome assembly GCF_017639515.1 of Carcharodon carcharias. NCBI lineage: Eukaryota > Metazoa > Chordata > Chondrichthyes > Lamniformes > Lamnidae > Carcharodon > Carcharodon carcharias. Next base: position 216,092,983 of record NC_054468.1, read on the forward strand.
CATTGTTCCTATCATTTTTGCGTTCTTAAAGATACTGCCCTCTTTTAAAGCACTAAACTGACTATCAGCAACGACACAAATAAAGCTGCTGAATTTCAGCCCCAATCTTTCATAGCTGAATTCTGAGGTTATTGAGTTTTGCTTTCTTTGGAGAAAATGTTTTTCAATTGATGTTAGTTATTCAGGAGCCTGATGGATATATAGTGCATAGATTTGCTATTGTGTCTAAAGTACTTTTGAGTGCCTTCTCTCTTTATCTTTTATTCCTGTATGGAATTATTTTTTTCTGGGTCTTCCCTGTCATCTCCACCAAATGTCACAGTCAAGATCTTGGGGCTCGCCATTTGGGCAGTTTTGGTGTATTGCCATTCTATTACCTTTTCCATTTAGTAAAATATGTATTGGAATATATGTTAAAGTGAACATTTGTACCACTTCAGTGGTTCAAATGACAAAGGTAATGTGTGGTTGAGCCATACAGAAGGCCCCTGTTTTGACTTCCAAGCTGTTATTAACAGAGTTCAGCTAAGGCAGTCATTAGCATTTACGTTGCACTTGAACATTCCTGGGCTATTCCAGGCTTCTGCTTCTGATGACCATCAGTGCCTCCAGTTGCAATATGCCTATGGTCATTGGATGAGAAAAGATTTGATTAGTAGAGTTTCCTGGTGCTGAAGAAGGTCAGTTGGAGTAGGCACCAGAGTGCCTATGAGGCCTATCCCAACAATGGAGAATACCTTCAAGAGAGAAAAGGAGTGAAACTGGCAAACTAATCTGAACATTTTCTTATTACAAATAGAACATTGATCTTCCAAAAGCCCCACTACAGTCGGAAAAAAATGTAAAATGATAACTTATTTAAAATATACTTAATTTTTATTGTCTTTCTATTTATCATTTTCCTTCTCCTTTAGGCTCTCCTATATAAAAAAAACCTTGAGAGCTTGGATCTGATGTAGATACCTTATTGGGTTCAGTGGTATCAGGCACTCCCTTAAGTGGCATGAGCATCATACTTTTACTGTCTTCTATTTAATTGGAATGATAGCATAACCCAGGGGTGAAACAGTAGTACCTCCTTGTGACTTGGAACAGATTATTTATGTCTTTTACTTGTGCACGTCTTCAAGCTCTGAAGATGGATCACTGAACCTCAGGAGACAAGGCCAGGTACAACTCATTGACCATGTGAATTTACAGAGCAATTGTTAACAGATGCACTTATTTAAATTGGTATAACATGTCTTCCTCTGAAGAAACAAAAATATTGACAATGCTACTTTCCCCACAGCAGTGGATTGTCTCGTTTGACTTAAACAAAATAATTTCTAACTAACCTCAGCATAGTATATTTTTTGAAACCCTGACTGCCTATCTGTGTCTCTGTATCCCTTGTCTCTCTCGAGTGAACACATGGCAAGGAATCCAAGACTTCCCATTACAATGTGTGTAAAGTTTTTCAGTTGCTAAGACAGGCTAACAAATTGCTTTTTTGAAGCCTATCGGAAAGCTGTACCAAAGGTAACTCGTTATCAATGATCTTTCAATTCAAAATCCTTTTAAGCACACGAATGCAGTTTGCTTTTAAAAACCCAGCATTAAAGTGACCTAATACCCCAAATCTTTTCCATGGGAAAATGGTCAAAAAATCAAGAAACATAATATCCAGTTGCCTCCAAAGTGCAAGTTGAATAGCCTAAAGGAGGTTTTTGGAGATAAGACTTTAGAAGGATTTGTAAACAAGTACAATGATTTTTTAAATTCAGTATGTTGGGGAGCAGTATTCTAGAGTTGACAGGTGAGTGAGACATAGTGTAAATGGTGCAGAGAGTATGGTTTGGACAAGTTGAAGTTAGGTTGGAGATTGAAAGACCAATGAGGAAGGCAATGGTTGTCAAATATGCAACTTATTTTTAAAATCTTAAATTAGAAAGAAGAGTTCAAAATGAGATTTTGCAGACTGTCTGATTGTGTCCATATTTTGCCAATGTTTTTGAAGCTGTGATTTAGAAATATAGTTCACTCCTTGGGTGAGACGATTGTCCTATGAAGAGCTTAAGTATATTCTTGGGAGTTTAGAAGAATGAGAGGTCACCTCATTGCAATGTATAAAATTAGAGGGCTTGACAGAGTAGATGTTGAGAGGCATAAAAACAGAAAATGCTGGAAATACTCGGGTCAGGCAGCATGTGTGGCGAGAAAAACAGTTAATATTTCAGGCCAATGACCTTTCATCAGAACGGAAGAAAGTTAGAAATGGAGTAGGTGTTCAGCAAGTGAAAAGTGGGGGGAGGTTAGAGAGAACAAAAGGAAGAGTCTGTGATATGGCAGAGAGCAGAGAGATTAAATGATAGAAGAGATTAAATGATAGAAGCTTCGTGGTACAAAAGCCAAAAGGAGTGGTAAAGAAACAAAAGATAAGGTGTAAGTGGCTGGATAGCAGCCGTCCAAATGCAAAGTAAAGGAATGAAGAAAGAAATGAGAAAAAAACTGAACCAACAAAAATAGCAAAATGGAGGTAGTGGTTAGGATCTAAAATAGCTGAATTCAGTGTTGAGCCCAAAAGGCTGCAGTGTGTTGAGTTGCTGTTCCTCAGGCTTGTGTTGAGCTTCATTGGACCACTGTTAATAGGCCAAGGACAGAAAGGTCAGAGTGGGAGCAAAGTGGCGAATTGAAATGACAGGTGACAGGAAGCTCAGGGTCATGCTTGCGGACTGAATGGAGGTGTTCCGCAAAGCAGTCACCCAGACTGCATTTGGTTTCCCCATTGTAGAGGAGGCCAATTCGTGAGGAGCAAATGGACTAAGCTAAATTGCTATTTCACTTGGAAAGAGTATTTGGATGGTGAGAGGTGGAAACTCCAAGAGCCTTCGCAGTTGACAGTCAAAAAAGACCATGTACAGGAGGCTAGTGCTGTTCCTTGCTTTTTTCTTGAATTTGCCATGCTGTGAAGATCATGTGTGTGGTGCCTTTCGATGGGCGAAAACTGCACCAAGACTCCGGAAGGAGCTGTTTGGCCAGAGGGCACAGATGATTGAGGAGAATCCTTGCAATGATCTTCCTTGTGGCAGACAGCAGGGAGACTTCTCTGTAGTTATCGCAATCAGACTTGTCACCCTTCTTGAATACAGTCAAGATCTCTCAAAACCAGCTCTGCAGGGCGGGACATTTCGTTCACATGCCTGACCCCTGACTCCCAAAGTAACTGTTCTACTCCGAACTTGGCCCCAGCAGGAGATTCCCAGGAGGACAGCAGAAATGTGTTAGGGATGTCCTCAAATCATTCCTGAATAGATCAAACATCCCTGCCAACTCATGGTTTGTGACTAACCAAAATAGGAGAAGATTTATTTGGGAATGCATCCAACACATAACTTTGTTGGGAGCATGCAGAGACGATGTCGAGGTGTCGGAAAGAGGCGCACATATCTTCGAGTGCTTCATCTGCCCAACCCTGAATCACCACCTGTACTGTATGTGGCAGAGTCTGCAGATCCCGCATTGGACTTATCAGCCATCTCAGAACCCATTGAACTGGAAGTCATCCTCGATCCCAAGGGGCTGCCTAAGAAGGAGAAGAAGGATGGTGAGAAAGGAGGAGGCAAAAGGGCAGGTATTGCATTTCCTAGAAATTATTGCATGGAACGGTGCCGTAGGAAAAGGAGGGGGTGTTGGGGATGACTGAGGAGTGGACCAGGTTATCACAGAGGAAATCACCCCTTCGGAATGCTGGAAGGGTAGAGGAAGATGTGGCATCACCCTGGAGGTGGCAGAAATGGCTGAGGATGATCTATTGAATATGGAGAATGGTGAAATGGAAGGTGAGGACAAGGGGAACCCTATCGTTGTTCTGGGAGGGATGGGAAAGGTTGAAAGCAGAAATGCGTGAAATAGACCAACCACAGTGTGGTTGAACAGGCTGCTGGCAATCATTGCAAATAAATAGTGATTGCATGTGCCAAGGTACCAGAGAGCGAATGACATCCATGAAAATGCACCCCATCAGAGGAGGGGAGGGGAAAAGGCCAAAGGTAATAATGGGGGGGGGGTTATTCAAAATATGCTGAAATAGAAAGCTGTTCAGTTGCAGTCAATACTTTAAATCAACAGGAAATTAGCTTTGTACTTGTAAGAAATGAATTTGCTAAAATTACTTTTGTCCCCTCTATGGGCATGAAGTGAGTTTGCTGGATAACATCAGTGGAAATAGTGAAGTCGCATGGTTCTTACATTTTTGTCACTGTATCTAAAAATATTGGTTTAATCACTATGGAAACTTGAGTTTTTTTCCTTCTGAACAGCCTACGTACAGCTCCGGTGTTCTTTCAAGCTTTAATGAAATTCTCATTTACTGCATCCCCCTCATCTACTTGTCAATCATTATAAGCAGGCCAAGAGAAAAGCATGTTGCTTAATAACAGGGATTCAAGGAGGTGATGAAATATTAAGAATACATTGATTCTAGACTGTGGGAACCAATTCATAGATACAAATACCATGACATCATGTTTTTCAGAAAGACACATGCTGGTTTATGGGAGTCAGATCTCCCACTGATCCTTAAAAAGGGATGAAGCAATTTTGTTTTGTTTCTTTTGGTGAGGGAACAAAGGATGTGGAATGTTTAGTACCTATAGTATCAAAATTCCAAACAAAATTTTGTTGTGTTTACATAACTAGTTTTTAAAAAGTCAGGGTAAATGGGTTGGGCATAGTATTTTCAACAAAGAGTACTGTGACTACCTGAAAACGTTGTTTCAATGGAATTGCATTTTGTGGAACCAAACTTTGAAGTGTTAGATTATTATTACCACCCCCGCCCTCTTCTTTAGTCAGATCTTTACACTTATCAGATAGCTGCTCTGCTGACGTTAAAGGCGAGACTCACCAGTTAACTCTTCAGAAGCATGCTTTCTAGGCATGCTGGCCAACTGGAAACAGATTTGAGCTGTGAAACTTCAATACTGGCCAACTCAGAAGGGGCACTGATATTCTCATTTATATTGAAAATCCCACCACCACCGCCCGCCCCCCCACCCCCATCTCCCCACCTTGCACTTTATAACACCATTGAACATTTTCTATTAGTTACTGATGCTTTTGTTTAGAGCTGTTGCGTTGAATTTGTGGGAATGGTGGCACTTGATTGATTTTACTTTGTGAATGTCAACACGCCCCACACTGAGTGCAGGAATGTGCATTGCCTACACCAAATAGACCCAAAGCTGCATTTTAAATTCCCATTGGTATCTTGAATGCCAATTAAATATGTACATATCCATCATCCATGCCACTCAGCTCAAGAATTTTCAAATTGCGCTTGCTTTTCTGAACCATAAAATTGATTTCTGCTTTATTTTTCACATCACATCTGGATAACTGCAGATTAAAATTGCATTATAGCTTCTTTGGAAGGTCATGGATCTAATTGGAGCTTTGATAGAGGATAATCCTATGTTCTTAGCCCAAAGAATGTAGTGAGATCTGAGATTTATTCCCTGTGAGCCAAGCGTATGTAGACTTGTCAGCAAGTTATACTTTATACAACTCCATTGAAAAGAAGGAAAACTCTGAGTTTTTTTGTGTTAAGATGCTTTTAGTATTAAATGGTCAGTTGCCGTTAAGACTTTTCTCCAACATTTTCGTTATGTTCCCAGCCAGCCTGCAGTTTACAGGAGTAGACTCATGATCTGAACTTGCATTTTTTTTGGCGGGATATAGTCCAGCATTGCCCTTGTCTAACAAATAACTCTGACACACTTATTGGCGAACTTGCGGAATACATACCTCTGCTCTTTTGGTCCTTTTGCACCACTTTCTACTTCTAAGATCGATGAGGCAACCATTTCTTTCTCCCTCTGCCTTGTTTTTGCACATGCCTCCTTCGGACTGTACCCTCTTATAGAAGAGGTTAGGACTCCTCTGCTATCATCATGTTCAGCTTGGGCTGAATTGAGCATTGTTCTATCAAGTCTACTTCACCTCATTGTTCTTATTGAAATAACAACCCATTGGGATGATCTGTAAGGCTACATGACATAGAGTAATGTTAATGTTTGCATTTAACATTTATGGAATGTTCATGGAATGTTTGGCAGGTGTTTCTTTGCAGCTGGTCCCCTTTAAAGGACCCACTGCTGTCATTTCAATCTGCTTCCAGGGAGCAGGTATGATAGATCTTTCTTGTTCACCCAGGATTCCTGAACCCTCCGGTGCATGCTGTTTATGTTGGGGAAGGTGACCTTTATGATCATTGTCTGGTTTTGAATAGCTTACAAGAATGTTTTAGTGTAAAATTGTTAATGTTTGGGCAGAAACAGGGATAGTGATTTCTATAATGCAACATGCTTTTCATTGTTTCTCTGTTAATCTATCACATTACAGCCACATGGACAATTTCAATGATATTTTATTTTTTTTATAAATTGGAATTTCGGCAATGTCTTGTACGTGGAAATTGATGTTTTCCTGTGTCTCAAATGAAGTATGTCACCTTGCCAGACACTTTGCAGAGATTGTATCAGCAGTATTTCAAAAATGAGTATTTTACAAAAATTTGGAATGCAAATTTGTAGCTTTTTAAAAAAAATCCTTGATTTGTAATTTGTCCTGATTCCAAATTTGATTTGCCATTGTCTCACCTCTGTTTTGAATGCCTAGCCATTCCTCCCCTTTTAGCTCTTTACTATAATGACGGTCAGCCTGCTGTGTTTGTCTCTGCACTGTGTGCTACCTGGATCAGATCACGGCTGGCCAGAAGCTTCAAGCACCAGCTTTGACTTGGTTTTCCAGTTCTGTTTCCTCCTTTCCGGAAGATGAGGGTGAAAATGCCAGCGTCCGCTGTCACTACTCCTCTGACACCGTTGGCAAGTTCTGGATTCTGTACACGAACAGTTAAACATGGAAATCCAACTTTCAGTCGTTCTGCACTCCTCCATAGGGTGCATTGCTGAAGTCCCTGCAGACTGTTGTCAGTTCAATGATTTCTAATTGATAAGAACTATGTTACACTTTTAGTGTTTCTGTAAGTACCCTTGAAAACATAAGCCTTGCTGAATGAGTGTAAGTGGGATTTTTAATGGTGTACTAAGTTCATAATTATTGTTGAACAACCTCGCCAGCCCTGAAAAACTAATATAATATCTGTGGAATGTCAAACTTCTACATTATGATCAATCCACATATTTTAAAAAATTAAAGTTTCTTCATACTTTTTTAGTTTCAACACTAATCCGATGTGTATGTGTGAGAATGGATGTTTTTTAAAAAAGTATTTTGGGGAATATTGTGTTATTCTGTATAGAAGGCTGTGTGTGTGTGTGTGTGTGTGTGTGTGTGTGATTTAATTAAACTGGGCAGAGTTTAATAGGAGTCAGGTTGTCTGAAAACATGAAAAGGATAGAGGTGTTAAGTTTGAGCTACAAGTAAATAGGTTAGATCTAACATTTGCATTTTTAGATAAATTGAGAGTTTGAATATCAAAGGGGAGTCAGAGGTAGAAAGAAACATGTTTGCATCTTGCAGGAGTCCAATAGGTAAATAGTAGTGGGGATATGATGTTTTATTGACACGGAAGCAAAGACAAGATGGAAACTTGAAAAATCTCATATTTGGAAGGGTTTGAGTTTCAAAGAGGTGTGAGAACCACTGAGACATGGAACGGAGATGAAAGGGAAAATATTGTATTTTAGAGTTGCTGTTGAGCTGCAGCTGTGGATTTAGCTGGAGCTGTTTGAGCTGCTGAGCTATAGCTGGAGCTCTGGGCTGGGAGAGGATGCAGTTTGAATCACCCATTCAGTCAAGCCAAAAAAGCTTTGGGCTGCAGCAAGCAGTTTCATTCTGAATTGGATTCTATTATAGAGTGGAAGAGGGTAGAGGCCATGTAGAGGCCTTTATTGAAGCTGCAGCAGTTTGCCTTGTGTAATACTGAATTTCATAGTAGGCATCTATAAGGAAGTATGCCCAGAAGATGTTTACTTGTGGGTTTAACCAAGTAGAGAGTTTTTGAAGGATTGTTTTATAAGACTAACCTTAATTATGTAATTGTAATCTTGTGTGCTTAGGTTTTCTTTTATTTTTGTTAGTAACACTTTTACTTTTAGTTTTTAAAATCCCAAACGTGTTATTGAACCTCTTACTGCTAAGATCGGTATGTTATCTTCTCGTTTTCAGAATACAGAAAAAAAGGGTTATGGCCCATAAGCCAAGTTTCCCACTGGGATTTGGTTTGCGCAGCCGTTAGCTGTGGTCATAACAGTATGTCCCAATCTCTATTGTGCTCCATAAATTGATATTAAAAAGTGAAGGATAATCAATGCTTTCAACTTTGTGGTCTGCTGTCTTTGAGAATTCTTCAATATGATAGGCTGCGTACCCTGCTTGATGATATTACTGTTGCTTGATACCTGAAAATCCTTTTGATTCAGCGTCAGATTCAAATTAACATCGAGAGAGGTAAGATTGATGCTGCAGAGATCACTAGATTTTTGTGGGCAGCTGTCTTCGAGGTCAGCAGCGAGCATCGTCACTTTGCCACTGACCACGGTATCCAGGCAGATGATTCGTGATCAAGATTTTTAGAGAGGAACTGTCCTAGCAAGGTGCAATGTCCAGAAAGCATGTAAAGAAATCACAGAACATCCTTCATTCTCTTAGAATACAACTGAAAATTGGCTAATTCAGTAACTAAGCCAATGACCTTGGTTGTGAGTCAGTGCCCAAGTAGGCAACTTGACCTTGTTGGGGGGGGTGGGGGCGGGGAGTTGATTAACATCAGTTACGAGAAAGTGAATGGGAACAGATTGCTAACTTAACACTAATTCCCCTGCTGTTGCTTTGGCTGAAATCGGCAGTCTCACCACAGATTCTGTATACTTCGGGTCCATGTGTTGTGGTGCCCCATCATGTGACATTTGGCAGATGGTTTGTGTCAACACTGTCACATTGCATTGTTCATGTTTGTATAATGAGTTGCTGCAGAGGATAAGTTTGTACCTTCCTTCCATGTTTAAGCTGCACATTAATTGGGTGCAGGATATGATCATTCCCTTGGTAACATCAAATCGGCACTAATATCTGTCACATTGGTGGCTAACTGTGCTGTCAGAATTTTGTCTTTTGAAGAGCGAAAACAATTAGATAAAGCAAAAAATTATTGCAGACACTAATTCTTAATGTAATTTTCACTGCAGTGACTGCAACTGTCTCTTAAATATGAATACTTGAATATTTTGTGGGATATTTTTATTGTAATTGGTATAATATGAAATTAATTTTGCTACTCCAGAATTAATTGTACATATTTTAAGGGACCAATGACTGATCTGAGCAATCAGCGTGTGTTGTGTTTTTGTCATTTCCTCTACTGCCTTTTGCATCTCCTGTAACTTTACATTTTTAAGTAGAATTTAAATTGGCACATCAGAGTGCAGGCTGCAGATATCTTCATATCTCATTTTCAAAATATTCAGCTATGCTGCAGCTCTTATGTAATGGACAGTTAGTTTATTTCAAAATTAACTAGGATTTATTGATACCCAGAGACAGTTAAACAGAGTTCACTTTAATCTATGATTCATATTTCACTGTTTGTGCCAAATACCATAAATACACTCAGTACTTTTTCAACTTGTCGAGGTGCACAGTATTTCTGGAATATCTCTTTCCCCTGGCTTATGCAGGGTTTAATTTGCAGTTCTTGACGTGTGGAATCTATCAGTGGTTGTTGTGTTACAGGACTGTTGTACATATCCTGGTGTATATTTTCACCCTCAGCAATTGTATCATTTGTTGAATGTCAATAGGAGCAATTGCTTCTTGTCATTTTCAACTTTTGTATATGGCCTTGAATAGCATTTTTTTAATAATTATCACATATCTCTGCAAGTTGATGATGTGTACCAGGTGGATCAATTCCATGAGGGAAAGGTGATCACGCTATCATATTAATTTGGAATTTGTATTTATTTTGAGATGCATGCCCTGAATTCAGAAATAATAAGTCCACCAAGACTTCAGAGATTTTTTTAGAAAACGAAGTTAAACATTTATTAACAAAAGAAAAGATTTCAAGCGCATACATAGGGGCTACAAGTTACTACTATAATAACTCCTAAAACCCCTAATTAATCTGGCTTCCAGTTGCACCCCCGTTAAGGCAACTGTAAAAAAAAAAAGATTTTAAACAGATCCAAGCAAGTCAACTCAATGCTCTGGACAGTAGAATTCACAGTGGCTTTTCCCAGCTTCGGTTTCTGTAGACAGCAGGCTTAATGCACAAACACTGGAGGCTTCTCACACTTCTGTTAGATCTTACGATGCCTTCCCTGACACACAGCCTCATTTTCCCTTATACATGTTTCTTCCTTTTAATGTAAATTCTGTTATTCCCATATGTCTTTGGAACTTTCCCTTTCTCATAATATAAATCTGTTCGTGGTGCTTATGTTGTCAGTAAGCTTTGGGAAAAATAAACACACTGCTTGGCCTAGCTTCTCTGGCTAGGTGTAAACATCCGACCATCTCTTTGAAATGCAAACTGCCCTGATTTTCTAAAAACGCAAATTCTCCTTACATTACACTCTAAGACTTCAGCCATGTTTAAATATTTAGCATTTCAAACCTAGCTTCTTTTGCTGAATCAAAGCCTCCAGACCAGCTGTCTCCAACTCAATTAAAACGCATGCATGCCCGCACACAGGCGCACGTGCACACACAAAAACTATCCAAACCCCACTATTAAGCTACTTTTACAATAAATCACAATAATATTATGACAATTATTATACTTTCATATACTCCTTACGAGAAAATGAACAGTCATAATTTAAAAAGACTGCTTGATTTTCTTAACCCATCTTACACTATCTCTTATACTTACTATATACTCACACTATTACATTACTAGATACATGCATTAACATAATATAAGGAATATATATATATACACACACAAATCCTTGGTGTCAACAGAAATCATTTCAGTCCAGGTTTTAAACGTATAATTTTCCTTTGAGCTTTAAACTCTCGACAATGCATCTACAATTAGATTTTCTCATCCAGCCACATGTATAATCTGTAGATTAAATGGTTGCAGTAATAAGCTTCATCTGAACAGCCTTGCATTTTGGTCTCGAAATTTGTCTGGAAACTTTAAAGGATTATGGTCTGTCGAATTGTTTCTGACGAATTGTTTGCAATGTAAGTCTCGAAATGCTGCATGCTAACACCAGATCTAGAGTCTCCTTTTCAATCATTGAATATCTTCTTTGTTGTACGTTCAACTTTTGTGAAAAATACCCTATCAGTTTCTCAATTCCAGTTTCATCTTCTTGCAACAGTAGTAGTCCATCTGGTGTCACAAAAGCCGATATCTCCTTTGCTCTCTCCGATAATGGTACTTGCCAATATCTTCTCAGCATGTTAATCTTTGTGATAAACTTTGTCCCACTTTCTCAATGCAATCTTCCAACTGTGGCATAGGATAATGAATCCTTTTGTCACTGCATTCACCTTTCAACAGATCACACACAATCTGTGTGTTCCACCTGATTTTGGTACCATCACAATAGGCAAACTCCAGTTACTGCAGCTAGACTCAATGGTGTCATTTTGAAGCATGAATTCAATTTATTTTTGTACTTGTGATAGCTTTGCTGGATTTAACCTATAAGGATGCTGCCTTAGCAAAGATGAAACTTGTACACTTGCATTGTGTGTAGCTAAATTTGTCCTCCCCAGCTTATTCCCACAAATAGCTTTGTGTGACTGCAGCAGCTCCTCCAAATTACTTTGACACTTGTCTGGGAGGTAACTCAATATTACATTTAAATTTTCAAGTACCCTCTCATTAGCCAATTTGATCAGAGAAAAATCAATTTAGAATCCTTCATTTCTACCTCTTTCTCCTTATCTACCACCACTGATAGATCCTTCTGGTCCGCTTCCCTGTCAAAGTACTTTTAAAGCATATTTACATAACAATACCCTGTGCTTCTTTGTTCTATCTGGAGTATGTATTAAATAATTTACTTCACTCAGTTTCTTTTCAATCCGGTAAGGCCCACTAAACCTGGCCTTTAACAAGTCGCTCAGTACTAGTAACAAAACTTTTTCCCCAACAACAAAACTACTAGCTGTGGATCTCCTATCTGCCTTCACTTTCATCACTTGCTGTGATATCTTTAAATGTTCCCTAGCTAACTCTCATGCTCTGCACAATCTTTCTCTGGAATTAGATACATAATCTAGGAGAGTAGGTTCCGAATTTTGACCCACCAATTTCTCATGAATCAATTTCAGTGGTCCGCTTACCTCAAGACCATAGACTAAAGGACTGAATCCAGTCGATACATTAGGAACATCCTTAATAGCAAATAACAAGAATTGAATTCCCCGATCCTAATCCTGTGGATAGTCCTGACTATACGCCCTCATCATAGTTTTGAATGTTTGATGCCATCTTTCCAAAGCCCCTAATAACTCAGGATGATAAGCTGTTGGCTTAAACTGTTTTATCCCCAAAGTGTTCATTACTTCCTTAAACAGCTGTGACATGAAATTTGAACCCTGATTTGATTGTATTTCTTTTGGTAATCCATATCTTGTTAAAAAAATGTAGTCAACTCTTCCACAATTCTCTTTGTGGTAACATTTCTCAAAGGTATCGCTTTAAGAGACAGATCCGTTATTGTCAGTAAGTACTGATTTCCACTTTTAATCTTAGGGAAAGGTCCTATAGAACTAATCATGACCCTAGTAAAAGGTTCTTCAAATGCTTGAATTAGAATTGAAGGTGCTGGCTTAATCACTGCTTGTGGTTTCCCTATCACCTGACGTGTTTAACTACATCGCTATGCAGCCTAGGCCAAAAAAATATTTTTGAATTTTTGCCCATGTCTTTCTGATTCCTAAATGTCTCCCCCATTGGAATTTCATGAGATATTCTCAGTATCTCATTTCTGTACCCATATGGTATAAAAATCTGATGTACTTTCATCCAGTTTTCATTGCTGAAACCTGATACTGCCGCCACTTTGTCAACAACACATTACCCTTAAGATAATAACGTCCTGGAATTCATTCTGCCTGTTTCTGAGTAAGCTGTCTGATACAACTGTTTTATTTGTGGATTCTTTTTCTTTAAGCCTACCAATTGCCTTGAGCTAAATACGTCAGCAGCATCCTCCTCCTTCTTTCTTCCTGAACAATCTTGTCAAATAAAGTGTCAGCTAATTAAATTTCAAAACCTTTTCCCTGCCTTTTAACTTCCTCTTCTTCCTGTTTCAGTCTGTGAGCTTGTTACCACACAATGTGAAAACAATCCAGGATGCTCTTTCTGCAACATTTATGTTGAAAACACCTCTACAGTCTGCTGAACTACCATAGGCATCACAATCATCTGTGACCCAGCTATATCATTACCTAAAATAAATTGAACCCCTGCAATGCGCAATTTTTCCACTACAACAATCACTTCACCTGTTTTCCACTTAATCTTTAAATTTACCTTCCACAATTGTGTAGGTTTAGCACTTCTTATCACCTGTTCCTGCAATACCGCCTCTGAACAACAAATATCACTATCCAACAACATTAAGGATTGACTAGCCCCTGTGTCTCTTAACATATTAATACCTTTACTTACTCCACCCTGTATACATGGAAAGACTTCCCCTTCATATACAAAATCTTTAAACATTTCGGCAACCTGCTCCTCAGAACTCCCTTTGGTAAATTGGGAACACGGATTCTTCCTGTTTAACCTGTACACAAACCACTGGTTTTTCCTGTGCCTGAATCTCAACCCACAGTACTTTTACTTCCAGAACCTTTCTGCATCCCAATAATTCCAACAGATTTTCCCTGTAATTTCCAACACACTGACTTCATGTGCCCAACTTTATTAGGATGGAAACACCTCAATTTTTGAATGTCACTTCTACCCTCAGCACCTTCCTTTTTAGTCCAAGAAAAAACTTCCTGGGAGCTTCCACCTACTCCTCTTCCCTGACTACCTACCTTCCTTTCACTTTCCCACTTTCTATCCTTCTCTGATCTAAAAGGGTGACAAAAGAAAGGTTTAGATTATGAGCTAACTCATAATTATCAGCTATCTCTGCTGCTTGCCTTACAGAATCAATCCTCTATTCCTCCTCAAGAGTTCTCACTATCGAAGGAATTGAATCTTTAAATTCTTCCAAAAGAATTACCTGTCTAAGAGCTGCATATGTTGTCTCTATCTTTAATGCCTGTATCATGGTCAAAATTACTTTGTTTTGCTTTCTCAAACTCAATATAAGTTTGTCCAGGCTGTTTTCTTACGCTCTTAAATTTCTGCCCTTATGCCTCAGGAACCAACTCATATGCACTCAAAATAGCCTTTTTTTAACCACATCATAATCCACTGTTATTTCTTCTGACAGTGAAGCGTAAACCTCATGTGCTCTACCCACTAACCTAGATTGTAACAGCAATGCCCAGTTTTCTTGTGGCCATTTCATCTGTTTAGCTATCTTCTCAAATGAAATAAATAATGCCTCCACATCTGTTTCTTCAAACTTCGGAGGAGCTTGCACAAATTTAAACATTTCCCCACTGGGATTTAGGTTAATGGTTTTTTCATCATCAGAACTTTGCTCAGCATCTGATATCTCTTTTTCCCTTTTTCTGCTGCCTCTAGCCCTTTCAATTCCAATTCTTTTTCTTTTGCCTCCAATTCAAGCTTTTTCAGTTTCTTTGCTTGTTCAAATTCAAGCTTCTTCATTTCTCACTGAAGCTTCATTACCTCCAGCTGTGACTCACCAGTGTCAGGTATCAGTTCCAATTTCAAATGCTATGCTATCACTTCAACTATGTCTGGCTTCCTTTACTCCTACAGGTAACCTCAGCTGCAGCTTATCCGCTAACTCTGATAACTTAGCCTTATATACTTTTCGTAACCCAATCAGAATTGTATCTTCTACTTCCAAAACTGTCCTAGCCAGGGATACAGCCATTTTTGCCATTTCACCACTTTAATTCTCACGCCAAATTCTGAATTCAGATTGCTTCTCGTACTCGTAACCTTAAGATTCATCAACTCCAAACCAATCAAGGACTTTCAATGATCCTGGACGAGCCCCCAGTTTGTTATTATGCAACAGATGATATATGCTACATATGATCAAGCTATCACAACGGTTTTGTAATGTGTATTTATTTCAAGATGCATGCCCTGAATTCAGAAGTAATAAGTCCACCAAGACTTCAGAGATTTTTTTAGAAAAGTAAATTAAACATTTATTAACAAAAGAAAAGATTTCAAGCACACTCATAGGTCTACAAATTACTACTAGAATAACTCCTAAAACCCCTAATTAATCTGGCTTCCAGTTATACCCCTGTAAATGCAACAGTTAAAAAAGAAATAGATTTTAAACAGATCTAAGCAAGTCAACACAATACTCTGGACAGCAGAATTCAGAGTGGCTTTTCCCAGCTTCGGTTTCTGTAGACAGCAGGCTTAATGCACAAATACTGGAGGCTCCTCCTCACTCTTCTGTTAGATCTTACAATGCCTTCCCTGACACACAGCCTCATTCTCCTTTATACGTGTTTCTCCCTTTTAATGTAAATTCCGTTATTCCCATATGTCTTTGGAACTTTACCTTTCTCATAATATAAATCTTTTTGTGGTGCTTATATTGTCAGTAAGCTTTGGGAAAAATAAACACACTGCTTGGCCTAGCTTCTCTGGCTAGGTGTAAATATCCTACCATCTCTTTGAAATTCAAACTGTCCTGATTTTTCTAAAAGTGCAAATTCCCCTCACCTTACACTCTAAGACTTCAGCCATGTTTACGTATTTAGCATTTCAAACTTAGCTTTTTTTGCTGAATCAAAGCCTCCAGACCAGCTGTCTCCAATTCAATAAGATCACGCACACACGCAGAAACCATCCAAACTCTACTATTAACCTACTGTTACAATAAATCACCATAATATTATGAGAATTATTATACTTTCATGACAAGTTTCAAACTGAGGTTCCCAGACTCTCAGGGTTTGTCTGGGGGAGTGGGGGAAACGGTCAATTCAGTTAAAAAGGATTGATTTCCTAGTGTCCTCCTCTGATGATTATCTTCTGGATACTAGTTCAGAAAGTCCCCGAAAATGGCAACATCTGCTAGAGTCTACCCACGCACAAAAGTCTGTCAAACATTGCCGTTACACACATGCTGGCAGCCCTCCAGTAGCTCACCCAAGGGGCCATTCTTCATCTTTAAAACAGTCAATTCAGACAGGAGCATCACTGCTGAGCCGAGTCCTCTCGCCATCCTAAGCTGCTCATTGCACACATTCAAGCATGGACCCAACGTGATGGTTAGCAGGGAAAGCTGGCTAACTTCCAACCTGCCAGGTTAATTCAAGTGCCCCATAAAGTACACTACTAATTGAAGGCAGACCACATACCAGGTCTGGGTGCTTCCTGGTTTGCGTGCCCAGTACTGCACCTAATGACACATTGATTTATTGAGCAATCGGGGAAGCTCCATTACCATTTACAAGTAAAATCTATATTGAATCCCACCTTCTTTCTCCCTTTAGATAAGTCAGATTCCCATATACAGTAGCCTGAGACAAAGTCTTCTTAACTGACATGCTTTATTGCCGCAGATTTTCTTTGGATAAAAAGCCTGGGAGCAGGTTAATGGTCTTTTCACCTGTTACAGACCTGTTTCCTGGACAACCCTCTCAGGTTCCAGTTGATAACACACTTGTGGCTGCCACATGGAGCAATGCTCATGCATCGTTGACATCCAGGCTTAACTGCAGCACATGACAACTTCTTCGGCAAGTCGGTCCTGACACCCAGCATTATGGCTGCTCTGCAGGGGTCTCTGTACTAAACCTGAAGGAGTTGAATGAAGAAGAAAGATGCACCACTCATCTTGTGGGAATTTCTTTATTTTTCAGATCTTTTGCGTTCTCCATGTACAATAATCGACAGAACCATTCTCACAGGTGTTGTAAAGTATTGTTTTGCGTTGAGGGTGGGGTTCGTGATTAGCTAGTTGCAATTTAGCTTAAGGCCAGAGCAAAGCACCATAGTTTAGGAACTTTATACTTAGGAGACCGTTTGTTGTATTGTCTATCATGACTGCTTCATATTTATGTGTTGAGCACTTTGTTTCCTGTCAAAATTGTCTATACCGCAGTGGGCAAAAGATGCAAATTGTTTCAAGAAGATCATATCTAGGTGATAATCAAGTTCCACAACACATTACATTCACTTTCCTTTTCTTATTTTCTCCTGTGGGGACTCATTCTTTAACACCTTGACAAGTACACAATCTTCCTATGATTACTGTTCAGTCTATTTCCCTGTTCTGCTATTAGAGCACTAAGTTAAGGGGTAGGACTAGAAAAGTTTGGACGTTTCAGCCTTGCTGTTCTTTTAAACTTTGAAGTGTGACATCTGCAGTGCAACTGACTGAAAACACAAATACTTCTGCGCACGTGCAGAATGTATACAACACACATGCACACACATAAATAAGTGCGTATATGCGCATGCTCATATATTTACAGCATGTCTTATTTGGTGTTTCAGGTATGTAACCATTCACCAGGTAGATAAATGCCTCTGATAATTGAATTATAGAACGTGCAACACATGAGGTCATACAATCTCTGGCAAAGTTGGCTCTTCAGTTGGAGTTATCTAATCTTAATGCCATTTCTCTGCCCTTTTGTTGTATCGTTTTATACTTTTCCTTGATAAATTCACATTTAAAATATTATTGTACAGCCTCAGTAGCTACTTGTGGTAATGTTCCATGTTCCTTGTTCCATTAATGTCTCAATAAATCTTTCAGATTTTTATCGATGATCCTATCGTGTCCCCTTGTCACGAATTCACCAATCAGTCGAAATAGTCGTTCACTACTTAACCTCTCAAAACCTTTTGAAAACCTTTTTGTAGACCCCCATTTAACCTTTGCTGTTCAAGTAAATAAGCCTACTTGGAGCTTTTTGAGCTTTATTTCCATATCTCTAACCTCTCGTTCTTAATCATATTCCAGTGAATCTTCCATGATTTTAACACCCTTTCTATAATGAGGTGATCAGAATTACATGCACTGCTTCAACTAATTTGTCTAATCCTAGGTTTTATTAGTGCTCCTTGTTTTTAGGGCAAAGATCCCAAGATATCAAACTTAGAGTCCCATTTATCTTTTTCAGGCCTTTTTTACCAGCATTCTCATCTTTCAAGATGCAACGATCTGGAACTCTTGATCTTGTTGCCCCTTTCAGCGTCAATTAACTTCCTTTTGCTATGTTTTTCTCCTGCAAAATGTGCTAGATTACATTTCTTTGTATCTAACTGCCACCTCAGTAGTTGAACACATCATTAATTGTTGCTTTCATAAATGTTAAAATTTTGTTTCCACAGCACAGACTTTCAGAAGAACAACCCTGTTCATAAGCTGACTGAAGAGGAGTTGTTGGCATTTACCTCAGTAAGTACTGCAGTCTCTTAATCTTTCTCCTTTCAGGCTGCGTTCCCTCTTCACTTGAGATTCTTCCTGAACAAACAGTGGCTGAAACTTTTCCAGCCCTTTTCCACGTTATGTTTCCCTGTTGGGTGGATCCCCCTAATTTACTAGAGTTGGTGGAATCTGAAGAATGTGTGCGAGTCGAAAGTCTGAGCACTGCACAGACAAAAACCGAAAAGAAGTAATTATATTTTTAATGAAATCGGCAGTGCCTTTGCAAACTAACATTTCTAGTCATTGTTGCACTGTTTAATGCTTCTTTTCTCTGGTTATAGATTGTTAGAGGGATCAAATTTGTTTTTTTTTAAACGGCTTTGTTGTGGAGTGAGATCAGAGCAGCTCCCACTATCTGAGGTTTGGGTCTCAATTCATTCTCTGTGTTATTAGTGGGTGTCATGAGAGATTATTTCTATCCTACAAAACAAACATTGATTTCATGTTCGAGGAAAGATCTCATGACCCCAATTTCAAGTTCTCATGAGTCATGCAGTGTGGTCCAGGAAGTTACTCTTTGTTCTAGGATTCTACCCTCAGATATTTATCTTTTTTTTCCCTCATATTGCAACTCGGGGGAGGTTGTAGAAGAAATCTTCTGGTGTGAAAAAAGAAATGGGTGTAGATGAAGGCCATTCAGCCCTTCAAGCTTGTTCTGTCATATTTTAAGATCATAGCTAATCTTCTACCTCAACTCTATCATCCTGCACTATCCCCATTTCCCTTGATTCCTTTAGTATCCAAAATTCTGTCCATCATGTCTTGGATTTACTCAACGACTGAACATCCACAACCCTCTGAGGTAAAGAGTTCCAAACATTTACAACTCTTTAAGTGAAAAAATAGAGTCACAGATTGACATGTTGCACTCTCAGGTTTGTAGTTGTATTGCCGCTATGAACATTTTTGCCCCTAAAATGGCAATTCTAATGAATATTTCAATTGTTAAAAGAACAAAAAAAAAATGTTAAATTGGTTTATTTTTCAATTCTGGATATGGAATGTTTTTCATTTTTTAAATCTGTTTGTATTGCATTCAGTGGAGATTGTAGGCGGCCTTCTCAGGACTTTTCCTATTCACATCTCACGAAGGCCATTAGGAGGCATGTGACATGATTACTTTCTCCATTTTTACTCTATCCACAACTTGTGGTCAAGATCAAGGCCTCACTTGAGGGGGGACTTGGCTCCCTGTGGCATGCATATTGGTAATTCTGTAACTCCAGACATACTATACTCTGAGATTGCTATGCTCTTCCAAACCTGGCCTTGGAAACATCCCTGATTTTCTTTGGCCCATCACTGGTGACCGTGCCTTCAGCTGCCTAGGCCCTAAACTCTAAGAGTCAGCCTGTTATCCTTTAAGATACTCCATAAAACCTACCTCTTTGACCAAACTTCTGGTCACCTATTCTATTACTTGCTTATGTGAGTCAGTGTCAAATTTTATTTGACACTGCCCCGAGAAGTGTCTTAAGAGGTTTTAATGCATTAGAGGCATTATATAAGTGCAAGTTATCGTCGTACTACCACACATTTCAAGAGTAATTTTTCTAGGCACTGTACTCTGTGCATTTATTTTCTATTAGTGTCACCCTCAGTTCAAGCATGAGGATATTGGATATTATGGACTGTACAATCATACTTTGAAAGTAGCCACAAACTCTGTTAAGATGGCTGCAAATTAGCATCTGACTATAGACTTTTAAACTGTGGTTGCTGTTTGTTTCTGTGGCCAATATTTACTTAAACATGGACCTGAATAAGGGTACCTGTGAAGTTTAAACATCTCATTGTTAAGGATGAACAAGTGTTTGAGGAATAAGGAATCTCAAGATTGTTGGCCTCAGTGTGCCATATTGAACAAAGACTATTTGACCTCAAGTTGGGACAGAGATAAGAATGAATAACCATTATCGACTGCTATTGTATTTGGTCTGGACCCCAGAAGTGTCAGCCATGTGACTGAAATTAACTGTCAGGGACTGCAGCATAATACAACCTGAAAAACAAATCTGTGAGAGAACCATCTGAAATAGCTGAAAGTCTTCTAATGCAGCCACAGTACTGTACTTTTTCCAGTTTCCAAGTCTATCTGAGAACCAACCTCCTGGCTATTCGCCTACAAGAGGCCTCATGAGAATCCTTTGTTTCTAAAAGACCTTCACTCCAACTAAAGTATCAACTTGACCAAGAAGACATCGGGCCTGCATCAATATAAAGACTGAGTTAGAAATTCCATTTTTATGATTATGGCTTTAATGTCATCTGTATCTAACCTTTTGCATGTGTGATAGTGTCAATGAGACAAGTGATTGAGACACTGCATTTCAAACATCCAGGGCAAGTGTGTGGTCATAAATAACTTTCTTTATCTTTTATAAAACACCTGCTGCTGGACTTTATTTTAAACTAGGAAAAATCACTTTGGATAAGGAAATACACACACCTTACACACAAACGTTCTGATTACGGACTGGAAGGGACTCCACAAATCCCAATTTGGGCTATAACAATTATGTAGAGTAGGAATGTATTAATCTTGTTTCTTCTAATCGTTATTGCAATTGAGCAAGTGCAGCCGAAGGCCCTTATGTTTATTTTTCTTGCTTGCAAGTTGAAAAAAATTGTCTTTCATAGGATTGGCGTGACAACGTTCTTGGTGAAATCTGCTTCCTATAATCTCTCATCCTGATACTTTTTGCTAAACTGAAAGTACTGCACTTGATGGGTGGAATTTATTTCAGACGATGGGGGTTTCACCTGGTGGACAGAGAGCCAGCAAGAGCCTGGCATCACCACTTTTGGGGAAGGCCGCCCTATTAACTGCCAGTCAGGCACTTCAGCGGACAGTGGTGGGCCTTCCTAGAATCAAGCAACTCAGGTGTGGAAATCCTGCCCCTCCCCCGAGAGCTGCCGGTCAATTAGAGGCCGGCAGCTCATTGCCATCAGCACCACTGGGGAGTGACAAAGCTGCAGCAGTGCACCCATCAGAGGCCCAGGACCAGAGAGGGACTCGGGCCACAGGCGAGTGAGGGCAGGAAGGGGACTGCGAAGAGGGGGTCACTGGCCCAGGAAGGGGACTGTGGAGAGGGGATCACTGGCGCAGGAAGGGGACTGCAGAGATGGGGTCATTGGCTAGGGGTTGCCAGGGGAGTGACTCTCTGTGATGGTGCCTCGTTCCCAATGCTGGTTCCCTTGATCAGGCACTGAGTGACTGACAACGAGGGGCACCTCCTTCACCACCACCCCGAGAGCCCACAAGCAAACCCAGATTTACTTATCTGATTTCCCGTGTGGTGACTGCCCTGCCCCCGCTGTTGTTTGAAAATCCATGGTAGCAGGATGAGCTCCTTAAGTGGGGATTATTTGCCCTTTTAAAGCTGAAACGGCATCAGGACAGGTGGAATGTCCATGAGCCTTCCTGCCTCAGATTTAATTGGGGCAAAGCCAGCAAGGCAGTGTGGTTCTCTCTCTTCCCCCCAAATCCTGGCACATTCCCTGCATCTCCCCCCCCCCCACCCAATTAAATGCATCCCCACCGCCAAACTTGCTTCGGGGAAAGGAATTAAGTTCTGCATGATGCAAAGAAGTCCTGATACAATTGTACAGGGTTTTGCCGAGACCACATCTGGAATATTGTGTGCAGTTTTGGCCTCCACATTTAACAATGGGTATACTTGCATTGGAGGTGGTATAGCGAAAATTCACCAACTTGGTCCCTGGGATGATTGGGCCTGCTGCTTAGCAATTAATACTTAATTGGCCGTTGATACGGTGGGTCTTCCCTAAAGGAGATGATGCCGGGCTCTTGCTGGCTCTCCATCTGCTAGGTGAAACCCCCATTGCCTGAAAAAAATTCTGCCCATTAAGTGCAGCACTATGATGAAAGGCTGAATAAATTGGGCCTTTATTCTCTGGAGTTCAGAAGAATGAGAGATGATCTCATTGAAACATACAAGATTCTGATGGGGCTTGATATGCCTGTCTCTTTATGGGGTATGTGGAACATTCCTTGTTGCAGTCCTACTCCGGCCCCCTTCCACAACTCTTTCTCCGGTACATCGATGATTACTTCGGTGCCGCTTCATGCTCTCGTCGGGACTTGGAAAAATTTATTAATTTTGCTTCCAATCTCCACCCCTCCATCATTTTCACGTGGTCCATCTCTGACACTTCTCTTCCCTTCCTTGACCTCTCTGTCTCAATTTCTGGTGATAGACTGTCCACCAATATCCATTACAAACCCACCGACTCCCACAGCTATCTCGACTACAGCTCCTCACACCCCGCTTCCTGTAAGGACTCCATCCCATTCTCTCAGTTCCTTCGCCTCCGTCGCATCTGTTCCGATGATGCTACGTTCAAAAACAGTTCCTCTGACATGTCCTCCTTCTTCCTTAACCGAGGTTTTCCACCCACGGTCGTTGACAGGGCCCTCAACCGTGTCCGGCCCATCTCCCGCACATCCGCCCTCACGCCTTTTCCTCCCTCCCAGAAACATGATAGGGTCCCCCTTGTCCTCACTTATCACCCCACCAGCCTCCGCATTCAAAGGATCATCCTCCGCCATTTCCGCCAACTCCAGCATGATGCCACCACCAAACACATCTTCCCTTCACCCCCCTTATCGGCATTCCATAGGGATCGCTCCCTCCGGGACACCCTGGTCCACTCCTCCATCACCCCCTACTCCTCAACCCCCTCCTATGGCACCACCCCATGCCCACGCAAAAGATGCAACACCTGCCCCTTCACTTCCTCTCTCCTCACCGTCCAAGGACCCAAACACTCCTTTCAAGTGAAGCAGCATTTCACTTGCATTTCCCCCAACTTAGTCTACTGCATTCGTTGCTCCCAATGTGGTCTCCTTTACATTGGAGAGACCAAACGTAAACTGGGCGACCGCTTTGCAGAACACCTGCGGTCTGTCCGCAAGAATGACCCAAACCTCCCTGTCGCTTGCCATTTTAACACTCCACCCTGCTCTCTTGCCCACATGTCTGTCCTTGGCTTGCTGCATTGTTCCAGTGAAGCCCAACGCAAACTGGAGGAACAACACCTCATCTTCCGACTAGGGACTTTACAGCCTTCCGGACTGAATATTGAATTCAACAACTTTAGGTCGTGAGCTCCCTACCCCATCCCCACCCCCTTTCTGTTTCCCCCTTCCCCCGTTTTTTTTCCAATAAATTATAAAGATTTTCCTTTTCCCACCTATTTCCATTATAAAAAAAAAAACCCCACTAGAGCTATACCTTGAGTGCCCTACCATCCATTCTTAATTAGCACATTCGTTTAGATAATATCACCAACTTTAACTTTAACACCTATGTGTTCTATTGTACTATTGTCGTTGACATCTTTTGATGATCTGCTTCTATCACTGCTTGTTTGTCCCTACAACCACACCCCCCCCCCACCTCTCTCTCTCTATCTCTCCGCCCCCCACACACACACCTTAAACCAGCTTATATTTCAACTCTTTCTTGGACTCGAACTCAAGTTCTGTCGAAGAGTCATGAGGACTCGAAACGTCAACTCTTTTCTTCTCCGCCGATGCTGCCAGACCTGCTGAGTTTTTCCAGGTAATTCTGTTTTTGTTTTGGATACTGAGAGATTGTTTCGGGGAGTCTAAAACACAGTGGCATGGTCCCAGGATAAGGGGCTGATCATTTGGGACTGAGATGAGGAGAAATTACTTCACTCAAAGGATTGTGAATCTTTGGAACTCTCTACCCCAGAGGGTTGTGGATGCTCCATTGTTGAGTTCATTTAAGGCTGGGATAGACAGATTTTTGATGTCTCGGGGAATCACAGTATTTGGGGAGCAGGCAGGAAAGTGAAGTTGAAACACATAGTCAGCCATGATCATATTGCATGGTGGAGCAGGCTCGATGGGCCATGTGGTCTTCCTGCTTCTATTTCTTGTATTCTTGATATCACGGACATTGTCTGGAACAGCCCTTTCAGTTTTCAGTTGTGACGTTGTGCTGTCTCAAGAATGCTGAGAGGGCAAGAATTATTTAAATGTGCACTTTAACCACACCTTATAATATGTGTTGTCTTTTTTATAATCAACTTCAATAAAAGGAAATGACTGGAAAGTGGAAAACTGCAACTTATTTTTCATTAATAAATAAGCAAAATTCTGCAGATGCTGGAAATCTAAAATAAAAACAGAAAATGCTAGAAATACTCAGCAAGTCAGGCAGCAGCTGTGAGAGAGAGTGTAGTCACTGTTGTAATGTAGGAAGCATGGCAGCTAATATGCGCACCACAAACTCCCACAAAGAGCAATGTGACCAGATAATCTGTTTTTTGTGATATTGATTGCGGGATAAATATTGGCCAGGACGCCAGGGATAACTCCACTATTCTTCAAAGTAGCACCACAGGTTCTTTTACACCCACCTGAACAGCCAGATGGGCCTTGGGTTTCAACTGAAAGATGGCACCTGCAGCAGTACGGTACTCCCTCAGTACTGGAGTGTCAGCTTTGATTTTTGTGCTCAAGCCCTGGAGTGGGACTTGAACCCAGAACTTTGTGACCCAGGCAAGAGCGCTACCAACTGACCCATGGCTGATACAAATTGACAGAAAACAAAATGGCAGATAGAAAACTATCAGTTTATATGTTTATTGCATAGACCACTTCTTTTAAGTAAGATCCAATGTTTTCTGTGTAATATAGACCTACGTTGTTGGAATCTGTTGTGGCTGCACTGAAAGAAAGTGGGTGTGGTTGTGGGAAGTGGTTTGATGTGATTTAAGTGCTGAGGATGATAGGTGTTGTGAGAGAGGCAGAAAATCAAATTTCAGCAGCATAAATGTAATGAGAACCAACTTCAGTTAATTTTATTATGGTGCTATGCTTCTGAACTTGCCACAAATTGTGTTTGTAGCGTTACCCACAGAGACAAATTGTAAAATTTTCATACTCACTCCCTCCATGTATTCAATGTGTGGAATAGCTTTCTGAGTAACACGGTGGAGGCAAAATCTTGGAATCATTTTATACTGTGACAGAGGTCTTAATGAAAGGATAGGCAAATGACATTCCTTGTTTGTGTTGGTCTTACAATCTTGGAAAATGCATTCTATATTGCCATTTCTGGTTTGCTTGCATTGTATTGATGTTACGGGTTCCACTATCATTTTTGAATATGCTGCGTTACCTTTTTAGGTCTCCTGCCATAAGCAGTCAGGTCACGTGGGTAAAGATCTGAATAACTTACAAATCTGCTTTATTATTGACGCTATCTGAAATGCCCTTGACAGTGTGATTAATTTTGAGTTTTTCACTGGATGAACAATTTGTTCCAATATAAATAAAACTTCAAAAAAGTTAATTTAGTAGCATAAAATGCTCGGACTAAATTTGCACAAATACTCTTTAAACAGCGTGCACTTCTGCATTGTTTCTGATTTGAAAAATATATTGTGTTCATCATTGGCTCCTTTTTTTTGAAATGGTGATAAAATTTGACAGAGTAGCAATTGGGGTCAGATGTGATAAGTATTTATTAAAATTCCCTGGCATGGATAATTGAACTGCAAGGCAAATATTATTTCCTGTCAACTATTGTAGAACAAGTACAAACTGTACATTTTCCTGCTGACATTTTATTGCTTGGTGGATTCAACCTTACAACTATCATAAGCTAAAAGCCACGATCAAAGCATCTGCCCTGAGGCAGAAAAGCCTACGTCACTTTGTTGGGGGAAATATGGTCACTCCTGAGAAACTGTCCCACTACAATGAACCTTGAGGGACTAAACTGAATGTTTCCTTAAGTTAAATGACATTTCACCAACACAATAGAAGGGTTATGTCTTCTGACCTGCTCTCAATTTTATAACCAAAGAGTTTAAAATAGCCAGTTACATCAATTGTTTAGACTATAGACCTGTACAGCAGTGAAGAATAACTTAATAATGGTAGCAAATTTTAAAGCAGAATGGGGAGAAGTTGAGGAAGGAGGAATACTTGGAACTAAGTGGGGACAGGGGAACTGACAAGTAAAATTGAGTAAAATCACTTTGAAAGCATTAAAACAACATGACAGCTTCAGGATAATTTTATGATTGTTCTGTTATTATGGGACCAGTTTGCCAAACTTGACTTTGCCACAGAGGCCTTGCTTTCCACTTCTGCTCTCACTCATTCTTATATAGCTTTTCTCAGTTGGAGTAGACTTAATACCATGAATCGTTGTGTGAGTATCTCAGTGTTTGGGGCTATATCTTGCCATTTTATGTTCAAAGTATGAAGCCACAACATGCACCTTTTTTTAATAAGTTATGTAGATATGGGGGAAATGGGCAGTAGAAGACCAAGGAAACCAGGAGACATAGAGCTATGAGAAAGGGATAAAAGTAAATCCAGAATGCTGGAAATTTAAAGTTATAACAGGAAAGTCTAAAAGTTGAACAGGAGTTCGGTTAGCATTTCATGGAAAAAGATGGCTAATGTTTTGGATAGAAATTATTCGGTTCAGGCATTTTATAGTTTTGCCCTGTTTGAGAAGGGGAAAAGATAAAAATGCAATAGAAAAATTAAGTAATAACAAAAGCAAAATAAATGTGTGGGGAGGAAT
This sequence comes from Carcharodon carcharias, assembly GCF_017639515.1. Taxonomy (NCBI): domain Eukaryota; kingdom Metazoa; phylum Chordata; class Chondrichthyes; order Lamniformes; family Lamnidae; genus Carcharodon; species Carcharodon carcharias. Next base: position 216,120,116 of record NC_054468.1, read on the forward strand.
TAAGAATAGATAAAGGATAAGTTAATGGTGTGACTTGTCATACTATTTCATCTCAGCTACCTGAATTTGAATTTAACAGACTGATGATATGAACATCTCTGTTGGCTATCTACGTTGCTATAAAAATTAGTTTGGCAAATTTGAAGCAGTTTTAAATCCACAGCAAGAAAAGAAACTACCCATAATTTGACAAATGATTATTCGTCTCTCTCTATACATGCAGCAATAACGGCTGATGGTAGAGTTGGGAATGTTACTTTGGTTCAGTAGTAGTGCTTTTCTGAGGTTAAGCCACATAATTGGAAAAAACAGTTTGCTTAGCATCTGGGATAGGATTTGGGAGTGCTTGAAGTCAATATAGAGTAGTAAAGGTAGAGCCCAATTTCATTCTCCATCACTGATGCCCCTCAGCACGTTGAGCACAGAAAATTGCCTACATTTGTAATCACCTCAGGAGTGTCATTTATAGGTGTCCTATATCTCTAGTGCTTGCTAAATAGTGTCCACTGTAAATATATCTAATTTGAGTCATATTAAATAATGCCAGTCATAACAAAATGGTTACACACAATCTCTGGTTTGCAGTAAATATCTGATACTGCAGGGACATTCATATGCCCCATCACTATATACATGGTGGTGCTCAAAGTCTTGGAAAATGCCAGATATCATGTCACTGTTATATGACTAATGCATACTTTGCTAACAAAGTAAGTTAAGTTTGCCTTTGTGTGTAGTTCTAGCTTTAGGTAATGTCAAGATTTGTGGGGTGTAAGATTCCACATTAATCTGCTGCTGTTAGTTAGGTCTTCATACACTTGGCTGTGCTGAAAGTGCATTGAATTTGCCAACTTCTCTACTTAGAATTTAATACAGCTGGATATGTGCAATGAGACTGAAATTCTGTGTTTATACTTCTGGTGATGTGCGTATTACAAAATGACCAGCTAGGAGCAGCAGAATTCCTTCACTGTCACTAGATTTTGGAAAATGTTAACGGTCCTTTTTCCTTCTCCAGTTTTTCTTTGAAATTTTCCCTTTAAACTTGCCTTCATGTGGCAATGAGCAACATTGGGAACTGTAGTTAAGAGTGCAAGTCAGGAGTGTTGTGGAAATAGCTCGTGTCCCAGTTGGTTCCGGTGCCTTTGTTTGAAGGAGAAGAATCAGCCAGGATTTCTGCTGCTGATTGCTGCACTGTCCAATTGCACTGGTGAGAATAGGATTTACTGAAATGACCAAATGACATTTAAATGTTTTGTGAGCTTTTTGTTTGTTCTGCATTGCCATGTCATAACAAAAAGTTTGTATTTATATAGTACTTTTATAACATCTCTCTGAAACATCCCATAAAGTGTGTTACAAGCAATTGAATACTTTGAAGTGCAGTCAAGGTTGCCATATAGGCACGTAAGGAATTTAATTCACATTGGAAGCGCCCCAAACAACAATGAAATGAATTTATTTTTAGTGGTAATGTTAAGGGCTGGGAGGGAGGAGGAGGTCTTGTGGTGCAGTGATAGCATCCCAACCTCTGGGTCAGAAGCTCAGGGTTCAAGTCCTGTTTCAGGACTTGATGGCCACGGAAAGTGCCTTCATAACGTGGCCAAACGGCTTGATTATCTTGTAAATCCTTCCAGTACGCCTGATGGCAGATAGTAAAAGTGGGAGAGTTTCCTGGTGTGCTATACTGCAGAAGGCAATGGCAAACCACTGCTGCACTCGGACCAATCCAATGGAAGTCCCTGGTCACCAATGCTGTCTTTGATCGTTACATGGAGGAGGAGCAGGGATGTTTAAGGGGTAATTTTAACAAAAATAGGAGCAGAGCTCCCTGCTCTTCTTCAAACAAGACCATTGATTCTTTCAAATTCTCCTAAATTCCAGGAACCCCCGAACAGGCCTTGGTATAATAAGTAATTTGAAGTATGGAAACTCTTGACAATGTAGCATTTCTCAGCACTGCATTCACAGTGCTAAATCGGGTTAAGTGATTGAGTCCTGCAGTATGGTTTGAAGCCATAATCTTCTGACTCCAAAGTCAATAGCAACAACAACTTGCATTTATACTGCACCATTAAAATTGTAAAGTATGCCAAGGCCCCTCACAGGAGTGTATGAGGCAAAATTTGACACCGAGCCAAACAGATATTTGAGGTGGGTTTTAAGAATTGACTTAAAGGAGGAGAGAGGGCAGAGGTGTGTAGCAAGGGAATTTCTGAGCCTAGGGGCTAGGCAGTCAAAGACATAGCTATTAATGGAGTGAAGGAAATTGGGGATGCGCAACAGGCCAGAATGGGAGGAGATCTACAGAGTTTTGGATGAGCCCAAATTTAAGGAGGATGGTGGGTGGAAGTCCAGCCAGGCGAACATTGAAATAGTCAGAATGCTGGCACTGAGCCAAGCTGTCACTCTAGCATGTTGTTATAAAACTGGAGAATATGGTGTTTTTGTAGTGTGCTCTGAAGCTGTTGTGTGCGTGAGCAGGCATCTATCCAGCCTACACGTAGGTGTTGAAATCTGCAGGCTGGTTAGATGGTTGTCCTGCACACAGCACGGGCCCAGTTTGCTGTCTGAAAAGTAAATTCAGCTTTCCAATGGAAACTGCATGTATGTGATTACTTCTCCTTTTAAGGGAAACAAAATCTCTGTTTCTGTATCCATTATAAATTTAAGTGGGAAATCTAAACGGCTTCAGTTATTACAATATGTACATGACTTTTGATGGAGCACACGATATGCCTGTGCTTTTCCCAGGGTGTATGGTGAAGCCTTTGTGGCCTTTGTTATTTTCACCACAAAAAGGAATGAGAGAAATTGGTTGGTAGTAATCTGAACTAAAGAGGGGGAAATGTACAATAAGTCAGATTAGTATCTGAAAGAAAAAGCTGGGTTAATGTTTGGGTTGTAACCTTTCATTGAAGCAGATCATTAACCCCTTTTCTTTGAGCCTGATCAGATTACCAGCAGTTTTTTTTTGTTACCATAATATACACATCCCTATTTTAACTGGAGACCATTCAGCCTAACATTCCTGTGCAGGCTCTTTGAAAGAGCTATCCAATTAGCCCCACTCCCCTATTCTTTCCCCGTGGCCCTGCATTTTTTTCCCTTTTTTAGCATATAACCAGTTCCCTTTTGAAAGCTGCTCCAGATCTGCTTCCATCGTCCTTTCCGAAAGTGTGTCCCAAATCATCAGAACTCGCTGAGTTTAAAAATTCACTTCATCTCCCCAAGTTACTTGAAAGGAACCTCTGGTGGCTGCTGTTTTCCTTTTAGGGACTTAGATGGGATGAGCTAATTAGATTTGAGTGCATAATCTAAACTCCTCTTGTGCAGTCAAATGCAGCACTGAGTGAGATGCTGTCTTTTGGATGATAATACATTTTCAGTTGGGCATAACAATCCCCATTCTTTGAAGAAGAGCAGAGGAGCACTCCTGATATCTTGGCCAACATCCAACACCAACTCTAAACCAACACCACTAAAGCCTGTTAGTTTTGGTTATTTGTCTCATTGCTGTATGTGAGATTTTGCTGTGTGAAGATTGGCTGTCACGTCTCCCGACATTGCAGCAGTGATTTCTCTTTAAAACCACTTTATTGGAATTAAAGTACTTTGGAATGTCCTGAGGACATATAAGTTGCCATCATACAATGCAAGTTTATGAAACATTTTCCATCTGAGGCAGTTCTGCATTATTTTATAAAGCTGTTGAGAATTTACCTGCTATACTGACTTCTTATGTATCCAGGGGTTCGGCTTATCGCTGGGATTCTTCACACGCAGACTCAGGGCAGTAGCTTGCAGGGTTACCCAAAAGGTAGGGCTTTCCAATATACACGAGCAGCATGAAGTTTATCAATATTTTCTGTGATGATTACCTGTCCTATTTTACTTAGTTTGCCTTGAGCACGAGCCCCACGTGTGCTTCGGGTCCCCAAGATTCGCTTATACCAACCTATGCAGTTGGGATTGGGTAAGCAGGGTACGTTCTTCAAGGTGAGAGGGAGTGCAGTCTCTATCAGGCAAACATAAATTCTGTGGAATTCACAGTAGCTTGAATTTAGAAATTCTTAAACATGTGCCAGATAACCTGACTGACAAAAAGTGAATGTATACAATTTTGTTTTGGAATGGGGAGAAAACTCAAATGTTTTCCCAGTAATAAGTCAGTAATGATGGTGAACTGGTTAATAAGGGCCTATTAAAGAGCAGTAAAAGTGGGGATAAAAGCACATTAGGTTAGCGCTTGTACATGTTAATGCTGAGCCTTCTTTTGTCTCCAATTTATATAATGTAACTCTTTTGTTGAGCTGCCTTTATCTGTCACTGATCACGCCCAGGATGATGGCCTCCAGCTCTCAATCAGGAGAAATCTCAAATCCCAAGCTGAGAGCCATGAGTTCAGTTCTCAGGGCTGTCTGTCATCCACGCCTGTGTACCTCTGAGCTTTGTTGGCTCTCGACCTCTCAAATGCGGACAAAGCAAACTCGCAGGCCACGAGGTGGAAAATCCAACATTGCATCCAGCTTGAATCACTACTGTCCGCTTGACGATCAATGTGCCGTTCCTTCTCTCTCCCGCTCCCCTGGCTGGTGGGGTTTGTGTCCTGGAGTCAGGCTACAAGGGAGGAAATGTGATCTGTTACCGTACTGATTCAGCTAGGGCAAAAAGCTGTGCTTAACTGGTTTAATTTAACCCCTTAAATTACAACAGAATTATCACCAATGTTAACTTGCTAGTAAATATGTATAAAAATTAATCCATTTATGGTTTTCATGGTCGCTGTACAGGCATGATTTATTTTTCAATGAACTACTCCTGATGAGTTCTGCATTTGTAAAAACATTCTGCATGATCCCTTGAGCTAATCTATGAGTATAAGATGTCTGGAGATTTATAGTACAAGTTGTAAAGGTATCACATCATGACAGCGGTAAATTGGTGCCCCTTACCCTCAGAGATTACAAAATAGTCTCTCATTATTGATCTAACCAGGAGTGTGCAAATCATTAATCAAAATGTGACTTTTAATATTAAGGAAACAAACTCTTGTCTCAGTGTGTGATTGTTGCAAAATAAGTTAATGGGAAGTTTGATGATTCACTTTTTTCAAAACTTTAACTGGTTCCCTGTGTTCTGTAACTGCATTTGAGTGTGAGAGTTAGGAAAGTCACTGAATAGTTTGCAAGGAGGACCGTGTTGAACAGTTTCAATGTTACCGGTGATTTTGGGGACAGCAAATGGATTAGCAATCTTGTATTCATCACATAGAAATTAGAATATCAGTGACTTCTAATGTGCTGCATATGATGCCCGTACTTTGTTCTGAGCTGCATTCTGGTTTAATGTCTCTCCACTTTATCCAGCCAAAAACCCCACATGTCATCGCTGACTTTTTCTTGACCCATAGGTAAACAGTAAGAATTAAAACCAATGATATGAGTCACTATTGGGGGACCAGGTGGCAAGATGACAACTCTGACTGCTATTTCATATGGGCTTGAATATAGGCCCGGTGGAAGGAATTGAAATGCCTCACCTCCACTGGCTGTGAGGACTCAATGCAAAATGAGTTTTGATTTACACCACAGGGCTACTGAGTTGCCATGCTCTCTCCCATGTTGTTTGTACTGTTAGTCAAATTGGAGGGTGTGTTTATACTGTCAGTCAGTCAAATTGGAGGGCACCAAGTTTCCGCTGCAGTTATTTAACAGATGATTTGCAGCCCCCACTTAGTTGTTTTACTGTGGCCTGTGAGAACCTTTTCCAGTTCACTGTTAGTGGATGGTCTGCTGTTGAATTATGATAATTGTGTTGCAGTGAAATAACAGGTGGTTTCTTAACATTGGTTTTTGCCCACAGTATTTGGTGTGTGCATGGGTGACATCAACGCTTGAATTAGTTTCACAGTAATGTTATGCATGACGTTGTCAATATTGCAGCATTTCAATGATGTGCACAGCACAGCACTGTTTAGGAGACCAAGATAGTTAGGATTTGCGCCTAATCATTTGATTTCCAAAGCAATGTAAGCAGGGTTTTAAAGAGACTGGAGGGTTGGTTGGCGTGAGAAATAGAAAATTTAACCCACTACAGCAGAGGAACTATTTGAGTACTGTTGTTTTTTTTGTTGGGGCAGAGTAAAGGCAACTTTATTCTGTAATCTTACTGATTAGTAGTTGACGTGAAAGTACTTCATATTGACGCTGGGTGCAAAATGTAGGCATGATGGTTCTATTCTTGAGGACTGGCGCCACTCATTCCCCCTCCCTTCACCAGCTCCACAGTCACCTGATTTCTTTTCCCTGTCGCTCACATTTCTACAGATTGGGCAGTCTAGTTACAGAGTCGCTGCTAGCCCTGCAGCGTATTGCACAAGTGACCATTTTTCATGTATGAATCTGCACCATGGCTCTTCACATTCAGACAAATTCCACTTGTTCGTCGTACTTACCAAAATCTCTCCAATCGTCCCTCTGCTTTCAGAAATGCCTTTTCTCTCCATTGGTCTCAAATGCATCACTTCGCTGAGCTTTTACTCACATTCTTGAGCTGAACATGAGAAATATAAAAATAATGTAAGGATAAGTCAACAGCAGTAAATGAGGGGCTTTCCTGCCTATCATTGCATCCTACAGTGTAAGCCAAATGTTCTCAATTCTTTACATGGGGACCCCTGCTCTTGAACATGAATGTCAGCAGGCTAACAGCCATAGATCTGAACCCAGCCTGGACCTCACTTTCCCCATACACACATGCCCTACCCCACACAGCATACCATACACATACACAAACTCCCTTCCACGCACAAACTTTCCAGGAGAGATCACTGGATAGCAGGAATCTCTACCTGCCTTTTTCCTTTCCTCGCCCAGAGAACTGAGGCCAATTGTTATGTGTTATGATATGGCTGGTGGTAATTGCCAGGCTGGCCAAATCCCAAAGGCAAACTTGGCCAGGCTATCACAATGATTTGCAATTTTTAATTCAGAAGTAAAGATTCCACTGTCACTTTTGGAGATTTTAAATATTAAATTAAAACATGAATTAACAAAAGAAAACTTAAACACACAAGAGTACAGTTACACAGTTAAATTTAGTCTTACAACATTTCCCAAATAAACACCCTTTTCCCAGGCAAGTGCCCAAACAGATTCTATAAAGCTTTCAGTAATATTGCCACAAGGCACCCACTGTTGTAATAAGGGTGGGTATTTCACAACTTCTCTCTTCCTCTCACTTGATAATGGAAATTCCAAGGCTTTTACTAAAACTTTGCTTTCTGGAACAAGCAAACACTTCTCTGGGGTGGCTAGAGGCTACCTTTTCACAAGTCTGTCTTCGCACAGCCCATCTTTCAAGACCTCAGATGGCCACTCACCATACAGCTTTCAATCTTTCTTTAAGTATGTTTTCTCCCTTTTCATCTTTAAAATCCATTGTTTTAAATTTCCTTTGTAAGTCAACTTTCCCAGAATATGAAAGTCTTTTGTGTTGTCATTATGGCCAGCAGTTTCAGGAAAAACAAACTTAATAACTTTGCCTTATTTACAATTTTGCCAGTTGTAAAACTTCCAGTCATGTCTTTTTGAAATTCAAACAGCTAACTTTTCACTCCCCACTTATCTCCTAATACATATTCCCATTCATACTGTATCTACTGGGATCTCATCTTAGCTTGCCCACCTCCATTTCAGAATGCCTGCTTTTACACCTAACTCCAGCGATGATTTAAACCTTGCAGTCTGACTATCTTCAGTTTAGTTAAATTAGTCACACACACATGCACGCACACACACATACAGCCCCCACAAGCCTGCTTCAGTATCCCACAGTAATATTAAGAAAAATGATATTCCCTTTATATATGCCCCACATGAGATCAGCTAACTAGCAAAAGTCTGGGATCCAACCTGTAATCTTTCTGGTCTGTGTAGTCATGCATAGAAGTTACAACATGGAAGCAAGTCATTTGAATCAACCAGCTGTTTATCTCCACTTAATTGAATGGTTTAAACATGTTCCAATATCCCTTCAACCCCTTTACCTTCATCCACTGATCCAATCTAATCTTGAATATTGTCAATTTCTGCCTCAGCCACTACCTTGGAAATGAATGCCACATCGTACAGCTTGCTGTGAAGAGATTTCTCCAGCCCCGCTGTTCTCAATCTCTTATGTTTAAGCTTGTATTTATGGCCACTTGTTCTTGGCTCCCTTAACTACTTGAAACAGTCTGCTTCTATCTATTCTGTACCATCCTTTCATAATTTTAAACAGTTATATCATATTGCCTCATTATTTTTGTAGCTGTAATGAAAAAGCACCAATTTTTCCCTGACCTTGCAGTTGTGTTTCCTCATACCAGGCAACATCCTACTGAATCTGCATTGTACCTCCTCTCAAGCTTCAATGTACTTGCTAAGCTATGGAGACCAATTCTGCATATGGGACTGCACTCTAAGATTATTAAAATTTTATATATAGGCTCATCATTATCTATTGCTTTTTATATTCTATACCGCTTGAGATAAAACCTAGAGTTCTGTTAGTGTTTTTGCAGAACCTTCGGCCTGAGCAGCTGCTTTTAATGTTCTGTGAATCTGTAGTCTGAGCCCCAAACCTACTTCCATTCAGAGTATAGTGACTGCTGCTTTTTCTCAACTAAAATGTACCACCTCATACTACAGACATTAAACTCCCTCCACAATTTTTTAGCTCATTACCCCCACTTTCTCAATATCCTTTTGTGGTTTTCTTTGATCATCTAAAGTATTACGTATACCTCCTATTTTGTTACCATTAACACAAACAAATTTCAGCATCACTCCATCAATGTCTATATCCAAATTATTGCTGTAGGCAATGAAAAGAAGTAGCAGTGAGGTGGAGCCGAAAGCCATCAGACTATGTGCGGAACTTGATAGCATGTCTTTGGATGGCGCTGCTGAAGGGAGCATGTAGCTGAGAAATGGGGGAGAAGTAGAGGAAAGATCCTTAAGGGCCTCCAGAGGCAGCAGTGTTAGAGTGACAAAAGAACCCATTGCAGGAGATTTTCAATTTCTGGGTAAATATGAAAGAGTAGAACCAGGAAAGGGCATTCGTGCTGTGCTTGACTACAGAGGAAAGACTTTGGAGGATGATGATGTAATCAACATGTCAAAGGCTGCAGACAGGTTGAGAAGGATGGTGCACCGCAGTCACAATGGAATCAATTAAGGTTTACCGTTTGAAACTCCCTGCTAGAAAGTGTGCTGACTGCAGCTGTGGTGGAGTGGGATGTGATTTTGCTTGGCTTGATACCCCTTCGCCCTCACTTTTGAAGCAGCAGCCAGTGCCCACTGTTCGCACATGAAGGGTGGTCTTTTGGATTAGCGCCGCTGCCTCTGGGATCGTAGAAAAAGAATGTCCATTGTCAGCATCTATTGATAGTGCAAGAAAGTGAGCATAATGGTGGTGTCACAAGTATAAATGTTGCATTTTGGAGTTGGACTGATTTACGAGAGAAAGAACATCAAGAGGAACATGTGACCGGCAAAGGAAAGTGGTGTGAGTGGATATGCAGGTCACTATTTTGCTAATTTGAGTAGGACGAGCAGAAGAGCATGACTGATTTGAATTGCTGGAAACTAGTGGGTGAACACGTGAGGAAGTGCTGCAACTGTGGGACTGGTGGTCTGAACGGTAGCTCCCCATTTTGTGCTTGGCAGCAACCTTTTCTCATTTAATTGGTTAGTGATCCAAATATTATACATCAGCTGAAAAAGTACTTGACATCGCATAAGCTGTTTTCAGAACATCTGTGAATGGCCAGAGGTTGCGTTTGCCACTTTTGTGATGGATAATCTCTGGTCATTTATAAAAGGTTGTACAGACATTTCAGTCCTGTGTATTAGCAAACTCTAGTGGGTCTTCCTCTTCCCATACTCCACAGCCCAATGAACTACTAGTTCAAGAAACAGCTGTGCTGCTGGTGTCAGGGTGCTTGTGGTCCTGGACTAACAGTCTCGAGGTGCTGAGTTCAAATCATATCCTAACAGGCTGAAACACTGAATTCAACAAGTCAGGAAAGATTAATTGATTGCTAATGTCCTTTCAAGTAACTTAAACCATCTGCGCAACCACAAATGGGCAATAAATATGATTCGACCTGTACCTGCCACATCCAAGAATGGGATTAGAAGTGACTTTAAGCTTAAAAGCATTTGCTTACACTGAGCATAATTTGCAGGCTAATTTTTTTGAGCGATATCCATCCCTGGGAGTGGGATGGTGTGGTTTAACAATTTAGGAGACCATTTGGCCCGTTAAATCCAAGCCAGCTCTCTGCAAGAGCAATTTAGCAACCCAGTGTCAGCATGGAATATTCTCAAGCATATATAGAATAGGTTTGTTTCAGCTCTACACTTGCCCAGAAAATATCACTAACAAGACCTGGACAATATCCAGGCTTGGGCTGACAAGTGGCAAGTAACAGTTGCACCACACAAGTGCCAGGCAATGACCATCTCCAACAAGAGAGAACCTAACCATCGCCCCCTTGATGTTCAATGGCATTACCATCGCTGAATCCCCCACTATCAACATCCTGGGGTTTACCATTGACCAGAAACTGAACTGGACTAGCCATCTAAATACTGTGGCTACAAGAGCAGGTCAGAGGATAGGAATCCTATGGCAAGTAACTCACCTCCTGACTCCCCAAAGCTTGTCCACCATCTACAAGGCACAAGTCAGGAGTGTGGTTGAATGCTCCCCACTTGCCTGGATGGGTGCAGCTCCTACAACACTCAAGAAGCTTGACACCATCCAGGACAAAGCAGCCCGCTTGATTGGCACCCCATCCACAAACATTCACTCCCTCCACCACCGATGCACACTGGCAGCAGTGTGTACAATCTACAAGATGCACTGCAGGAATTCAGCAAGACTCCTTAGACAGCACCTTCCAAACCCACAACCACTACCATCTAGAAGGACAAGTGCAGCAGATAGATGGGAACACCACCGCCTGGAGGTTCTCCTCCAAGCCACTCACCACCCTGACTTGAAAGTATATCGCCGGTTCCTTCACTGTCACTGGGTTAAAATCTTGCAACTGCCTTCCTAGCAGCACTGCGGGTGTACCTACACCACTTGGACTGCAGTGGTTCAACAAAGCAGCTCACCACTACCACCTCAAGGGCAACTAGGGATGTGCAATAAATACTGGTCCAGCCAGCAAAGCCCACATCCCGTGAATGAATAAAAATACCTGCAACAATATGAATGTTTTTTCTTGCTAAACTTGTGGCATTCGTAAGCAAGGCTGTGGCTTTGTGCTGTGGTGCAGAGTCCACAAGGAGCTGCATTGAAATTGTCCAGACATCATGGAGCACCTTTACTATACAAGTACACACAGAAAGAAGACTTTCATCCTGCTTATCTCTACTGGATTTAAGACCAGCTCCCTGCAGTAGAAGAGGGGTATGATCCTCGTATGTCACCCAGTCAGTTTCATTGTGCATAACTTAGCATTGTGGACAAAATGTCACCAATAAAATAGAGGGCAGTCAATAGTGACAGGGATTTATTAACAATTTGGAAAGTAGGACAGTATGCAATCCCAATATGCCACCTGGACACTTTCATTGTGTATAACTTGGCATTGTAAAGGAAACGTCACTGAAAGAATGGGGAGCATGCAGTAATGAGAGGGATTTATGAACAATTAGAAAACTTGATAGCAGCCTGTGGTCTAAGATGCAAAATAAATATACAGTGAAGTGATTCTATGCAATAGGCATATATGAACAGACTAACTGAACCGTGCAGATAAGCTCTCACATGCAAGGATGGGAAAACTGGTGTCACTAAACTAACTTTGGCTGTAGGTATGTTTTTGTTGTCTACAGGAGCTAATGGGCAGGCTCCCAGTCAGTAAAACACAGTGCTTAAAGCCAAGCTATTCCTTATTGTAAAACTCAAGGCACACAATGAGCTCATGCATGCTCCCCTACGCTTCTCCCCTTCCGGGCATTTCAAACTGAGTAAAACTTGAGCCACTCCCAGTTCCATAGTTTCATAAATAAACAGTAAGTACAGTTGGCTGCATACTGACTGAATTTAATTTTGGTTAATTAACACTTGGTTCCTGGCAGAATTGTGCTTACTAATTCAAGTGAGTTACTGCCAAATATCAATGAACAGAAGATCAAGTTTTTTTTTCCGTACACTTCAGAGCTGCCTTGCTGCTTTTTATACCATGGTTAAGATATTTGGACCTCCTGAATGATATTTATTGGGTAACATTTGTGCATTCAATCTCTGGCTACAACAGCAGGACAAACTAAAATACAAGCTGAGTTACTTCAGCTTTGTGCTGCACAGACCATTTTCCTTCCAGAGTTAGTAGAGCATTAATCCAATCGGCGCACACATCCATGGTCTTGTAAGCAGAACATCGCTGAAGTTTGTTCTCCATCATAATTTCGATAATGCATTTGGGCCAGCATTTCAATGTAGCCTTAAGGTCAAGAGCCTCACGAATTTACAAGCGGAATAGGAGCAAAGTGTTACTTTAATGATAGGGGACTATACAGGAAATAAGGCCAAGTAATAGATTAGAGTGACAGTGAATTTGCCTAAAGGTAATGTGATGTTTAAATTGGTAATTTTTGAACATTTCTTCTTAATCGTTAAGAAATTGCAGAGCATAGATGACCCTGATGATACTGGTCTCTAGTCTTTGAATCATTTATAGTATAAATTTTCATGACCAGTAAGCAAATCCATAAGCAGACTGGCTCATGAGGGCACAACCCTGGAAATGACCAGCTGAACCAGCTTTATTGTGCTTCCTGGTAAATCAATAGGAGCAGAAATCTCCGCTGATTATAAAAGACCCATCTGAAATGGCTGTTCCTCGTGGGGGCAAACCTACTACAAAAAGGCCAAAAGTTCAGCGTAGTTTGGCACTAAATTGGCAATCTCACAAAAACCGTTAAGGTGGCTGCTATGAGAAGTTAAAAAGGGATAAGGTTGCTCTTGTTGGACAGTGAAAGCTCTTGTTGGACAGTGAAAACACTTGGCTTCATCATTTACATATCCCCATGGTCAGACCCACTCATTGTTCCAACATAGTGTTCTAGTGGAGCCAGTGTAATGCGCTCTACCTATTGAACTTCTTTGATGCCCTCTCCAGAGCTCTTTTGCCCCTCTTAAGTGAGATAAATGTACAAACTAAGTTATTTACTGTTACAGTTGGGAAAATTTGTTGTGCTTGTACCATTGGACAGCTTTCAGCAACTTAACTTCCCAGTGCCAGGGTTTGGGACATTTGACCAGGGCTGGAGAGGACCCTGCAGTGAGAGGGGAGGATTCCGTTGTCGTGGTCCATGTAGGTACCAACAACAGAGGCAGGACGAGGAAGGAAGCACAGTCAATATGAAGAGTTAGACACCAAAATAAGAAGCAGAGCCTCAAGGGTAATGATTGGATTATTACCTGAGCCACATGCAAATTGACATAGGGAAGGTAAGATTAGAGAAATGAATCTGTGGCTCAAAGACTGGTGTGGGAAAAGTGGGTTCCAGTTTTTGGGGTGCTGGTACCAGTACTAGGGAAAGTGGGGGCTGTTTCCCCTTTTGGGATGGTCCATACCTGAAACGTGCTGGAGCTGGTGTTCTAGCGAGCTGCATAACTAGGGAAGTAGAGAGAGCTTTAAACTAAATAATGGGTGCAAGGGATCAAATTTGGGAAGATGTGGCAAACCGAGACAAGGCAAGAAAGAAAGGTACTAATATGGGAAATGATAAATAGAACATTACAGGAAGGGACAGAGTACAAACCTAAGAGTAAATCAGATAAGGCTAGACAAAAATAATAAAAGGGCAAAGCTAAAGGCTCTGTGTCTAAACTCACGTGGCATTCGAAACGAAACAGCGCAAATAGAAATAAATAAGAATGATCTGATAGCCATTACAGAGACATGGCTACAGTATGACATAGATTGAATGTTGAAGGGCACATGGCATTTAGGAAGGACAGGAAGTGAGGAAAAGGTGGAGCGGTGGCACTGTTAATTAATGACGACATTAGCACGTTAGAGAGGGATGAACTAAGTTCAGGAAACCAGGATGTAGAAGTGGTTTGGGTTGAGATGAGAAATGATAAAGGCAATAAGTCACTTGTGGGAGTAGTGTATAGGCCTGCTAATTGTAGTACATGGTAGGACATAGAATAAAGGAATAGATAATGGGAGCTTGTCAGAAAGGTACAGGGATAATCATGAAAGATTTTAACCTACATATAAACTGGAAAAATCAGATTGGCAAAGGTAGCATAGATGAGGAGTTCATAGAATGTTTTTGGAATAGTTTCTTAGAACAGCACGCTCTTGAGCCAACCAGAGAGCAGCCTATACTAGACCTAGTATTGTTCAATGAGTTAGGATTAATTGACCTTATACTGAAGGCACCCCTAGGTGGCAGCGATCATAATATAATTGAATTTTACATTCAATTTGAAGGAGAGAAGAGTGGGTCCAGGACTAATATCTTAAATTTAAATAAGGGCAATTAGGAAGGCATGAAAGCAGAGCCAGCTAAAGTGAATTGGCAAATGAAGTTAAGGGATAGGTTAATAGAGATGCAGTGGCAGACTTTTAAAGGAATATTTCAGAATACACAATAGCTACCTTCCAATAAGAAAGAAAACTTCCAAAGGGAGGACCCACAATCTGTGGTTAACTAAAAAAGTTAAAGACAGTATCATACTTAAAGGGCAGAATTTTACAGCCCAGTCGCAGTGGGGGGGGGCTGCGGGCGGGGCTGTAAAATGCAGCAAGCCATTCAAAAGTCCATTGATTTCGGCGGGACTAAAATCCTGCCGACGTAAAATTCCACCCAAAGATAAAAGCATATAATTGCGCAAAGACAGCTGACAGGTCAGAAAATTGGACAGAGTATAAAGAACAGCAACAAATGACAAATAGATTAAGGAGGGAAAAATTAGAGAATGAGAGAAAGCTAGCTGGTATTATAAAGACGGATAGTAATAGTTCCTATAGATAAATAAGATGAGTTACAAAGTGAGCGTTGGTCCTATAGAAACTGAGTCTGGGGAATTAATAATGGAAAATAAGGAGATGAAAGATGATTGGAACCAGTATTTTGAATCGGTCTTCACTATAGAGGATACAAGTAACATCCCAGAAATAGCTGTAAATCAGGAAATGAAAGGGAGGATGGAACTCAGGAAAATTACAATCACCAGAGAAGTGGTATTGAGCAAATGGTTGGAGCTGCGGGCTGACAACTCCCAGGTCCCGATGAACTTCATCCTAGGGCCTTGAAAGAAGTGGCTAGTGAGATTGAGATAGTTGATACATTGGTTTTAATCTTCCAAAACTGCCTGGATTTGGGGAAGGTTCCATTAGTTTGGAAAATAGCGAATGCAACTCCTTTATTCAAAAAGAGGTGGGGAGGCAGAAAGCAAGAAACTACAAACAGGAGGAATAAAAAAGAAGCTTATTATCTAAATGGTGAGAGATTGCAGACCTTTGAGATTCAGAGGGATCTGAGTATCCGAGTGCGTGACTCACAAAAGGCTAGATGCAGGTACAGCAAGTAATTAGCAAAGCTAATAGAATGTTATCATTTATTGTGAGGGAAATTGATTACAAAAGTTAGGGAAGTTATGCTTCAGTTATACAGGGCACTGGTGAGACCACATGAGGAGTACAGTGTGCAGTATTGGGCTCTTTATTTAAGGAAGGATATAAATGCGTTAGAAGTAGTTCAGAGAAGGTTTACCAGACTAATACCAGGAATGGGCGGGTTGTCTTATGAGAAAAGGTTGGACAGGTTAGGCTTGTGTCCTCTGGAGTTTAGAAGTGTAAGAGGCGACTTGATTGAAACCTTTTAGACCCTGAGGGGTCTTGACAGGATGGATATGGAGAAGATGTTTCCTCTTGTGGGAGAATCTAGAACTAGGGGTCACGGTTTAAAAATAAGGGGCTTCTTATTTAAGACAAAGATGAGAATATTTTTTCTGAAGGCTGAGAGTCTTTGGAACTCTTCCTCAAAAGGCGGCAGAAGCAGAGTCTTTGAATATTTTTAAGGCAGAGCTAGATCGATTCTTGATAACCTTTCATCCCCTTGTTTATTGGAGGTAGTCAAGTATGTGAAGTGGAGGTTATAATCAGATCAGCCTTGATCGTTTTGAATGGTGGAGTGGGGCTGAGTGGCCTACTCCTGCTCTTAGTTTGTATGTAACAAAATGAAGTATATTTTAGTGGTAATGCAGCTTTAAATGACTGCAGCTGTACATAGTACCAACTGAAACATGATCTGTGCTGTAAAAAAAATCATACGTAAAAATTGTACAAGCAAAACTATAATGGGTAGAAAGCAAATCCTATGGACATGACTCACTTTCTATTAAACGCTGTGGTTCTAATTAGACTTAGTTTAGTTTAGGATGTTTTTGGATCCATTATTGATGGATTATTTAATGTCCACAGATTAACCATTATCCCAAATAAACTGCTGCACTTCAATGTGGGAATTTTCTTTCAATGTATTAAAGGATGTTGGGTGTACATGACGAATAGTACTGACTTCCTTGTGAACAAAATTAGCTCTGCAGAAGATGGGAGTCTCTTTGTGCTTGGAATAACAGGATGTGTAGGAAGCTATCTCTTTTTCTCATGCACTGTTAACTCTACCGTGTTTCCTCAGGCTTTTCTTTTTTTCCCCTTTTGTGTGAATACAGCTCATTCCAACAGTTCTACCCATTTTGTAATGTTACAAAGTTTTTTTTAAAAAAAAGTGGTTCGAGTGTTTGGCTTAGATAGACACATTGAAATTCCCAAGCCTAGCCAAGTGACACAGATTGCAAGTAAATCATATTTAAAAACACTTTAGTCTAAACATATGACATTTGGGTGGTCCTTTCAAAGCATTGACAACATTGTATTTCCCCTGGGTCTAGGTATGTACCAGTTATTTCAAGAGTTAGTTGGCATAGTAACCTGAAGTCAATATTGGTTTATTGGAAGTCATGCGTGTTTCTTATCTCAAGTTGTGTTTTTTTTCAAAATAAAACTTATTTTCCCCTTTTGATTTTCTCCCCTTACTCTGTCTCTGCTGATCCTAGTGAGTTATGTTGCTGATATACTGCAGTAGCATATTACCACATTTTGTGTGTGAGATAGACTTCTAGTGGAAGGCTACTGAATTGTAGGAATTCACGTTGCTCCTGCTAAAGTTTACTGTTCAACCCCCACTAAAGAGCTGAGGAATCCTTTCAGAAGCCTGGCTGGTAAACTGTAACATCAGCCTGAACTACTAGCGTCAAAACCTCATTGAGGAGGAGCAAGGGACCTCTGTACAAATGGGCTGGCTTATTTGCACTACATTGTTATGCTTTGCTGAATTTGTTTAGTACTTTAAAGGTTAGAAAGGCCAATAAACAGATTTGTCATTCTGGTCTGTTCATTGAATCTGGTTGTTACAGTTTTCCAAATCCATCCATGGCACACCAGGAACAAGATCTAATTTTGCTCACATAATGAAGAGGATCAAATTTCGATAATGTAATGTTGCTTATAAATAGATTTGTAAGTTATGTTTTAATTTCCTAACGTCTGTCTGTAAGGGAACCAACATTGTCCCATGTTATTCTCTCAAACAGGTTACCTTTGTTAGCTATAACAAAGATCTGATGAGATTGGGTCCCTTTCACTAAAGCAAAAAGAGTTGAGATCTGAATGTTTCAAAAGCTGGTATTAATGGGGTTTTATTTTGTGTTACCTGCACGTTGATTTTGTTTTCACAAATTTACTTGCAGGGTAGATCAGTCGAATGAGCATCAACTTCTTGACACACAGAATAATTGTTTATTTATGGTGCAGTGCCAAAATTGGAATTAAATGAATATTCTGTCCTGAAAATACACACCAAATAGTAAATTAGTCTTTTAAGAGTCTGCTTTAATTTTGTAACTGTTCTATTTATCAAATTTTAATTCTGAACGCAGCAAAATTTTTGCCTTTTAAAACCTTTTGTATTTAATTATTTTTTGTGTCTCAGTATCTGCTGTCTCAGCCAAAGTTCTGGGCCATTCAAGTGACCACCCTAATGTTGAGAACAAAACTGGAGAAAGGTAGCTCCCGTCGGATTGAACGTGCAATGATGCAGACACAGGTAGGACACTGCTGCTACTGTGGCCACAAGTGTTTATTAACTTTATGTGCAACATGAGGATATGTGGAGCAGGATGTGTGTCAGCACATCCCTATCTATCTGGAGTAGAAGAGAAATTGGCAAGTTATAACGTCCAGTTTGTACAAAGCAACATCCTGAGCAATGACCTACAGTTATAGATCCTGTCAATGATCTGTGCTGCTAAGTAGAGCATCCTGATTCTTTGAATGAGCTCTCCCATTCACCCCACCCACTCTGAGTCATGCAGGAAACCTGCAGATTCCACTGCTGCTACTGAAGCTTAGAAAGTTAACGTGGACAACTTTGACTTGACCATTTTTCACTAAATAATTCAAGTAAGTTAAAGTTCCTCCGTGAGAAGGCGAGTGATGGAAATATTTGTTTGTAAGTCATCAGGGCTTAAATTCTGGAGATCAAAATTAAGTGGCAAGATACATCATTGAGATACAGATATTGCTGCCTAATGAAGCTTTTTATCACAGCAAGTAATATGCCAGCAAGGAGAACTTGCATTTATATATAGCACCTTTCTTCACACAGCAATTGAAGTTCTCTTGAACTGCTGTAATCTAGGTAAATGTGACAGCCAATTTTCACACCCCAAGAGACAAATTATAGATAAATGGTTTTTAATGGTGTTGGTTAAGGGATAAATGACAAGGCCAGGGCACAGAACAGTAATAATGTTGGTGCTCAGTTGGTACCACTGTAAACGTGTCCATAAAAATTAATTGATTTGAGCCCCATACCCGTGAACTGAGTTTACAATCTAGGCTGATAGCCCACTACAGTACTGAAGGATTCCTGCAATGCTAGCTTTTTGTAAAAAAAAAGACATTAAACTTACACCTTGCCTGCCTATAGCACTGATTAAGTTTGATAGCAAAAGTCCCATGGTGATGTTCAAAGTGGAGCAGAGAGGTTTTCTGGTGTCTTGGCCAGCATTCCTGTTCAACTAGAACCATCGATAAAACCCAACAACAGATCAATCACTCATCTCATTACTGTTGTGGAATGTAGTGTCCAATTCAGCCTGATGGGATGAAAGTCTCTTCACTAACAGTTATTAGGGCCTTGGTAATCTTAACCTAGTTCTGAGTAGATACTCAGTAGGCCCTGCATCAAACTGCCCTCAATTTGTTACTGAATTACAAACCTTAATCCGAGTTGTGAGGATTTACTCTGCAATTGTCTGTCGTTTGCTTGGCCTCTTGTGCCTAAACTATCCTTCCTCATCCTTCTCAACCTGTCTACAGCCTTTGACACAATTGACTACACCACCTTCTTCCACTGCCTCACCACTGTCACTCACCTGGTTCCAATCTTACCTATCTAATTGTAGCCACATAACAATGGTTTTTCATCCCACTCGGGCACTGTTACCTCTGGTGTCCCCGAGGATCTATCCTTGTCCTTTTCCTCATTTCTTATTTTCATGCTTCCCCTAGGCAACATCATCCGAAAACACAACTGGAGTTTTCACATATGCATTGACAACACCCAACTGTACCTCACCACCACATGTCTCAATTCATTCACTGTCTCTAAACAATCAGACTGCTTGCCTGAATTGAGCTTCCGATCGCATATTTGTGCCTCTGCCTCAGCCCACCTGCTGCTGAAACGCTCATCCATGCCTTTTGTTACTCTAGACTTGACTATTCCAATGCACTCCTGGTTGGTCTTCCACAATCTTACTCGCATCAAGTCCCGTTCACCCACCACCCCTGTGCATTAACCTACATTGGCTTCAGGCTAACATACCTTGATTTTAAAATTATTGTTTTCAAATCCCTCCATGGCCTCGCCTAACCCTATCTCTGTAATCTTCTTCAACCCCACACCTCCAAGATAAGTGCGCACCTCTAATTTTGCCCTCTTGAGCACTTTTGATTTTAATTGCCCCACCAAGGGGCAATTCCTTCAGCTGCCATAGCCCTGAGCTCTGGAACTCCCTCCCTAAATTGCTTTCCCTCTCTATCTCTCGACCTCGCTCTCTTCCTTTAATATTGTCTTCTATGGCTTGGTGTTAAAGTTTGCTTTGTAATGCCTGCGTGAAGCGCTTTGGGGCATTTAATTATGTTAAAGGCAATATATAAATACAAGTTGCTGTGCTTGAAATCCTTGATGCTGACAGTGGATGCTTGTGATGGGAAACTGTTCCATTCTCCAGCAAGAATATCCCTTGCCTTCACAAGCAAACTCCCCAGTCTAAAATTATACCAGCTTTATAAACCCTTCCTTCCCTAAAACAAAACGAAAAAGGGCTGTTGTTAAATATGGTAGAATTTATGGTTACTAACTTTTCAAATGCATTTAAGGGGAAGCTAGGTAAGTATATGATAGAGAAAGGAGTAGTAAGCTATGTTGATAGAGTTAGGTGAAGTAATGTGGGCAGAGGCTTGTGTGGAGCATAAATACCAGCAAAGACCAGTTGGGGCAAAATGGCCTGTTTCTGTGCTGCAAATTCTATGCAATGCAATTCTTGTAATTAACTTAAAATTATGTATAATCTGTGATGAGCTAGAATTATACAAAGTATTATAATGTCACATCATTGCACATCTCAGATATTTGACTGCAGATTTAAACAAGGGAACTGCACACAGAGCATGGGGTGAGCTGGACAAGGCAGGGTTGTGATCATGGGGTGTAGGTTTGATTATTACTTTCCCTCGCATCTCGGAGCTAGACCACATCCATTGAGGCGCAGCAGTGAGCGGAAGCACTTCCCCAAGGGATGGGGAAGTGGAAAATAAATGGTGGACAATCTGTGGTCGCTTGCTATCCTCAGAGCAGCGTTGGTGAAGTATAGGAACAAGTAATGCACCCGCCCTTCTACTTAACAGTCCAGGCAATTAAAATGTGCAGAATGTTTATCCTGGAGAGACAAAGGCAGATTTTACAAATGAAAAATATTTGAGGTATTACAGACCTCAACACCATTTTTTAAAAAACATATACCTTGCACAATGCGTCTATTTTTTGTGGTCTAGAAATATATGCAATCAGCGAATACTATGAATATTTGTAGATTTTGATCATTTCCAGGTTTACAGTAGTTTCACGTAGACCCTTTTATGCTGCAGAATAACTTTCTTGGATAGTCTCATTTTTAAAAGAACTTGAGATAAAATACTCAGATGGAAATATACATGCTGAGTGCCATGGAAGATGCTGCAAGGAGAGCAGTTATCTCCAAAAGAGGAGCAAGCAGCCAAACCTAATTTGGAAATTTTTAGAAACTGAAATGGCACAAGCTCATTCTACAGTGGAATCTTTTATGTTTCTGGCGGGGAGTGTTTATATAGAATCAAACAGTCCCAATGCCCAAGTGGATGCTGGAGAGGTTATGATGATAACTATTTAGTGTATCATGGTCACGTCCTAATATTGCTGGCGAACTGTTATGAGACGGACCCACGGCCATACAGGATATAATGTCCCATTCAAACCCGTTTGCTGTCTGCTCTTTCTTCCTGTGCTATTTCATTAGAGTCTGTATGGATGAAAACTGGTATGTTTGTTTTACCGTCAGGAAATGCATAATGAAAACCTGGAGATCACAACTTATACCAGCTATAGGTTTATGAGTGGAAGCAAATTCGGAAATTAAATTATATGGGAATGTTTTGTGAAAATATGAAAGTTATTTTTCCTAAGACTATGATGGAAAGAAAGAACAATCCTTAGACATACTACCTAATTATGTAGTTTCTTGAATATTGTATCATTCATTTTGTGTTGGTCGCATATTATTCATATTGCCTGTGGTTTCAATATTTATCAATTTGTGTTTTGATTTGTAAACTACTTTTATAAACCTATATTGACAAACAATAAGATAAAAACTCTTACTGTGTAATTGAGCATTTTGTACAGGGAGGACATAAGGCGAAGTTAAACATCAGTTAAAGCTGTTCGGGAATTACAAGATGTGGGAACTTTTGTGAACACAATGAAGTCTTGGTATAGACAGGCAACACATGAGACTTGAGTGGATTTTAGTCTGATTTTGGAGGGCTGTTCAACTTTCAATATTCTAATACAAGATCCTAAAATAAGTACAACCAATCCTCCCTTAAACCGAAGACAGAAATAGAGCTATGTATTGTACTGTCTTTCTGACTTTCCTCTCACCCATTCTTACCTGATAATTCTCAACAAGTAACACTATTTGGGTTGAGATACAAGACGGCACTTAAAGAAAAAAGTACCATAAACGCTGGTACCCTTGCGAAAGTAGACCACCCAAACTAGACCCAACTTTACTGTGCTTCCTAACTGTGGCACCTGCAAGCTTGGACATTAAACTCATTATTCCTTCATCCAAGGCATTACTTTTTATATAATGAAAAGATGAGGCCCCAGTACAGATCTCTGGGGAATGGCACTTGCCACATCCCAACAATCCAGTATGATTCCATTAGCCCTACTCTCTGACTTCTACTCCCCTACTAATTTCCAACCCATGCCGCAAGGTTATCTCCAATTCAGTACTCTCTTCGTTTTGCTAATGCTCTATTCTACAAAACTTTATCAAATGCCTTCTGAAGTCCATTTAGACAGCATCCAAGACACTCCTTTATCCATCATGTTACTGACCTCGTTCATAACTCACTGCACAAGATGAGAGACCTTATATGCCAACTAGAGGACCTAACCAAGCTAGCCACAGTATTCGTGCTTCTGAATCAGAAATCTGTTTATTCAAGCCTCAGTCCAGGGATTTGTGCACATAATTCAGGCTGACACTTCAGTACTGAGGGAACTCTGCACTATCAGAGGTGCTGTCTTTCAGACATGTCTCTTTTGAGGTGGATTTGAAAGATCCCATGACATTATGCAAAAAAGAACAAGTGAGATCTTACTCGTACTGTGACCAACATTTATCCTCCTACCAACACCACTCATTTAACCTGTTCCTGTTTGTGGAGGAGAGTGTGCACACATTGGCTACTTACTCACTCCAGAAACTCTTTGCTCCTTGCATAAATCAATAAACCAGTGAAGTATAATTGTTCATATCTTGATGGGATCTTTCATAATTGATGTTGGTCGTCTTTAAGCCCCATGCATTTCTGCAAACTAAAATTCAAAATTTCAGAACCTAATATATTTGTCCTTTTTATTTCAGCGAAGCGAACGAATGAAGAGTTAGTTTTGCTTCACTTGCTTCATGCATAATCACAATTCAGTCTGGAAAGTGCACAGTGTTAATTCTCATTCAGCTGTTTCATTTTGGAATAACCTGAACTTCATCTTGTGCAGGAAATTACTATTCTCTCCTTTATGTTCTAACCCATATATTTCTGCAGTGGGATATGAATTCCATGGTGTGAATGGTAAAAGTGACTTGCATCAGATATTTAGAAAAGGTTTTTCTTTCCTCCTCCTCCTCCCACTCCTCCCACCAACAAACCCCCCACCCCCCCCCAAAAGCTAGGCAATTAATTGTATCTCTTGGAACTTGGTTGCATAGCACGAGATCTTCTAATCCAAAACGGAGACTAACTAAATGGGTACAGGTACATACTCTGCATTGTTAACACCTTGTGGAAAGGAGACGGCAGAATTGTGTTCAGGTAATTTCTATGAAAGCTGCATCCACCTCTTGGAAAAAAAATGATTTTTTTTTTAAACGAACATGGAGAACATCTGCAAAAACTGTAACTAGGAGTAATCCCTACATACTGTTATTGTTTGGATTTATTAGCAAAAGAGGTTGCTTGTTCTATTGGCATATGTTGTCTGAGGGCAAACCCCTACCCCTCCCCCCGCAACTTGCTTATTAAAAATTAAGAAGTTGAGTCAGAAACCTTGCATGTAGAGGATGCCCAATGAGGATGTTTGTGGCACCACGGCTGCAATTTGTGTGGCTGGTTAGACAAGGCGGACAGCCTGGTGTCTCATCCATCCAGCTGTTTTCTATGTTGGACCCTTGGTAATGAGTTCTCAGGAGCCTTTTCAATAACACCAACTCGTACTATATATTGCCTTTAAAATAATAAAATGCCCCAAGACACTTCACAGGAGCATTATAATGCAAAATTTGACACTGAGCCACGTAAGGCGATATTAGGGCACATGGCCAAAAGCTTGGGCAAAGAGGTAGGCTTTAAGGAGCTTCTTAAAGGAAGAAAAAGAGTTAGAGAATCAGAGAGGGTTAGGGAGAGAATTCCAGAGCTTTGGACCTTGGCAGCTGTGGGTACAGTCATCAATGTTGGAGCAATTTAAAATTGGGAATGCTCAAGCAATTTGAACTAGAGGAGCACAGGTATCTGAGAAGTTTGTGGGGCTGGAGGAAATTATAGAGATTAGGAATGGCGAGGCCATGGAGAGATTTGAAAACAAGGATGAGAATTTTAATACCAAGGTGTTGCTTAACTGGGAGCCAATATAGGTTAGTGAGAAAGTGGGGGAGGGGTGAACACAACATCGGTGCGAGCCCAGAGCCATTAAGTGCATCCCCAGCAGAGGGACTGTTAGTTAACAGTACAAGCAGGAACATTAGCTCACATTCCCTCCCTTCGCTCCCCTGGCAGCCTCAGAATACAGAAATGCCGACAGTCATGATATAGTCACTGCCCCTCTGACTCTTCCCAGCTACTTCAAAAATGCAGGCCTTTTGTTTCTTGCCTGTAAAGCTCAGTGCCAGACCATATGGTGTATTTGCCTACTCCAGCATTGACGGTGAAAATTTATCAAAGATCGAACAGTCAAGATACTATTTTTAATTTGCTCAACCTCACAAACCTCATCACTATTTATTGTAGATTTATTGTTCTGTGGTGAATATTTCATGCTTCTTGTAGTGTAAATCCCCTTTTTGGTCCCTAATTGATTCCTCTCCTCCTTTCGCTACCCTTTTACTATTTGTGCCAAGAGAAAACTTTGTAATTCCTCTTCATGTTGGCTGCCAGTCTCTTCTCATAATCCCTCTTTGCTTCTCTTATTTGCTGATTCACCTCTCCTCTGAACCTTCTGTATTCAGCTTGGTTCTCAATTTTAATTTCTATCTGCCATAAGCATGCTTTTTCTTCTTTACCTTAATTTCTATCTCCTTTTTCTTCCAGGGAACCTGCCCTACCTTTCTCTTTTGAGGGAATATACCTTGACTGTGCCCGAACCATTTCTTCTTTGAAGAGGGAGGCAGTGGTGTCGTGGTATTGTCAATGGATTGGTAATCCAGATGCCCAGGGTAATGCTTTGGGGACCCGGGTTCGAATCCCACTGTGGCAGGTGGTGGAATTTGAATTCAACAAAAATCCAAAATTAAAAGTCTAATGATGTTCATGAAACCATTAACCATTGTCATAAAAACCCATCTGGTTCTTTAATGTCCTTTAGAGAAGGAAATCTGCCATGACTCCAGATCTGCAGGTTGACTCTTAAATGTCCTCTGAAATAGCTGTGTCCAACCACTAAAAAGTCAATACAAAGGAAGGGGAGTGGACAAACTACCTGGCATCGACCTAGGCACTGAAAACGACAATGGCAAACCCAGCATCACCATCACCCAGACACCACCATCACCCGTTCCACTGGCAGGACAGAACCAACAGAGGTGGCGGCATAGTCCTTTTCCTGTTTCTTCTTCAGATTTGATTAGATGAATTTCCACACAAATCCCATGTGTTTTATCAGGACCAGTTTGTTCCATGTGTATGGCTGGTCTATAGTTCAGAAAAGTGTGGAAGGTTCATGATGAAATAGCAGAAGGACTAGCTGGAAATTTCTAACCTTCTTTGGAAATTGAAGTTGTGACAAAGGTTTAAATTTGAAAAGAGAAACAGGATGAGTCAGGCAATTGTAGATCAGGCAGCCTGCATTAGTAGTTGAAGTAGTTGAACAGCTCGAAATCAAAATAAGGGAGAGTTGTTGTGAACAAGTTCTATAAAAGGGCAGGTGGTCATGCTTGTTCATTTAATCAGTTGTTTTGAGGAAATTATCGGAGCTTAGACAAAGGGATTACAAGTCTTTGATAAAGTGATACACAGGAAAATTGAAGACCCATGGTTTAAACAGAAGTTTAAAGTGATAGTAGCTCAGATTGGGGGATGGCTGAGGAATGGTAATGGAGAATAAAAGTAATCAGATGTTTCTCAGATTGACAAGATGTAGCTACAAGTATGCCCCTGGGATCTGTGTCCAGGGCATCCTATCCTATTATATATAAATATGTATTACATATTGACAATATTACATATTTATGTAATATGTATTACATTATATAAATAAAGGATTCATATGTAGGTAGAGTGGATAATATTAACATTTACTAATGACACCAAATGGGGAGGCATGGCAAACTGAGCAAGAACAGAGGAGACAGCAGGTGGACATGAAGTTAAGAATGTCTGCCATATACACTTTAACATGGATGAATGACATTGTACACTTTTGGAACAGAGAATGGAAGTATGCGCATGATAAAAGTGGAAATACATCGAGATCCAAATTTTGAAAATCTTTACATGGAAGTAAAAGAGCAAATGGATTTTACATTTTTATATATAAGAAATTAGATACAAGATGCAGCAAAAATTATGAATCTGTACAGGGAACTGGTAAGATCATAGGAAGGATGCCATGAAAATAGTACAGTGAAGATTCACTGGGAGTTCCTCCTGCCAAAGTCTAGATGACCAGAACGGTGGGAAAAATCAATGTTTATATGGAGAAGCCCCATTCTTTCTTCTACCCATCCTATGAACTGTGCTGGCAGAGGTCAGAGGAGAGCTCATTCACTTCTCAGCCAGTGCATAGGATGTGCATTGTGGGGAGGGGCGGCAAAAACATGGGTTAATTGTACCCACAAATGATGTAGAAACTGAAGAAGTTGTTCCAGTAATGGGATGAACAGTTTATTTTTTTCTGTCTGTGCAATTCTCCTGCTGTACACTAAGTTTTTGAAACAACTTTTTTTGGTGGAGAAACCTATTTTGTGTTTCAACACCTTTATGAGGGTAATTGAAAAAATAAATTGTGCTACAGGTTGTTTATTGATACAAGCCAGGGCCATAGTCACAGGAAGCATTTAATTTTATTGGCTTCTGATGTCAGACGTCTGTGGATTTCTAACAGTGTTTTGTAGCATTCCAGTTCATGGCTGTTAAAATAGCAGACAGTCATGCTGGCAGCTCATTCTTACCTCAGCTATAGGCTCCATGGAGGTATTGAGACAGTGGGAGTCAACTCAACAGCTGTAGCACACTGTTGCCATTCCAGTTTCAGCTGCGCTCTTTATAAGATTGGTAACAGTTTAGTTGCTATCTTTAATTACTTTCTGAAGGTGTGTCCATATAGTAGTGTTTAACTTTTAACCCTAAGATTAAAATTTCCCTTTTGTTGGAAGAAAAAGAAGCATTTTGTCCAAAGAAGAATCAGATGACACAGAAAGAGGCCATTTGGCCCTTTGTGCCTATTCCAGCTCTATTTCCAGTGAATCCGACTTTCCAGCCCTTCCTCAATAACCCTGCAATTGTTTCCAGTTCCCCTTTTGAAAGTCTTTACTGAAACTGCTTCCATTCCCCCTTTCAGATATTGCGTTCTAGATCATCATGACATGCAGTGTAAAAAAGAATTCTCCTCATTATGCCTTAGAAAGATTAATTTACTTGTTCTTTCTAATGAATAGCTGGAATTTTGAAGAAGTATGCATAAGCTGATGATAAGTCCTAAATAAACCAGCGAGATTTTCACAATCCTTCTTATTGGAATAGATGCTTCATTTGCAAGATAAGTTGAGAGAAAGAAGGCTGCTTTTCCTGCAACTTTGATTATATCATTCCAGAATATCAACACTGCAATCTTGCCATTACAGAATCTATTTCTTTAATGAATCAAGTGTTCTGGCCTCAACCAACCCCTTCATTGCAACCTGTTCCAACGGTTAATCATGCAAAGAGCTACCACCTGCCTCTGTTAAACTTGTTCCTCACATCACTGACCCTGTGTCTTCTTGTCCCGGTGAAGCTGAAAGGATTATTACAGGTTTATTTTCTCTATCCTATTAAGTGTATTATGTACAAAACTAGCCCCATGCCCACACTCTGCCTTTTGCTTTGTTTCTGCCTCTACTTCCAATATTTATCCAATTTTGCCTTAAACAATGCAATGATCTCTGTCTTAATCACCTCCTTTGGCAAAACAGTCCTCTATTTAAAAATAATACTCCTAACTTCTCTCTCATGTTCTCAGTAACAGCTCATGTTATGGATTCACAAACCAAAGGAAATAGCGTTTACCCTCTCAAAACTCATAAACATAATTTTTAAAAAAATCTTTATTAAATCTTCTCTCGGTCCCCTCTACTCCAATGAACCATTTTTTTTATTTGTTTATGGGATGTGGGTGTCGCTGGCTAGGCCAGTATTTATTGCCCATCCCTAATCACCCCTGAACTATGCCATTTAAGAGTCAACCACATTGCTGTGGGTCTGGAGTCATATGTAGGACAGACCAGCTAAGGGCAGCAGATTTCCTCCCCTAAAGGGCTTTAGTGAACCAGATGGGTTTCATGGTCATCATTAGACTTTTAATTTGAGTTATGGAATTCAAATTTCAACATTTGTCTTGGTGGGATTTTACCCTGGGTGCTGGATTACTAATGCAATGATAATACCACTACACTATCACCTCCCCATTGTTCAATAGTTCTGGTATCTCAAGTCTTTCCTCTTAACTATAGTTTTGTATTGCCAGCATTATCCTGGTACATCTACTCTCAAAATGGCTTTGCTTCTGTCGCCCAAACTCCAGTTGATGAAACCCAAGACTCTGTTAACCTTTCTGAAGGCTTTTTCTGCTGCAGTTCCTTCAAGGAAGTTATATATTTGAACTCCTGAATCTTACTGTTCATCCACACCCTTCATTGCCTTTGTGATCAATGAATAACCCCATTTCTTGTTTATCCTCCCAAAACATACCATCCATGCTAAATTCCAACTTCTACACCTTTGCCCATTCTTTAATCTATCTGTCTTTTCCTGAAGTCTTTTACAGCCCTCACTGTTTGCCAAACCACCTATCTTTGTGTCAAGTTTTGAGACTGTGCCCTACGTATCACCTGTATTCTCTAAGAACAGAAGTGGACTCAAGAATTGATTCTTGACATTTTTTCTATAATCCAAGCACCATCCACTTTTTTTTTACATTTCTTGTCCATAACTAGGGACTAGGGAGAATGAGGAGTTGAAGGAAATTAGTATAAGTAAGAAGGTTGTATTGGAGAAATTAATGGGACTGAAAGTTGATAAGTCCGAAGGACCTGATATTCTACATCCCAGAATGTTGAAGGAGGCTGCTGTAGAGATCGTGGATGCATTGGTGATCATTTTCTAAAATTCTATAGATTCTGGAATGGTCCCTGAAGATTGAAAGGTAGCAAATGTCGCCCACTAATTAAGAAGGGAGGGAGAGAGAAAACAGGGAACTACAGACCTGTTAGGCTCACATCAGTAGTAGGGAAAATGCTAGAACCTATTATAAAGGATGTGATAAATGGATACTTGGATAATCATGATCTGATTAGACATGGTCAGCATGGATTTGCAAATGGGAAATCATGTTTGATGAACTTGTTGGAGTTTTTTGAGGATGTTATTAACAAAATTGATAAAGGAGAGTGGATGGACGTCGTATACTTGGAATTTCAGAAGGCTTTTGATAAAGTCCCCCCTAGGAGGTTGATTAGCAAAATAAAAGGACATGGGACAAGAGGCAATAAACTGGCACGGATTAAGGATTGGCTGACGGGCAGAAAACAGTAGGAATGAACGAGTCATTCTGACTAGTGGGGTACCACAGGGATCAGTACTTGGACCCCAGCTGTTCACAATATATCTCAATGATTTGGATGTGGGGACCAAATGTAATATTTCTAAGTTCACTGATGATACAAAGTTAGGTGGGAATGTGTGTTCTGAGGAAGATGTAAAGCGGCTACAGGAGGATTTGGACGGACTTAGCGAGTGGGCAAAAACATGGCAGACGGAACATAATGTGGAAAAATGTGAAGTTATCCACTTTGGTAGCAGGAACAGATGTGCAGAGTATTTCCTAAATGGTAAGAGATTAGAAAGTGTCAATGTACAGAGGGATCTGGGTGTCCTTGTCCATATGTCACTGAAAGCTAACATGCAGGTGCAGCAGGCAATTAGGGAGGCTAATGGAATATTAGCCTTTATCGCAAGAGAATTTGAGTGCAGGAGTATAGTCTTGCTTCAAATATTTCGAAGCTTAGTTAGACCACACCTGGAGTACTGTCTTCAGCTTTGGTCCCCTTACATCAGAAAGGATATTATTACCATAGAGGGAGTGCAACGAAGGTTCGCCAGACTTGTTCCGAGGATGGCGGGACTGTCTTACGAAGAGAGATTGGGGAAACTGGGCCTGTATTCTCTAGAGTTTCGAAGAATGAGCGGTGATCTCATTAAAAACTACAAAATGCTTAAAGGAATAGGCAGAGTAGATGCAGCTAAGATGTTTCCCCTGGCTGGGGAGTCTAGAGCCAGGGGATACAATTTCAAAATAAGGGGGGAGCCACTTAGAACTGAGAAGAGGGGAAATTTCTTTACTCTCTATCCCAGATGGCCAGGGAAGCTCAGTCATTGAGTATGTTTAAGGTAGAGATTGATAGATTTCTGATTAACGATAACGTAAAGGGTTATGTGAATAACGTAGATAAAATGCATTGAAGTGTTTGATCAGCCGTGATCGTATTGAATGACAGAGCAGGCTCGATGGGCTGAGTGACCTTCTCCTTTCCTATGTTCCTATGTCCAACATTCCATCCATGCTGCTGCTTCATCTTAGACCAAACCCCTCAATTTTATTAACAATCCTTTAGTGAGACACCGCATAAACCACCATTTGAAAATCCACATATACTACATTTACTGCATTCCCCATTATTGGTTACTTCTGCAAAAACTGCATTAAATTTGTGGAACACAACCATCAGGGCCTAGTGACTTATCCACTTTGCAAATAGTTTCAGAACCAATTTCTTTACAACAGTTAGCTCAGTCAATTTTTCCACATACTCCTCTGGTACAACTACGCTCTCACATTGACTTGCGCTTGTAAAAACCAACCACCCTTGCCCTCCACTATTAGACTCCTTCCTTCATCCCTGAGTGGTTCTATCCTTTCCATAACTATTCATATGCATACAAAAGGCTTTACTATTTAACTTTATATGACTACGGTCCTTCTAATCTGCCTTGCAGCTCCATACTTCACCATCTATATTAGGCTCGATTATTTGCAGTACTATTTCTGTAACTTATCTACACGCTTTTTATTTAATATGCCTCCCTTTCACTCTATAGGAATATATTTATGCTCTACCTAATCTTGTGTTTTGTGCTACACATCTGTCAACCTGCTCACTAACTTTTCTGCCCAGTTAATTGGACTGGCTCCCTTCTTATTGCTAACTTTGCTTTTTTACCCTCAAGTCTAGTGTTCTTACGTACGAGTACTTTCTTGAATTGAACTGTTAAATTATCTGAGTAACCAAAAGCTGCTTCAGGTGGTGATTAATTTAGAACGCCCTTGGCCAAAATTGTGGCACAAGCAATCAAGTTATTCATCGCCAGATGCGTGAAGTAACCAAACCATCATTTGCACTCAATTACTTTTTAAGTGCCTGAAGATGAAGTTCACATGAGGCTATTGGAAATCTTTTGTTATGGCTACATTTTAAAAATTAAGTACTAGCTGTTCTCCCCTGGTGTTGCCGTGAGAAGTCTGGGTCGTGGTTGTGATGGCTAGCAGTTACGATGGAGCTGTGTTAAATTTGTTCTGAACTTTTTTAAGGTCACTGCAGTTCACCCATGCAGGGATAATTAGGGACATCCTGAGGCTAATTATTAGGGACAGTTTTTATAAGTCAGCTGCTTATAAGTCTTTGGCTTCTGTCCTTGGGGAAGAGGACATGTTATCAGTGTCAAAGAAGGAAATGACTGTCTAGCTTTCTTTTCTTTAAAGAAAAACCTACTTTTGACACTTTGAAGTATGGAATGTGTAGATTTTCTTTATGTACACTGTTACTAAGCCGAACTGAGTAAACAAAGTTGTTTCCTAAAATAATTTAAATGCTTCTGTACCTGTCAATGTCGTGTGGTGAGATGGCTTTCCCAAAAGGGTTGTTTTGAAGTGTACACGCTATTGTTCTAATATTGAAGAAAAAAGTTAAGTGATCTTCAACGTGGAATTTGATTGATGGGAGGGGCCACTTTCAATTGTTTTTCCGTATTTCCTTGTGGGTTCATTTTTGCCATTATAGCCTCAGACTACAAAAGAATTTTGTAGTCAATGTCTGCTCTTGTAGCTTAATGCCATACGTTACTCTAGTTTTATTGCCCTGTGTTTCTCCAGAAACTTGCAGGCAGTTATTGTGAAAAGCTCCCACTGCATTGATTGGAAAGCAAGCTGACGATGAAGAAAAAGATTAATTTTTTTATTCATTCATAGGATATGGGCATCATTGGCTAGGCCAGCATTTATTGCTCATCCCTAATTGCCTTTGAGAAGGTGGTGATGAGCTGCCTTCTTGAACCGCTGCTGTCCATGTGGTGTAGGTACACCCATAGAGCAGTTAGGGAGAGAACTCCAGGATTTTGACCTGGCGACAATGAAGGAATGGCAATATATTTCCATGTAAGGACGGCGTGTAGCTTTGAGGGGAACTTCTAGGTGGTGGTGTTCCCGTGTACCTGCTGCGCTTGTCCTTTTCAATGGTAGCCATCGTGGGTTTGGAAGGTGCTGTCAAAGGAGTCTTGTTGAGTTCATGCAGTGCATCTTGTTGATGGTACACACTGCTGCCACTATTTGTCAGTGATGGAAGGAGTGAATGTTTGTTGATGTGGTGCCCAATCAAGCAACCAGCTTTGTCCTGGATGGTGTCGAGCTTCTTGAGTGTTGTTGGAGCTGCACTCATCCATGCAAGTTGGGAGTATTCCATCACATTCCTGACTTGTGCCTTGCAGATGGTGAACAAGCTTTGGGGATCAAGAGGTGAGTTACTCGCCATAGGATTCCAAGCCTCTGACGTGCTCTTGTAGCCACAGTATTTATATGGCCAGTCCAGTTCAGTTCAGTTTCTGGTCAACGGTAACCCCCTAGGATGTTGATAATGGGGGATTCAGCGATGGTAATGTCATTGAATATCAAAAGGCAATGGCTCGATTTTCTCTTATTGGAGATGGTCATTGCCGGGCACTTGTGTGGTGCAAATATTACTTGCCACTTGTCGGCCCAAGCCTGGATGTTGTCCAGGTCTTGCTGCATTTGGACATTGACTGCTTCAGTATCTAAGGAGTTGTGAATGGTACTGAACATTGTGCAATCATCAGCGAGCAACCCCACTTCTTACCTAATGATGGAAGGAAGGTAATTGATGAAGCAGCTGAAGGTGGTTGCGCCTAAGACACTACCCTGAGGAACTCCTGCAGTGATATCCTGGGACTGAGACAATTGACCTTCAACAACCACAAGCATCTTCCTTTGTGCTTGGTCTGACTCCACCCAGCAGAGAGTTTTCCTTCAGATTCCCATTGAATTGAGTTTTGCTAGGGCTCCTTGATGCCACACTCGGTCAAATGTTGCCTTGTTGTCAAGGGCAGTAACACTCACCTCACCTCTTGAGTTCAGCTCTTTTGTCCATGTTTGAACCAAGGCTGTAATGAGGCCAGGAGCTGAGTGATCCTGGTGGAACCTAAATTGAGCGTCCGTGAGCAGATTATTGCTAAGCAACTGCTGCTTGGTAGTAGTGTTGGTGACTCCTTCCATCACTTTCCTGATGACCAAGAGTAGACTGATGTGGTGGTAATAGGCTGGATTGGATTTGTCCTGCTCTTTGCGGACAGGATATACCTGCACAATTTTCCACATTGCTATGGAGATATTAGTGTTGTAGCTGTACAGTAACAGCTTGGCTAGTGAAGCAACAAGCTCTGAAGCACAAGTCTTCAGTACCATTGCCGGAATGTTGTCAGGGCCTATAGCCTTTGTAGTATCCAGTGCCTTCAGCTGTTTCATGATATCATGCGGAGTGAATCAAATTGGCTGAAGACTGGCATCTGTGATGCTGGGGACCTCCAGAGGAGGCCGAGGTGGGTCATCCAATCAGCACTTCTGGCTGAAGATTGTTGCAAATGCTTCAGCCTTAACTTTTGCACTAATGTGCTGGGCTCCCCCATTATTGAGGATGGGGATATTTGTGGAGCCTCCTCCTCCAATGAGTTGTTTAATTGTCCTCCACCATGACTGGATGTGGCAGGACTGCAGAGCATGGATCCGATCCATTTGTTTTGGGATCACTTAGCTTTGTCTATCACTTGCTGTTTATGCTGTTTGGCATGCACCTAATCCTCTGTTGTACCTTCATCTGGTTGACACCTCATTTTTAGGTATGCCGGATGCTGCTCCTGGCATGCCCCCCTGCACTCATTGAACCAGGGTTGATCCCCTGGCTTGATGGTAATGATAGAGTGGGGGATATGCCGGGCCATGAGGTTACAGATTGTGTTTGAGCACAATTCTGCTGCTGCTGGTGGCCCACAGTGCTTCATGAATGCCCAGTCTTGAGTTGCTAGATCTGTTCGAAATCTATCCCATTTAGCACTATGGTAGTGCCACACAACATGATGGAGGCTATCCTTATTGTAAAGGTGGGTCTCCCTTCCCATTCCAGTAACGCTACCAATATTGTCATGGCCATGGCCAGATCCATCTGCAGCAAGCAGATTGGTGAGAATGAGGTCAAGTAAGTTTTTAGTTGGTTCCCTCACCACTTATCGCAGTCCCAGTCTCGCAGCTATGTCCTTTAGGACTCGGCCAGCTCAGTTAGTCATGGTGCTACCGAACCATTCTTGGTGATGCACATTGATGTTCCCCACCCAGAGTACATTCTGTGCCCTTGCCATCCTCAGTGATTCCTCCAAGTGATGTTCAACATGGGGGAGTACTGATTCATCAGCTGAGGGGGCAGTACATGGTCATCAGCAGGAGGCTTCCTTGCCCATGTTTGACCTGATGCCACGAGACTTCATGGCCTCTGGAGTCAATGTTGGCACTTGGTACTCTCCCTGGCTGTGCTGTCACTTTTAGATCAATGTAAAAATATCAGTATGAATATATCTATACCAAACCAGCATCAATCATATAAAACTGTGTGTTCTGTTGGATGGTGCACCTACATCCATGAAAGACCTAAGTTGTGACTGACAAAACTTTTCTCACATCCTGGGGGAAGAGAAAGAGAAAGAAAAGATAGCCCCATTATTGTGAGATAAATTTGGTAGATTTTAGGTGTGAAAAGATATATTTTCTAACTTGCTGTTTAGGGCTGTTGTTTTTAGCTCCTTGTACATTTTATATAATCAGACTTTATTTACAGTTGAGCTGGAGTGCCTTATTTCTTGTCATTATTTGTTATACTGCAAGAAACATTTTGCTGGTCACCCTTGCAATTCTGTTTTTAATCATAACCTGAGAGAAAAGAGGAAGAGCTATGCTGTCCAACTAGTAGAAATTACTTGGGTGATTTTAATCCCTTCCTGCCTCTGCTTCTGAGTTTTTGAAGTTTTGGAGATTTTGCAGAAAATAATTGAATGGCAAAAATTCAGTGTTTTTCTTGTCTTGCCACCCATCCTTTCCCTTCAGCAGCTATTGAGTCATTTGTGGGGTTCAGTTC
Source organism: Carcharodon carcharias (assembly GCF_017639515.1). NCBI lineage: Eukaryota > Metazoa > Chordata > Chondrichthyes > Lamniformes > Lamnidae > Carcharodon > Carcharodon carcharias. Next base: position 216,156,035 of record NC_054468.1, read on the forward strand.
CTTGGGCAATGACTATCCTTTGGCATTTTGCCCATTGACCATTATTAATGCTTGGGCTTTGATTGTTATAACAGCAAACTATTCAAACATGGTCATGCCCAATCATTTGTTCTCTTGATGTTCACATGCATGCTGGGCTACAATTCTAGAAGTGTTGCTGGATAGTGATTTTTTTGTACACTGTCACAAGGGCACCGAAGCCAACTTCGGTGCAGGTACCACCACTCTGGCTGAGGTTAGCTTGTGAAGCAAAGACTGTGAACTGATGAATTATTGCTTTTCTTTACCTTTCCTCCTTAGGCTCTTGCAGATCACTTTGAAGACAAGACAACATCTGTAGTAGAACGTCTAAAGATCTTCTACTGTTGCCAAGTACCTCCACACTATGCTGTTCAGGTATGTCTATAAATCTCCAATGCCCTCTCCATCTCTAAGGAACATAATGTGACCATCTTGTGTAAAAGACAGCGCACAGCTCTCCTGGTAGTGACCTGAAGTGACAGCCTATGTGCTAAAGTCTCAGAACCCACAAGCTTCTGACTCAGAGCCAAGAGTGTGACTGCTCAGCCAAGTAGACACCTGAAAACATGTTTATTACAGATATATGCTTGACTTTTGTGTTTTATATACAGTGACACTTCGGCACTGTGGCTGATGAGAGTTTTTGTCAACCACCCAGTCTCAGATTGTACTAAATTTGACAATGTTAGCATTCAGCGGACTATGTTTTCTTGGTCTTTGAGAAACGCCTTCTTTGGCAATCATCTTTCAAAGCTCCTTTATAGGAAATGTTCTTTATATAAAAGTGTTAAAGTAATATACCTGCACGGTAGCCCCTCAGTTCTGATGTGAATAACCTGTTACTCCAGGCTGTTGCTACCATCAGGACTTTGCTGCTGTGTGGACACATTTATCAAAATCCATCTGGTTTAAATATTGCAATGAAGTGTGAATAATGAGAAGGATGAATACATTGTTTCAATTTTAAAGACGTTTATCTTCCTTTTTTCCTTTAGCGTCAGCTTGCGACTCTCCTGTTTGAGCTGGGATGTACCAGCTCAGCTCAACAGATCTTCGAGCAATTGGAGATGTGGGAAGATGTTGTTATTTGCTATGAAAGAATTGGGAAACATGGAAAGGTGAGAGAACACTCTGCTTGGCGATAACAATTGGACTGAATTTAGCACAGCTTGTTAGAGGGGCTTTTTGTGTGCTACAAGACCATTTTATCTAACGAGTTATTCTTTCGATCTGCTTGTTCTCCATAATTAAAAAGCTCTAGTATTGAATTGAATACAAAATCTGACTCCATGCAATATTGACTAAATTTTAATCAGTTTTCTGAGGGGCCTTTAAAATCTTGGGGAAAAAGCAAACTCAAATTTGTGAAAAAGGGGGAAGTTCTTCTGAGAAGCTGAAAAGATGCAGCTTAAAACTGTGGTTCTTTGTTTCCAACAGTTACACTTACTGGGCCAGGCAGAAATTGCAGTGCTAAAAACTTGCTTGCCAGCAAAATTCCTCTCTTTTAATTTCCCTGCAGGAAGGTTTACAAATGACAGATGGCATTTTGTAAAATCTATATTTGGCACCTGGAAACATCATGATTCCTTAGATCCAAAAGAGGGATTTAGCATCCGACACCCTGGAGTTTTCCTTTAATATAATAACACTTACAGTTATAAAGCACTTTGCCCCACTGAAAAATATCTCTCAGTACTTAACCCAATCAATTAAATGCAGCCATACTTGTTATGCAAGCAAATGCAGCAGCCAGCCTCCTCCAGTAATAAAATTAATGATCCTTTAATTTGTCTTTTCATGTGGTTGAGGGAGCACAGGTAAGAATACATGTTGAACTTGGAATATTGCCGTTGAATCTTCAACTTCTACCTGAATCACTGGTGCAGACTACTGGGGCCCTGGCTTAATGTATCAACAAATTTACTCAATGCAGCAAAGTTTTCACCTGTTAATAATGGTGGAAAGGATTTTTTATTCTTTCATTGGACGTGAGCGCCACTGGCAAAGCCAACCTTTATTGCCCATCCCTAATTGCCCTTGAGAAGATTGTGGTGAGCTGCCTTCTTGAACTGCTGCAGTCCATCTGGTGTAGGTACACCCACAGTGCTGTTAGGGAGGGAGTTCCAGGATTTTGACTCATCGACAGTGAAGTCAGGATGGTGTGTGGCTTGCAGGGAAACTTGCTGGTGGCAGTGTTCCCATGCATCTGCTGCCCTTGTCCTTCTCGGTGGTAGAGGTCATGGATTTGGAAGATGCAGTCGAAGGAGGCTTGATGAGTTGCTGCAGTGCATCTTGTAGCTGGTACACATTGCTGCCACTGTGCACTGGGGTGAAGGGATTGAATGTTTAAGGTGGTGGATGAGGTGCCAATCAAGCTGTTGCTTTTTCCTGGATGGTTTCAAGTTCCTTGAGTGTTGTTGGAGCTCTAAACATCCGGGCAAGTGGGGAGTATTCCATCAGATTCCTGTCTTGTGTCTTGTAGATGGTGGACAGGCTTTGGGGAATCAGGCAGTCAATTACTCACTGCAGAATTCCCAGCCTCTGCCCTTCTCTTGCAGCCACAGTATTTATATGGTTGGTCTAGTTAATGATAACCCCCAGGACATTTATGGTGGGGGAATTCAGTGATTGTAATGCTGACGAATGTCAAGGGTAGATGGTTAGATTCCCTCTTGTTGAAGGTGATAGTGGTTTAGCACCTCGTGATCATAAATGTTACTTGCCACTTGCACAAGTCTGAATGTTGTCCAGCCTTGCTGCATGTGGACATCGACTGCTTCAGTATCTGAAGACTCGTGAATGGTACTGAACTTGGTGCAATCATCGGCAAACTTCTGACCTTATGCTGGACAAAACATCATTGATGAAGCAGCTGAAGATGATTTGGCCTGAGGAACTCCTGCAGTGATGTCCTGTCACTGAGATGATTGACCTCCAACAACCAGAACCATCCTTCTATTGCTGGTATGATTCCAACCAGTGGAGAATTTTCCCCCTGATTCCCATAGACGGCAGTTTTGCTGGAGCTCCTTAATCCCACGCTCGATCAAATACTGTCTTGGTGTCAAGGGCAGTCACTCTCAGCTCACCTCTTGAATTCATTTCTTTTTGTCCACGTTTGGACCAAGGCTGTAATGAGGTCAGGAGCTGAGTGGCCCTGGTGGAACCCAAACTGAGCGTCAGTGAGCAGGTTATTGCTGAGTGAGTGCCGCTTGATAACATTGTCAGTGACACTTTCCATCACTTTGCTGATGATCGAGAGTAGACCAATGGAGCGTTAATTGGCCGGCTTAGATTTATCCTGATTTTTGTGGACAGGACATACCTGGATAATTTTCCACATCGTCAGGTGGATGCCAATGCTGCAACTAAACTGGAACAGCTTGGCTAGTTCTGGAGCGCAAGTCTTCAGTGCTATTGCCTGTTTATTGTCAGGGCCAATAACCTTTGCTGTGTTCAGTGCTTTCAGCTGTTTCTTGATGTCACGTGGAGTTAAGTAAATTGGATGAAGACTGCCATCTGTGATGCTGGGGACCTCGGGGGAAGCCATGATGGATCACCCACTTTACACTTCTGGCTGAAGGTGGTTGTAAATGCTTCAGTCTTGTCTTTTGCATTGACATCCAAGGTTCTACCATCATTGAGGATGAAGATATTTATGGAGCTTTCTCCTCCAGTTAGTTGTTTAATTGTCCACCACCGTTCATAACTGTAAAGATTTGATTTGTTGGTTGTGGGATTACATGGTTCTATCTATAACATGCAGGTAGTCCCGTGTTGTAGCTTCTCCAGGATGGCATCTCATTTTTAGGTCTGCTTCTGTTGGGTATTGTTTCTGCTCAGAGCAAATTCAGTAATTAGTGAGTAGCTTGAGGTTTCTTGTATAATACATTATTTAAGCACACTGCTGGTCCTCGGCTTATGTGCATTACCCAGTTAGATGTACACTATCTCAATCTCTTATCATACCCAGGCCATTGCAGATATATTTTTAGATTGGCATATTAATGTTTGTTTTAAAATTAGCTCTCCCAGTGGCTCAGCAAGAAGGTTAACTACACAAAGCAGAAAAGTTCCAGGTTACGGATCCTCACTCCAGATTGAATCAGTTGTGCTGGGCATGTGCAGACAAGATTGGCGTTATAACTTGCCCGCGTACCCCTGGATTAGGGAAATGAAATCATTTAGCTTTCCCATTGCTAATTGTACTCCAGTGACCTCTGATGGAAGTGTATGTTTGTATGAGAGTGCGTGTCTGTGGACTTTGAATGGTGGATTAGGCTTCACTGATGCTGTTGACATTCCCACCAACACATCATAGATGCTCACCGATGAATAGTGGTCACTTTGGTGAGGGGAGGAAAAATGATAAGAATAAAAATCTTATTGATTATTAATGCTAATCTATAATGAAGAATTAAAGGTGGAATTAAATTTGATTTATTTTTGCCTTTGTAGTCTTTTCCTCGTATTTCCTTTTTGTTTCGCTTTTTCATTTTAAAAGAAAACTTTCCCTGTCAAAGCTCTATTTTCTCAGGCACTTTCATCGAAGATGGGGTACTGATTTGGTAGGAGATCGGGAGATGAGAAGAAAGCTAGCCCTTTTACAATAGCAGGCCTTGCCCATGCTGAGTTGATGAGAATAATGAGCTGAGCAGCCGGTCTGACAGAAGTTACAATATTTTTTAACCACGCAAATAGAGACACTCAGCTTTCCACATGGTGTCTTGGTTGGTCCCCTGGCTGAGAACGGACATGTGTGTCTGGCTTTTTATTCTACTACTTAATCACTAGATGTGGAAATTAGCTTATAATATTGACATTGGCGCTAACACTCAGTGACCTAGTGCCAGAGTTTCAGTGATCATATATAACTATGCCAGTATATGGGAAGAAGCCAATGTACCTCAACATTTATTGATTATACAAAGCCTTTATTTCCTTGTTGATGCATTCTGAAGTGGAGCAAGGGGAAATGGGCTTTAAACAACATGTTTCTGTGATTTAGGACAATTCATTGTGGGTTTTATGAAAACCACAGCGGCAAATTATACTTTATACTTCTTAAATCCTCATTTTGCTTGCTCCCTCACCAAATACAGATGTGTGTTTCACTGTACCTCCATACACAAAAATAAACTTTCACTTGATGCTGTGGTTGTCAAAATTTCATCCATTGCAACTGAGAGCGAGGTGCAGAGCTGTTATTGCTATGACTGCCCAAAGGTTCAAATTGTCACTGCATTGGCAATTCCGTGAAAAGGCAAATAAAAATGACTGATGGCCTTAAGCGTAAAATTTAGGGATTCATTTCAGCTAAGCAGTGAGAGCAGTGAGCTTGTTGGGAGCCCATGGTATCAGTAAATGTATTGCTTGTGATACAAGGTAACGTAGGACTGCACAATAATCATGCCTTCTAAAAGCATAGTGCTTAGTTCTGATGCCCAGTCATCACTCAAGCCTAAGAGAGTGGGCAGAGATGGTTTATTAATATGGTAATAGGGATGAGGGCCTTCAGTTATATTTTCACCTAAGAGCAGAGTAGGTTATGGCAATATTTAATAGAGCTGTTCAAAGTTAGGAGAAGTTTTGATAGGTACACCTTTGGCGACAGGCAGGTCGGTATCCAGAAGCTACAGATTTAACATAATTGGCAATGAAAAAACAAGGAAGATGAGTAAGAATGTGTATCTGCAGTGAATTGTTATGATCTGGAATGTGCTGGTTGAAAACCAGGTAACAGATTCAATAATAATTTTCAAAGGGAATTGAATAAATACTTGTATGGATATGGGGAAAGAGCAGGGTGTATGACTAATTGGGCAGCTCTTTCAAAGAGCTATCACAAGCATGATGAGCTGAATGGCCTTCAGTGCTCTATGATTATCTTGTTTCATTCTCTCTGATACCAAGTATAATGCAGCTTAGCCCCACTTCCACAAATAGCATGATTACTACATCTTTAATGACTTAATGTGGCTGATGAAGGCTAATTACTGAACCACAACACTGAGGAAAAACACTGACTGGAAAATGATCACCTGCTTATGTTGCATTTGCTGAACCAGGACTTGACCAGGGTTTGTTTTCTTCCTCTTGTCCTTTTCAGGCAGAAGAAATTCTTCGCAGAGAGTTGGAGAAGAAGGAGACCCCCACCTTGTACTGCCTCTTAGGAGATGTGCTGAATGAGCACCAGTACTACGACAAGGCCTGGGAGCTGTCCAGCTACCGCAGTGCCCGTGCTCAGCGCTCCAAAGGGCTGCTCCACCTGCGCAACCATGAGTTCAAACAATGTGTGGAGTGCTTTGAGCGATCGGTGCAGATCAACTGCTTACAGGTGGGGAGACGATGATTTTCTGTTCTTTGCCTTCTCTTCTTGAGCTTAATGTTTTATGAAATAACATGGTTCTGACTGGAGAATTGAACCAGCAGAGGTGAGTCTGTAGTGAGATGTGCATGTTTTTAACATGTCAGTTCACACCTGCCAGTAACTTTCTGTCAAGACTGCCATTTTCTAGTCAATTTGTGTAGCATGTGTTTTCATCCGAGCCAATAGGTCCAGTGCCATTCAGCCTGCTATAAGTCAGATCCACTGGACATCAGAGCAGTATAAATTGTTGAGTCTGATACTAAACACATTGGATAATTGAGCTACGCTCTATGCCAGAAGTTACAGGTTACACTCATTGTCTTGTGTCAGGCAGAGAAGCTCCCACAGTGCAGGTAGAGGACAGTAACAGACTTCAGGAGGACATAGGCTAGTGCAAGGAGGGACGTATGGCAGACGGATTTAATGCAGAGATACATTTTGGTAGGAGGAAGGAGGAGCAGCTGAAATGATGAAAACTGCTAATGTGGTAAATAATACAGTAGGGTCTTACACGCTTGGATGGGAAAGACGGTGTGAGGCCCTTCAGTGGATGGAGCACAACAAAGAGGGAGAACAGGTACAATTGGCGCTTGAGGGTAGAGATGTGGTTGGTGGAATAGGGTGTTACGGATTATTGATTTGGAACAAAAATCAGCAGTGGCCGAGGTCACAGTGAGGAGGCCTGAATCATTTTCAGGTTGGAACAGATTAAGATCTTACTTCACTTTTTGGTGGAATTGAGAAATGGGAAAGCTCCTACAAGTAGCCAGGCTACAGGCAGGTGACTTTGGGGGTGGAGGATGCATGGGTTGCAAGAATAGGCTGGCAGCAGGCTGAAATATCTTTGCAGGGCAACAGGGAGATATGTACTTTTTCTGAGCAGTCTCCAGCAATTCATAGGATCTATCAAATGTCCTTTCAGCCTTCTCTTTGAGGAAAATAACTTCAGCTTCTCCAAACTATCCATGTAACTGAAGTACCTCATTTCAGGAACCATTCTCATAAATCTTATCTGCACCCTCTCTAAAGCCTTCATATCCTTTCTGAAGTGCAGTATTCAGAATTGGATGAGTGCTTCAGTTGAGGCTAAACCAGTGTTTTACAAAGGTTCTTCATAACCTTGTTGCTTTTGCACTCTATGCCTCTATTTATAAAACCTGGAATTCAATTTTTTAAAACTGTTCTCTCAATTTTCCCTGCTACCCAAAACGATTTGTGCACATATACCCCCAAGTCTCTGTCTCTGCAACCGCTTCAAAATTGCATCCTTTGTTTTATATTGCTTCTCATTCTTCCTACCAAAATGTGTATCTGCATTGAATTTCATCTGCCACATGTCCCTTTGCACTAGGTCATCTATGTCCTCTTGAAGTCTATTACTATCCTTTTCACAGTTCACATTACTTCCAAGTTTTGTGTCCTCTGCAGATTTTAAAATTGTGCCCTGTACACCCATATCTAGGTCATTATATATCAAGAAAAACAATGGTCTTAGTAACAACCCCTAGGAAAACCTACCATATACCATCCTCCAGTCTGAAAAACAACAGTTCATCACTACTCTGTTTCCAGTCACTCAGCCAACTTTGTATCTCTGCTTCCACTATCTATTTTACTTTATGGGCTTCAGCTTCGCTGACAAGCCAGTTATGTGGCACTTTATCAAATGCCTTTTAAAAGTCCATCAACTGCATTGCTCTCATCAACCCTCTCTGTTATCTTATCAAAAATCTCAATCAAGATGTTAAACATGATTTGCCTTTTACAAATCCATGCTGGCTTTTCTTAAGTAATCTGCATTTGTCCAAGTGGCTTGTTTTTACCCTGGATTATCATTTCGAAAAGCTTTCCCACCACTGAGGTTAAACTGACTGGCCTGTAATTGCTGGGGTTATTCCTATGACTGTTTTTGAACAAGGGTGTAGCATTTTCAATTCTCCAGTCCTTTGGCAACACCTCTGTATCTAAGGAGGATTGGAAGATTATGGCCAATGCCACCGCAATTTCCTCATTGACTTCCCACTGCATCTTCAGATGCATTTCATCTGACCTTAGTTACTCATCAGCTTTTAAATACAGCCAGGCTTTCTAATATCTCTTTTTATCAATTTTTTTAATGTTTACCACCTATTTCACTGCAACTTCAGCAATATCATCCTGGTTGGGAAAGTAAATTGCAAAGTACTTGTTTAATGCCTCAGCCATGCCCTCTGCTTCCATGCCTAAATCCCTGTTTTGGTCCCTAATCAGCTGCACACCCCTTCCCTTACTATCTTTTTAATATTTATATGCCTATAAAATACTTTTGAATTCCCTTTAATGTTAGCTGCTGGTCCTTTTTTATACTCTCTCTTTGCCTCTCTTACGTCCATTTTTACTTTCCATTTGAACTTTCTATATTCAGCCTGTTTCTCACCTGAATTATCAACCTGGCATCTGTCATAGGCACCCTTTTTCTATTTCATTTTACTCTATTTCTTTTGCTATCCAGGGAACTGTGGCTTTGCTTGCCTTACCTTTCCCCCTGAAAGGAATGGGCTTAGACTGTAACCAAAGTATCTCCTCAAAGCCAGCCCATTGTTATGTTACAGGTTTTCATGCCAGTCTTTGATTCCAATTTACCTGATCTGTTCTTATCCTGCTGAAATCACCCTTCCTCTAATTAAGCATTTTTACCCTAGATTGCTCCTTGTTCTTTTGCGTTGCTAACCAAAACATTATGGTACTATGATCACTATCCCCTAAATGTTCCCTTATTAGGGATTTCAGTTGACACTTGATTCATTTGACCCATGTAATTCCTCAGAATCAGCTCAGCAATGCCCCTTCCTTGATGGGCCAAAAACGTACTGATCAAGACATTCTCTTGAACACACTTCACAAATTCTTCTCCCTCTCTGTCTTTGCACTATTACTATTCCAGTTTATATTTGGATAATTAATATCCCCCATATTTTTACGCCTCTCTCTGATTTCCCTAAAGATTTGGGCTTCTATTTTTGCACCAGTTGATGACTTATAGAATATACCCAATATACCTCCACTGTTTCTTAACACTAACTAAATAGATTCTGCCCTTGACATTCTTTCTCTAGGGCATTCTCTCTCTCCAGTACTATAATATACTGCTTAATCAATACTGCCGCTCCTCCTCCTTTCTTTCCTTCGCAACCTTGCCTTATCCTGGACTATTTATTATCCAGCCGTGGGCTTTTTTGAGCCAGGGGTCTCCGTTATTGCCACAATATCATATTCCCATGTTATTAACTGTACCTATAGCTCACCAGTCTAATACAGCACATTTTGTGCATTTACATACTTGCATTGCAAACCTATTTTAGATCTTATCCCATTCCCTTGTCATTCTATTCTCACCTAATACCTTACCATTCTAGTGCTATGTGTCTCTCCTAATCCTTTGTGCACCTTTATTTCCTTTCTAATGCTACATCCTATTGCCCACATTTGCTTAAACCTTCACCAACAGCATTAGCAAAGGACATTGGTGCTGTTGAGGTGCGACCGTCCAGTTCCAGTAATCTGAAACCCTCTCTGCTGCACCATCTCTTCAGCCGCGCATTCCTTTAAGCACTGCTGGTTAGACCTCTCATGAATTGGGAAAAGTGGGACGAGAATTTACTTAGCTAGCTCAGAGAGGACCCTGATTCACATACGTAATCATCCTGTGTTCAATGGGAATGTCTGCCAATTGGATCAGGTGGACAAATGGACAAAGAAGGTTGCAATAGATTTTCTTCTCTGATTGCTTGTTTTCCAGACAAGAAACAGTCTGCCGACAGTTGAAAATTCCACCCTCCCACTTTAAGTATTTTCGCAAAAAGAGAAAGCTAATTGGTTTATTTGCATTTAAATGGATTTTATAATTCTGGAATGAGAGGTGTAAAATGCTGCACATTATGCAACGGTCATTTCAGTTAGACACACTCAAAGGGATTAGAAAAAACCCAAGACTTTAAAGGTATGTAGATATGGAACTCCTTTACCTTATGTTTACCTATTTTAGTCCATCAATTTCTATAGTCCACAGACTTATAAAACCCTTGGCATTACTTAACCATTGCTTGATTTATGTCATCTTCCCCCTTCAACCTTAAGAATGTACTTTAATGGATTAATCTGTTATTTGTTCAGTTTATTTAGCAGGATGAGGGTTAATAAGTAACCTTAGTTAGTCCCAGATAAATGCACAATTAAGTTTTGTGTAGACTCGTAAATCCAATGTGTTTATCTTTTTTAGTAGCCCAATAGATTAAAAATAGCTGTTATAACACCAGTGGTGAATGGTCTTTTGACTATAAGCAAGTCCTGTACAGGTTGATAATGACTGCTACTGTTTGGAAGTTCCAAGCTTCCTTACTTCATCTATACTTTTATTAAAAGCTGATGTAAGGACTCTGTAAACACACAACTCAAATGATGCCTCCTGCAACTGAGGCAGACTTAAATGACTTAATCAGTCATTGAGGGGTAATTATTCCATGGGATTGAAAATTTGCTTGAAATCTCTTTGGTGGTTTTGGTTGTGATCATTCCTCCTCTGCATTTTTAAAAAACTTATCACCTTCTGTTAGCTTGAGATCATGCTAAACTCTGCTGTTCATATCCTAGTTTGCACCGAGTCCTGTTCACCCATCACCCTTGTGTTACCTACTCTATGTTGCGTCCCACCTGGTCCAAAAACGCTTTGATTTTAAAAAAATCATTCTTGCTTTTAAATTCCTCCATGGCCTTATCCCCTTCCCTCCGCCTGTCTCTGTAATCTCCTTCAGCCCGACAACCCTTTCAAGATCTCTACACTCCTCCAATGCACTCCTTGTGCATTTCCAGTTTTAATGACTCCACCCTTTGCAGTTGTAAGCTCGGTTGCCAAGGCCCTGAGCCTTGGAACTCCTTCCCTTAACCCCTTTACCTCTCTACCTTCCTCTATGTTGCCCCTGATAACCTACTTTTGACTAAATTTTGGTCACCTGCCCTAATATCTCATGTAGCTGCGTGTCAAATTTTGTTTGATAACGCTACTGTGAAATACCAAGTTAAAAGTGATATCTAAAGGGAAGTTGTACTTCAAAATTCTTCTCTTAACAGAATGTCGGGGGAGAGGGAAGAATGTGGAGGTGAACTTGGGGCTTTCCGTGTGTTCATTAACAAGAGCTTATACCATGTCAACAACAACTTGCATAGGTATAGCACCTTTAATGTAAAAAAAAATTTCAGAAGCGTGATTCAAAGAAATCTCAACAACTCAAAGATATTTCTTCAGCTTCCAAAGAAACTAACAGCCGTTATAAATTAATTATAAAAGGGGTCACACAGCAGGACTGCTAAAAACAGTAACATGTTCTCTTGTGAAAAAAACAAACTGGTGGGTTTCTTTTTTTTTACCATAAATGAGATGGTATTGGTCATCATTATTTTTGGAGCTCACTTTTTGGAAAAGAATGTGCTGGGATCGGTATCCGTTTCCCAGGATGGTAAGTTGTCGTTTTGTTAAATTGTCATCCAGGTTTGTGAAGGACTTTATCTCTCAGCCGATTCTTTGTTTCTTGCAGTATTTCATTAAACCTAACCCAGCTTGTACAGAAATCCTCAAGTGCAGCCTTGTGGCTCCAATAACTTAAAATATTTTATTGCATCTAACCAGGATTATTATTAGTGACACCTTCTGGATTTATTTCAGAGATCAGGACGGTGAGAACTTTCAGCCCATGTTTGCATAACTACTGGCATCACCTCAAGAACATTGTGTTAAATTTATGCCCTGCCAAAAATGCCCATTGCGACTTGATGGTTATGTTTTGAACCCAGGAATTGTGCAATGGTGTCCAATATGAGAAAAGTGCCATTTTTTAAAACTTAAAGTGACATTTGACCCTTAGTGGAACCTCATTATCAGAAATTTTCCAGAACAAAGCCATGCATGAGATGCCCCAATTGTGTTGCAAACAAAAAAAAGTTGCTGGAGTAAATGGTGTTTTGGATTTGTCACAATTATTTGTTTTAGCTGTCTGGCAGACCATGTTGCTTTTATTATTTACGTTACACTTATCCCTGTTCCATTACACACTGAGAGGGAAGGTTCTAGTCCATTGTAATCGGTGGTGGTTGCGGGGGCTGCTGTATTTTGAATAATTAGTCAACCTCCTCGCTTTGCACTTCACAGTTGGGTAGAGTCTGGCAATTGTTACTCAAATTCCTAATGAGCAGGTATTTTCTTTCTTGCAAGAACATGATAATTTCACTGATGAGTGATTATTTATGCAATTGAAAGCCGAATGGGGATACAGACTTTTAGGTCGTAATTAGCCAATCAGAGCTAAGTGCAGAATTCAGTCAGTGGTTTAAGGGACTGTTCACTAATTACAAAAAAAGGCAGAAAGAAATAAAAATCTGCTAGAAGTATAAAGCAAAAACAGAAAATGCTGGCCTGTAAACAGAGGGATCTGGGTGTCTTAGTGCATGAATCGCAAAAGGCTAGTATGCAGGTACAGCAAGTAATTAGGAAAGCTAATAGAATGTTATAATTTATTGCAAGGGGAATTGAATACATAAGTAGGGAGGTTATGCTTCAGTTATACAGAGCACTAGTGGGACCACATCTGGAGTACTGTGTACAGTATTGGTCACCTTATTTAAGGAAGGATGTAAATATGTTGGAAGCAGCTCAGAGAAGGCTTATCAGACTAACACCTGGAATGGGTGAGTTGTCTTATGAAGAAAGGTTTGACAGACTAAGCTTACATCCGCTGGAGTTTAGAAGAGTAAGATGTGACTTGATTGAAGATCCTGAGGGATCTTGATAGGGTGGGTGTGGAGAGGATGTTTCCTCTTGTGGGAGAATCTAGAACTAGGGGTCATTGTTTAAAAATAGGGGGTCACCCATTTAAAATGGGGATAAGGCAAAAATCTTTCACTCAGAGGGTTGTGAGTCTTTGGAACTCTCTTCCTGAGAAGGCATGAAAGCAGAGTCTTTGAATGTTTTTAAGGCAGAGGTGGATAGATTCTTGATAAGCAAAGGGGTGATAGGTTATCGGGGGTAGGTGGGATGCAGATTTGCAGTTACTATCAGATCAGCCATGATCTTACTGAATGGCAGAGCAATGTCACGGGGCCAAATGGTGTACTCCTGCTCCTTGGTCGTATGTTCATATCTGAAGGGAAGTGAATGGTTCGGGTGTATAATCCTTCAGAAATTGGAAAGAAAATTGCAAATGAGCAGAATTTGAAAAGAATGGAGCAAAGGGAAGGGGAAGGAAACAGAAAAGTTTGGTGGAATGATCTGTAAAATGCTTAAGAGTCAATGGAAATATAAATCAGAAGGGTTGTGTAAAACAGCATGCTGACTCCGTGTCACCCATTTCACGCTCTTGCATCAAGTCAAGATTTACCCCATTTCACGCTCTTGCAACAAGTCAAGATTTACCCCATGGAACCCAATAGCCTCTTTGCCTGGCACCAGCCAATAAAGCGTTAACAGGGGATCAACCCTGGACTTTCCTCATCTTTATTACTCTTATGTAATTAGTGAATTTACCTTCGCACCATTGGGTTAAAATTAACTGGAATCTCTAATTTACGCTGTAATTTTAAACCTTTTCATTAGTTTCTTTTCTCTTAACCGATTAATTTGGAAATATCTCCACCTTCAGATCTCCAACTCTCCCACCCCTTGCATTTTGCTTTCAACGTTTTTTTTTTATCTCTCTCTTTGCAATTCTTAATCCATGTTCTTTGCCTGTTCCTCCCAGTGTTAAAATTGTGCATCAGTTTAACTCTGTGGAAATTCTCTATAGATTTAGCTTGAGTATTCTTTGTTTTCTGTGCTATGCCTTTTCTATTTTAGCTTAATCTACTTTCTAGTGCCCAGCTTTGCCTTGAAGCTGTGTAACAGTGCTCCATGCATGGCGGGATGTGGAATATATCTCTGTAACTGTTCTCTATGCATAGAGGAAGTGGAATATATCTCTGTAACTGTTCTCCATGCATAGGGGATGTGGAATATATCTCTGTAACTGTTCTCCATGCATAGGGGGTGTGGAATATATCTCTGTAACTGTTCTCCATGCATGGCGGGATGTGGAATATATCTCTGTAACTGTTCTCCATGCATAGGGGATGTGGAATATATCTCTGTAACTGTTCTCCATGCATAGGGGATGTGGAATATATCTCTGTAACTGTTCTCCATGCATAGGGGATGTGGAATATATCTCTGTAACTGTTCTCCATGCATAGGGGATGTGGAATATATCTCTGTAACTGTTCTCCATGCATGGCAGGATGTGGAATATATCTCTGTAACTGTTCTCCATGCATAGGGGATGTGGAATATATCTCTGTAACTGTTCTCCATGCATAGGGGGTGTGGAATATATCTCTGTAACTGTTCTCCATGCATGGCAGGATGTGGAATATATCTCTGTAACTGTTCTCCATGCATAGGGGATGTGGAATATATCTCTGTAACTGTTCTCCATGCATAGGGGATGTGGAATATATCTCTGTAACTGTTCTCCATGCATAGGGGATGTGGAATATATCTCTGTAACTGTTCTCCATGCATAGGGGATGTGGAATATATCTCTGTAACTGTTCTCCATGCATAGGGGATGTGGAATATATCTCTGTAACTGTTCTCTGTGCATGGCGGGAAGTGGAATATATCTCTGTAACTGTTCTCCATGCATAGGGGATGTGGAATATATTTTCCGACAGTGCAGGGCAATCCAGTGAAAGAAGTTGGAGGCCAGCATTTGGAGCAAAAAGCCTTCCTCACTGCAGCATTTCCCTGTACGTCTGTTCTATTTTAAATTGATCTTAAAGTTCAAATTGATATGCAATTAGTTTTTTAATCCTTTGTCTGCTGGAAAGTTTAACTGTGACTGCTTTGGGTAAGTGTGTTGACTGTTCTCGACCCTCTGAGTGCGAGAAAGAGTAAAGTGATCCTAGACACAGTCATGTGACCTAGTCTGCCATGAAGGTAAATAGCGTCTGTTTGATATCACCTCACCATCAGTCAAAATAACTGAACCTTTTGTAATGCCTATAAGTTAATCACAAAGTCTGCTGGTTTTGAACAAAAGTCTTGGCTTTTAGTTTCATTAAAAGCGATTGCACAGGATAGCCTACAGCAAGCAAGGAATTATTTGCGGAACTCTGTCAACCTAATAAGTGTTTGAAATTCTTGTCAGTGAATTGTAAAAAGACTTCCTTCTGTACAGTGCAAGTCATTCTTTCCCTTGTCTTAAACCAGTCCACTGACAGCTGCAACTGTGTGCCTTAGACTCCTAGTGCACCCACTTGCTACTGAATAGTTGGATGGATTGGCTAGCTTTAACCTCAGTTGCCTCCATGCCCTAACTAAACTGACCACTAGAGACAAACCGCAGTATTGCCCACTCTGCAGCAGATTTGCGAGCCACTTCTGCACAACAAAAGCTCAGCCTGCCTTTGAATGTTACCAAAACAGAACTCATGTATCAACCCACACCTGGTCAACCAAATATTTCACCTCCTGTATATGTTGAAGGAGAGACTGGAATATGTTGAGCACTTCCCATACCTTGGCAGCCACATCTCTCAAAAGCCTACCATTGATGTGGAGATCCACACCAGATCAGCTGCACCAGCTTAGCCTCCTACAAACAGTGAGTGTTTGACAACAAAGACCTCAGCAACAAAAGCCCTAGTATGCAGAGCAGATGCCATCACCACACTGTTAACTGTAGTGAGACCTGGACTCTGACGCATAAGAGCGCTAGAGAAATTCGACCAGCAATGCTTCCTCCTGGGTTCAGTGGAAGGACTGTTGAACAAATGCCAGTGTCCTTCTTGAAGCCAGCTTCAAAAAGCATTCCGCCAGAACTTCTGCAAATTCAACTTCAATGGACTGGACACTCCGTCCTAATGGCTGAAAACTGTTTCCTCCACCAAGTCATGTTTTCTCAACTCTCAAACAGCCAACATTTCAGGAGAGGTAACAAAACACTTCAGCGATACTCTGAACCTTCCCTCGAAGCGTGGGAGCATTGACATTAATAACTATGAGGAGCTTGCTACCAGTTGTTCAGAATGGTGACAACTTGTCCATCAGGCTGCACCATGCTTTGAGTTAGAGCGTCTTAATGATGATGCAGAGCAGGAAAGAAAAGGAAGCAAATCCTGCATTCAGGATCCCACTACTCCATGGGACATCCTGCCACATGTGCTCAAAGAACTGAGAGTTGAGAATCGATCTGTTCAGTCACATGAAGACCCAGGGCAGAAACTCACGATCCTGAGTTGCTGTCTTCCTCAAACTGAGGAACAGCTGATGACAAGGTCAATGAGTAGGAATATCCTGTTTTGGTGGCTTTTATTTTTGTGAAACTTGGTTTCAGCATGTTTTTATTTATTTGTGGACAAATCCACACTTGTCAACTATCATTCCTCAGCTGTAAATCCATAACACCTAGATGCTTCAATTGCATGCTGGCCTATGCAGCAGATTTGTGGTCTTGGAGCTGAGGAGATGTAAACAAAAAAGTTGCTGGGATAAATGATGTTTTGGATTTAATGATTTTTAAAAATAAACATTTATCACACTTATTTGTTTTAGCTGTCTGACTGGTGATGGTGCAAAGTCCCATCCATTGGCTAGCTGCTGTTTTGATGGTAGGTGATGCTACATGATCTTGTCTATGCCAGGCATTCGGTAATAACTGGTAGAGCTCAGAAAGTGATATTAGTGTTATGGTTAGAAGCAGCTGAAGGTAAACCGAAGGTGCTAATGGAGTTGGTGAGCTTAATTTATGGAAGAGAGAAGATGGGAGGCCGGCCAGGAGAACACTTGAATAGTCAAGATTTGAAGTAGCAGAAACATGGATAAGAAAGCAGGTGAACTGAGGCAGGATGGGTTCTAACATTGTTATGGAGATGGAACTAATGACAACCACACTTTGCTAAAATGAACTGAAATTGTCAACCTTACAGTGTCCATTAAAAGCACCCTTCTTTTGTTACTGGTCAGCTACATTAAATATTGAACCAAGATTTGGACACTCGTACTCTGTTTCCATTGGCTGTGGAGCAAGCAGGAGTCTAAGTCGAGTTTGCCAGCTCTGTATTTCTCTAAGTAAACCAATGCAGCATATCCTTGGCTCACTTTTCCTGGACAATGGAGGAACATAGATTCTACTCTCAACTGCGCACATCATGCAAGTTTGACTAGCCTTAATGAACAATGCATTCAGTATCAGGATGCCAGCTTGGAGACAATACTGTCACCAGCAATTGGCATTTAGAAATACCTGTCAAAAGACAGGAAGTCCGGTGATTGTAGCCTCTCTCTGCTATATGGCTATGCAAATTCTCGCTCAGTCGCAATTGGGATATTCCGAGGTAATTGGGGTATTCTGAGGTAATTGGGGTATTCTGAGGTAATTGGGGTGTTGTGTGGAAATTGGGGTATTGTGAGGTAATTGGGGTATTGTGTGGTAATTGGGGTATTGTGTGGTAATTGGGGTATTGTGTGGTAATTGGGGTATTGTGAAGCAACTCAGGATTGTTTGTGGAAATTCAAATATTCTGCCAAGAGCAGAAATAACGGCTGGGATTTTCTGGCCAAGTCATGGCAGGAAGCGCTGTGGGGAATGCGATGGTCCAGCCAAAAGCCCATTGAATTTTGGCATTACCAGATGATCCCAATGATGTGCAGGTCTGGAAAATCCGGCCCAACACCCTGCAACAGGTCAGAAATTCATGACTGCAGTCTAAATTTTTCCACAATGCAGTGACTTTGGCTTCAAAGCAGTTGGGTGAAGTTTAGTTTGTATAGAGTTTTTCCCAGTAATTCAGTTGGTAAATGCACCATGTAATGTGGTGTAGAACTGAATAGAAAACTTCTAGATCTATTATCTGAACTCTGCTCTTTTTAATTGATCTCCATCGGGACAGCAGTGCAGTTGGACCACAATGTCCCTGAGCAATGGTTGACTTTTGTCTTGCAGGAGCACATGCAAAGGTTTGTCTTGGGAGCGCTCTATGTTTTACTGGCCAGAATTGATGAGTTGCACGAACACTGGTGGTAGAGCTCACCCTTGTGAAACTATTGGTTTGAAGGTTGCTGGAACGCTGCATGATGTGTAAGGAAGTGTGTGACCAGATTGGGGTTTTCATCCTTGGAGCACAGTTCTGGAGTTGATTGCATTTGTGCTGGTGCCGAGTCCGACTGGTTAGATCTGTTCATGGGACCCCAAGCATGAGTTACATGGTACACAATGAGGAAAATCAGCCGTTCCTGCTCCTGATTCCACTCCATTGTCCTCCGGAAAACATAAACATGCTTACATTGGATGAAGGCAGGCCAAGGTCTGGCTGTGATGCCTCCACTAACTAAAAAAAGCCACCGGCACATTCTGCCTAAAATGGTGGGTGAAGTATCTGAGTGGTGAATATGGAACATTACCCCTGCATGAATCACTATCATCAGGAGAGGACAAATGAAGATTAGGATTTTATTAAAATGTAGATTCATGAATAAGTTATTGAAAGTTACCATTTGAGCAAAGTTTTAAAATTCCCCATTAAAGATCACAATTGATCATTATGGTGAGTTCCAGTTCTGTGTATTACTGTGGGTTTGGTTACACAAAATAAAGATTTGTTTGACTTGCATATGCAGTTGGTAGTAACAATCCCATTTTAAAATCCAATCTATATTTTTATTCCAGCTTGGAGTTTGGTTTTCTTTGGGCTGTGCATACCTGGGATTGGAAAATTTCAAAGGAGCTGCAAAAGCATTTCAGAAATGTGTGATGTTGGAACCTGATGTAAGTATAGCACAGAAAGACTCTTGTCTCAAAACAGAAATAAATTTCGAGGCAGCAATTGTTGGACACCAGAGCCAGTTTTTTGTTTTTGTGTGCCTGAAGATGTAGCCTGGCTGAACTGTCCAGGTGTGTAACTATTTTATCTGACTGTGCACTGTTTCCGTTAGCTATTTATGTCCATTAGAGGCAGTGCCCCTGCCCACTTTATGCAGCATGGAATCCAAACTCAGCAAAGTGCCTGCATTATGAGAGGAAGACAATTACTGTTGCAATTGGCATTTGTTAGCCTGTTTATTATAGATAAGCTTTGAGGCACTTCATAGAGACGTAGGGCAAGATTTTCCATTTGTCGGGCAGGCCCGGGATTGGCCACGAAATGAACTGTCGCCCATGATCGGGCCCTGATCGCGATTTCACGCTGGCTGGTCAATTAACAGCCAGCCAGGGTGATGTAAGGTGGGCTGAAAGGCTCAGTGCTGCTGGGGTGGGGGGCGAGCGCGGAAGCCTGTGCGGGCATGGGGGAGTGCATGCTGACAGCTCCCTGAGGGCACAGAGCTGCCATAGGGAGCTGAAGATTTGGACAAAGGAAAATAAAGCTTTAATAAATGATATAAGCATGCCCCCACATGTGACTAAGACACATGAAGAGGGACATGTTCAAAATGAAGTGGAAACTTTTTTTTTGAGTTTTTTTTTTACCACCGTTGGAAACCTCATCCCGCCCGTGGATGGTGTTTTGTCAAAAATGCAAAGGCCGCCTGGCCTATTCCCTTGCCCACCAACTGAACAGCTGAGCGGGCAGTGAAAAATACAACTTAAGTAATACTTTAAGGGTCTTAATAGGCCTCTTAGTTGTTGGCGGGCGTGCTGCCAACTCTCGCGCGTGCCCGCCGACCGAAAGATCACGAGAGTGTGCGTTGACGTTGGGACGCCTGCCCGACATTATCGCGCGCGATTTTATGCCTGATCGGATCAGGCGGGCGTGTGCCTGACGGATGTAAAACCCTGCCCGTAAAGGAACATAGTTATTTGACTTATGAATGTTTGACATAAGTGGCCCCAAGGCAGAATTTATCTTAACTCAATTATTAAGGATGTTTGACCTCTAGCACACAATATATTGTTACGATCCAACTCCAGATGAGGTTCCCCCAAAGTTGTTGATCCAGGCAAGGCCCCTCAATTTGTCACCGTCTGGCTGGGACACCCTAAAATTGTTACACTCTGGGTGAGGAGGGATGAACTGGTTCTCTGTCTTTATTAAGCGCCCCACCTCTATTGGTCGAAACAAGATTTAATCTAAAATCGATCCCTTTTGAGGAAACCTTTTTCCCAGACCCAATCGTTTTGGTTTTGAAGGAGCTAATTTGATCGGACTTTCTTGAGTTAAAGGTAAGAGTAAGTTTATTAACTACAAAAGGCAAGAAAGGATAAAACACGTGCATATGCAGTCATCCAGGTTAAAAGTAAGGATTTAGCTTGAAGTAAGTAGGTGATTGAGCGTTGTGATTCGAGATTCCAGTAGAATTGACTCCAGTAGATGAACAGTCGGCTTTGAGGTTCAAGTAGATTTGACTGCGGTAGATGTATAGGCAGTTTTGAGGTCCCAGTAGTGTTGAATTTGGTAGAGAGGGAGAGAGATTGGGATACCTGCAAAATGATGATTTACAGGGGTAGTCTGTGTGGTTATTACTTCTAAGTCAAATTTCCAGCACTTGCTCGTTCTCAGAACACTCACCAACGACAAACACTGAGCCAGCTTTTCAGCTCACTTTTAACCCCTCCTGTGCATATTTCATGTGGGAAGCAAATTCACAAACCTGTCTGGGCATTGGTCACAGGATTTCTTGATGTTATGACACTTATCTCCCATTAGGTCCCATTGTCTCTACCAGAGGGAGCAATTAGTTTCTGGATGTCTTTAGAAGTAAAAACAGGAAATGCTGGAAAAACTCAGCAGACCTAACAGCATCTGTGGAGAGAAAAAAAAAACAGAATTAACGTTTCGAGCCCTTATGACTCTTCCTCAAAGCTGAACATTAACTCTGTATTTTTTTTTTCTCTCCACAGATGCTGTTAGACCTACTGAGTTTTTCCATCATTTTATGTTTTTGTTTCAGATTTCCAGCATGCGTAGTATTTTGCTTTTGTCTTTAGAAGTACTTTCTCTGGCAACAGGGTGGGGTTCCATTACCTCTTAGGGAGTCACTCTACAGCATTCCAGCTAGTGGCTTATGTGCATTTTAAAACACAGGTCTTGTTTTAAAAAGTCCAATATTTCCAGACACATTTCGGTGGTTGTTCCTTCATTATTATCACTATTTGAGTATGAATATAACATTAGAACTCAGCCTGGTGTTGAAGGATCGAACACATTATGCAATAATAATTACAGACAATGTGGCAGTACTAAGTAGGTCTGGTAGCATCTGTGGAGAGAGAAGCAGAGTAATGTTTCTGGCCTGTGATCTTTCATCCGAACTAATATTTAAGTTTTAATTACAAAGAGACACATTACATATTGCACACCTCCAACCAACAGCTTCTCTTTAAGCCTGCTTCTATATATATGAGAACAGGTGAGTCCCCAGTTAATATCCATCTGAATACAATTAATACCCAATTGATATACAATTAGCATATAACGCTGTATTTAGTATAGTGCCAATTCAATACGCCTGCACTGTTCTGTTAAGATTTCACTGCTCGGCTGGATTAATTTTTGAATACTTCTGCATTGTATGGAGTTCTTGCAGCATCTTTTGTAACAACTCAGTTTGATGTAGAAAATGCTTAGATTTAAAAATTTGAACACGTTTTAGAGCCCACAGTGATTCAGGAGATTTAAAGTAATGTTAGATTCATAATTTGAACAAGTTGCCAAGATACAATAAATGCAAAAATAATTAATTGATGTAGCCTGGTGGCTGGGCTTAAAATGTCCAACACTTATGTAACTCATGATGTGTGTTTAGTATCCATATTCCGCTGGGGAAAAGGGGAGGAGCTGAAGATGTTCTTAACTTTAACTGTATGTTACTCAAATAAGCTAATGTTGAGACAGTAATCCAGAGGGTGATTCTAAAAACGTGAAGTGTTTAATTAATCACCCATTGATGTATAATAGAAATTCAAAACATTCTGAAAGGCATATATATGTTGTGGCTAAAACTGTCACATGAGGATTCCATGAATACATTTGCACTTTATTTTTCTGTAAATATTTTGATTTGGCATATTAATGGCTCCTGGCCCAATATGCCACTTATGTGTACAGTTTAATAGGGACTTAAGTTAGCTTACACACAGACTGCAGCTTCTTCAGATTTATCATTGTCACTGCTACAAGCACTTCTTTGTTTAAAAAGAAATCAAAAGAAAGAATGGAACATCCCGGAGAATATGATTACTTTGTGCTTTTGGTTGAAGGGGACTGACCTTTCCATTAAACGCTATCTGAAAATAAGTATTTATATCTTTTGAAATGCTGTGAAATCCTTTGCTTGCAACAGATCTACCATGGTAGGTCTCTTTCTTTGCTCAGTTGATCTAGTTTCATGAGTTGCAGGGAGCATTGATAAATATTTCTGGAGAAATTCCACGTTTTTTTCGTTCTCATGATGTAGGTGTCCCTGATAGATCAGCATCTGTTGCCCGTGTCTAAATGCCCACAGGAGATGGGGATGCATCTTATTCTTGATAATACCGAATGGCCTGCGGGACCACTTCAGAGGGCAGTCACGTGGAACATAAACATTGACACAGGCCACTTGGGCCGATGGCCTGTTTCTGTGCTGCAAATTCTATGGCCTGAATTTGCAGTTGAAATGATAGTGAAACTGTCAGCATTTGTTGTTGTTACTTCTGGCATCACACGGAAATACAGGCATTGCTGTCCCTTATTCCCTAGTCCTCTACAGGGGGCGCTGTCAAAGATCTGCTGATAGCAATTGTTTTGAAATCACTGAACTGACAAGAACTTAACATCTTATGCTGTAATATTGTAATTAAAAGCCCCTTGTTAATGAGATGTAACTGAGTTTTTAAAGCTTACTAAGTCATGTCTACTATTGAACAGCCCCTTTGGACCGGAGAAACTAATTTTACATTTGCTTTATGCCCAATCTTTCCAGTAAGAGAATTTCATTTTTTTTAATACAATTTTTTAAAAATTTATTTATCTAATTTATCTAATCTCTATGCCCCAGTCTTTATTTCAGTCTCTGTAAGATTTATTTTAAAAATGAAGGATAATCAGTACATCGTACTGCCTGGTCTGTTGACTTTGAGACCTCTTTGCTGTGATTGACTGCTTGATGACATCACTGTTGCTGGATGGATGGAGGAGATCCCCTTGTTTTGGTGCCAGTTCAAATGACCATCAGGATAGGTGAAATTGATACCGCAGAGATTACCAGACCTTTGTGGGCAGGTTTTGTCGTGGCTGTTATGGTCAACGCTGTTGACCACAAAGCCTGGGCCTGTTCAATCCCATGTAATTGTAATTGTTAATGGTTCAGGGAATTTTGGCAGTTGACCATCTGCTGACCACTTTAATTTGATTACTGCTTCTTAAAAGCAGCACTTTTTAGTATACCTGGAAGGAACACTATTTACCTTATGCGTAACGGCCACTTCAGCGGTCTGGTGACCTCTGTCCAGGTGGTTGATCATCAAGGGCATATATATGGCAGAAACACACAACTTCACTTGCTAGGCTGCAGAAAGGAGCTTGAGTTTTTTTTAAATTTCTATCTTTATCAGGCAGTCATGTTTGCTTTGTGCAGAAGCAGGTATATAACTGGACACAGGCTTTAATGAGATTGATCCAATGTCTTTGCACCCTCCTGTGATTGAAGATATGTTTAATTGGGGGATGCCTTCCTGATATTCCTTTATTTGAACTTTAAACCATAAATGGGCATAGCCATCGCCCAGTGTCACGGCTGTTTTCTTATTTGTTCATGGGATGTGGGCACTGGCGAGATTGGCATTAATTGCACATCCCTAATTGCCCTTGAGAAGGTGGTATGCTGCCTTGAACCATTACAGTTCATGTGGTGTTGGTACATCCAAGTGCTGTTAGGAAGGGCGTTCTAGGATTTTGACCCAGTGATGATGAAGGAATGGCAATATAGTTCCAAGTCTGCGTAGTTCATGACTTGGAGGGGAACTTACAGGTGGTGGTGTTTGCATGCACCTGCTGCCCTTGTTATTCTAGATGATGGAGGTTGCAGGTTTGGAAGGTGCTGTTGAAGATGCCTTAATGAATTATTGAGGTCTATCTTGTAAATGGTACAAACTGCAGCCACGGTGTGTCGCTGGTGGAGGGAGTAATGTTTAAAGTGGTTAATGGGGTGCCAATCAAGCAGGCTGCCTTGCCCTAGATGGTGTTGAGCTTTTTGATTGTTATTGGAACTCCACTCATCCAGGCAAGTGGAAAATATTCCATCACACCCCTGACTTGTGTGTTATAAATGGTGGACAGATTTCAGGGAGTCAGGAGGTGAGTTACTTGCTGCAGAATTCCCAGCTTCTGACCTCTTATAGAAACAGTACAGTGTTTATGTGGCTAGTCCAATTAGCTTTCTGCTCAATGGTTGTTAGACTTGAAAAAGCCAGTTGTTGAAGGATAGAACTGGAGCTAGTTTTTATGCACTTTTGTAAGCATTTGTTTACAGAGCTACAGGTTCCAAACATACACCACCTAACCCAGCAATACTCAGCTGCAAAGGCCATCGACTTGAATCTTTAACTCTGTTTCTCTCTTCACCAATGCTGCCTTGCTGCTGATTATTTCCAGCACTTCCTGTTTTCATTTCAGATTTCCACCATCCATAGTATTTTGCTTTTGAACATTGTTTCAGTCTGTGCTTTTTTTTATATAGGGGCACAAACGAATCCCTACTTAATGCCCACCATCTGCATACAATTAAATGCAATTAATATACAACTAACAGTGGTGACCTGCAGGATGTTGATGATGGGGAATTCAGCAATGGTAATGTCATTGAATGTCGGGGGGAGATGGTTAAATTCTCTCTCGAGATGGGCACTGCCTGACACTTGCGTGTCACAACTGTTACTTGCTACTTAAGAGCCCAAGCTTGAAGGTAGTCCAGGTTTTGCTGCATGTGAAAGTGAACTGCTTCATTATCTGAAGAGTTGGGAATGGAATTGAACACTGTGCAGTTATCATTCTTTAAATGCTTTGCTCGTTCTACTACATTAAAGACATGTTGTTAGTGTTGACATAATAAAACTGAAATTGAGCAACATACTGCATTTATATAGCATCTTTAATGTTGTAAAACATCCCAGGGCACTTTACAGGTAACAAAACCTGATACCGATCCACATCAGGGCAGATGACCAAAAGCTTGGTCAAAGAGGTAGGTTTTAAGGAGCGTCTTAAAGGAGGAAAGAAAGAGGTGGGGATGTTTACGGAGCGAGTTCCAGAGCTTGGGGCTCAGACAGTCGGAGGCGTGGCACCAATAGTGGAGCAATTAAAATCGGGGAATTTGAAAAGACCTGAATTGGGAGAGTGCAAATATTTCAGGGGGTTGTAGGGCTAGGGGGAGGGGTTACAGAAATGAGGAGGGATGAGACCATGGAAAAATTTGCAAACGTTGATGAGAATACCAGGCAGTTGGATAATTTCACTTGTAAGCTTTTCCTCATAGACATATATCTAAAGTTACAAGAATTCCTGAAATCTTGAGAGCTTTATTATTTGAAAATTAGTTTACATAACATTTAGAAATAAAATATTCGTTTTGT
The DNA here is from genome assembly GCF_017639515.1 of Carcharodon carcharias. Classification (NCBI taxonomy): domain Eukaryota; kingdom Metazoa; phylum Chordata; class Chondrichthyes; order Lamniformes; family Lamnidae; genus Carcharodon; species Carcharodon carcharias. Next base: position 216,182,033 of record NC_054468.1, read on the forward strand.
ACTAATCTACTAAAATCTACCCGTTTTGCTGTTGCTTCTGTTTAATTTTAACTTAGTAACTAATTTGTGGTTCACCACCTGAGATATATACGGACTATCACAGTGTTGTTTATCCCTCTCATGGAGAGGTCTGGTGTTATTGTTTATTAGAGTACATATTTATGGCATTAGGGTTTATTGTTCCCTCATTTGGATTATTTTGCACACAAGGTCACATATTGGTTTGTAAGAAGCAAGGCCACCTTTAGAAGTGGTGCCCCATTATGTTGGCATGAGAAAAAGCATTTGGAGAATGGCTGGTTTGTTTCAATATGCTTTATTTTGCAGTACCAAGGTATGGGAAGTCATCTTGTTTAATTCTGTATTATTTCTTCAGTTTATGTGCAAAATAATGATGCTGGTTCTATTTAACTTTATGCAAAAATATGATTTATTTATAATCATTTAAATTATACATCAAGTTATACATCAAGATATCACAAGTGAAGAATTGGGTGAAGGACATCTCTTCAGTTCTGGAATTTTGGTATGAGTATATATCTCTCAGCCACTTTCAGCCCTGTAAGGGTGATTGTTTCAATAATTTGCATAGTATTTATTCCATTCCTAATCATCATGGAACAAAGTCCACTGGCCAGACAAATCTGGAAAAATTGGGATTGCAACTTGCAGACTGAGGCAGATTGTTGGTAGAGTAGAGGATGATCATTGCATGTCAATTGGGCATTTAATTGTATTCAGGTAGGGGGAGTTAATGGATATCCCCTACCCTTGCACTTGTATATATAAGAATAGGCTTAAGGAGGGGTTGTTGATTGGAGGTGCACAATATGTAGTATGTGGTCTCTGTCAGTAAAGTTTGTAATTGTATAAAGGCTATGCTCCAGTGTACTGTCCTTCTCTTGTCTATTTGAGCCCTAACAGCTTTACTGAGCAAATATTCCATGCTCTAGGAATGGTCAGTGCGGACAATGGGCACCAAAAATAAGAGAATGCTCCCAGCACTGACATTTCTCACCATGACAAACATGAAGTTGGAGATCATGTGAATGATTAGAGAAAATTGAGTGCAATGGAATATTATGTGCCCCATGTGGTATAAGCCTTAACTAGAACATTCAGTTAGCTTCCACAAAATGCCAACTTTTAGACTATTTCATGTGTACAGCTTTTCCCCTATAATAAAGTAAAATGATTTTGAAAACTGCAGCTGCTAGGGAACCAACAGAAGTTTATAATTCAAAATGACCTAAGCACCAGATGTAATACAGTCTTGCAACATGCTTCTAGTTTCTGTTATTCTTGGTTTAACCTAACTTGGGCACAAATTTATTTTTGCAGCTATTGCCCCAAACTTTAATCTGAATAATTAGGGTCTTACTGATGATGAGAGAGGTCCCTACCTCTGGGTCAGAAGTCCCAGGTTCAAGCCCCACTTCAGGACTTAATGGCCTTGGAAGATGCTTGCATAAACTGGCCAAATAGGTTGAGTATCAGTATGTAAATCCTTCCTACATGCCTGATGGCAGGCGGTAAGAGCGGGATGGTTTCCTGGCCAGCTGTACTTCAGAAGGCAACAGCAAGCCACTGCAGTACTTTGCCCAGCATTATCATGGACCAATCCAATGGAAGTCCATGGTTGCCAACTGTGAGGCATAGTACCTGAAGGAGGAGGATGATGGGCTAATGTCATGGAATCATGGAGGCAGCAGAGAATTAGGTCATTTAGCCCACCGTGCCTATGCAGGCTCTTTGAATGAGCTAGTCCTGCATCCCTGCCTTTCCCTCCTAGCCCTGGAAACTTTTCTCCTGCAAGAATTTTAATTGAATTTTTGAGCAGCAGGACCACGAAAGGAGTGGTAAGGAGGCTTCACTAAAATGAGAGCAGGGATAGAGGCTGCAATTGTGAAGAATGGTTCAAAAAAGAAGGTTCAACGTGATCCAATTTCTCAGCCATAGCATGTCCCTCGCACTGTTACAAATATATTGATTCATCAGTTTCTGTTAAATATTGTCATTGGGCAGATATGAAACCATTGCCTCTGGTTGATGTCCAGTAGAAGATATGGATTCATTGTACGTGTTTCTGTGCTTTCAGAATGCAGAAGCTTGGAACAATCTATCAACAGCCTATATCCGATTAAAGGAAAAGTAAGACATTTACATGCTTCCTGTTATTATAAGACCAGACAACATCAGTTTGATTAACTAAAGGAATTATTAACGTTTTTATAAATTTTGCATATAATGCAGAACGACATTTGAGTCTTTCTGTCTATTTGACAACATCTATTGAAACAAATATATTTCATGCAGGATTGCTGTGATTCTCTGACAATGCATCGCATTGATATGGGATTTTACTTTGGAAAATCTTGGTATAAGTACACACACAAAATTGTTAAATAGATTGTTCTTTACTCCTTACATCTTTTCTACAATATTGATTTAACACAGTACAACTACATTGTATGCCTTTGTCAGTCATAGCCAGAAGCCATTGACCTAAGGTTTATGGAAAGAATTAAGATGTTTTATTCTACCACTGAAACCCGAGGGTCAGTTCTTGCAGCACAAAACCAAATCAATATTTGTACTATTGTATTCTTGAAATACACTTACTATAAAGAAGGGGAAGATTTTCTAACCCCTTTGCAAATCATAAATAGTCTTCCTTTGTAGTGTTAGCTAGGTATCATCTCAGGCTGTGAAACTTTTTTCTCACTTCACCTCTTTGGTCAGTCAAATCCTTTGCAAGGGTGTAATGCAGAAGATCCATAATATCAAGGACGTATGACTGATTCGTTGTGTAATTCTGTATTACAGAAGCAAAGCACTGCGAGCACTCAAGGAAGCCATTAAATGTAATTATGAGCATTGGCAGATCTGGGAGAATTACATTCTTACCTGCATGGATGTTGGCGAGTTCAGTGATGCCATTAAGGCATACCATCGACTCGTGGATTTGAAAGACAAATACAGAGATGTTCAGGTGAGTCTTTCTTGTCATTTTACATTGTGCCTGGATTTTACTTTCTGATCTTTTAGTCATGTTATTGCTGAGCTTTGTAAAGGAGCTGTTAATGATACTTCAGCTTTTCACAGTCACTAGTACTTTCTTCACTTTTTATACATACATTGTATGCAGATGCAAAGATGCTCCAAAGAGAGATAGACAGTTTAAGTGAGTAGGGAACAAAGTGGCAGATGGAGTATAATGTGGGGAACTGTGAGGTTATTCATTTTGCTGAAAAAAGAGGCATATTGTCGAAGCTTTTCATCTTGCACTCGTCAGGACAGATTCGCAAGAATACCAAATTTCAAAGGAAACAATTTATACTGCATGAGAAGAGCATTGTGTGTTGTTTCCTTTGAAATTTGGTATTCTTGCGAATTTGTCCTGATGAGTGCAAGACAAAAGGCTTCTGACAGCATGTCTTTTTTTCAGCAATACTCAAGTTCTGTACTACCAAGCGACTATTTATTTACTTTCCTGGTAAGAGAGGAAAACAATATTTTTTAAAAGGTGTAAACTTGGAAACGTTGATGTTTAAACTAGAGGGACTTGGGCGTGCTCATACAAGGAACACAAAGTTAGCATGCAGGTACAACAAATAATTTGGAAGGAAAATGGCATGTTGACATGGGGATTGGAGTACAAGAATAAGGAAGTCTTGCTACAATTGTACAGGGCTTTGGTGAGACCACTACTGGAGTACTGTGTGTAGTTTTGATCTCCATATTTAAGGAAGGATATACTTGCATTGGACATAGTGCAGCAAAGGTTCACTAGATTGGATAATGGCAAAATACTGCAGATGCTGGAAATCTGAAACAAAAACAGAAAATGCTGGAAAAGCTCAGCAGGTCTAACAGCATCCGTGTTCTTTTTTCCCCATTGATGCTGTTAGATCTGCTGAGTTTTTCCAGCATTTTCTGTTTTTGTTTCACTAGATTGGTCCTGGGATGAGCAAGTTGTCCAGTGATAAGAGGCTGAGTAAATTGGGCATATACAATCTGGAAATCAAAAGAATGAGAAATGGTCTCATTGAAGCATACAGGATTATGAAGGGACTCAAAAGAGTAGACACCCTTTCCCCTTGATTCCACCCCCCCCCCCCCACCCCCGGCCAGGGGATTCTAGAAAATGGAGGCACAGTCTCAGGGTAAGGGCTGATCATTTAGAACCCAGAGGGCTGTGAATGCCTGTTGAATGGATTTAAGGCTGGAGAGACAAATCTTTTGTGTCAGGGAATCGAAGGATATGGGGAGCGGCTGGGAAAGTGAAGTTGAAGTCCAAGATCAGCCATGATCATGTTGAATGGTGGAGAGCAGGCTTGATGCATGTTGCACTGATGTTCATACTTCTTATGTTCACTCTCAAATGTTTTTAAAGCCTGGGGGTATTAAAGTTCACAGAGGATTTTCAGCCCATAACATCTGCAAAAGATTTCAGTGTAAATTTATCACTGTGACTGTTATGAAGTAAAATCAAAGAAAAACAAGAAATTATAAAATTTCTAAGCTTATCTTTGAATAAATAGCAAAGAAAAAGAGTTAGCATTTATTTCACCCCTTATCACATTTCTCAGGAATGTTTCCATGCTGCATGCGACTAGTTACTTTGAAGTGCCCTGACTGTTGTCATGTAGGCAAATGAAAAGCTGCTAATTTTTGTATTGTAGCGCAAGAATGTGGTTGTGGTCATCCAAGGGTTAATGCATGTTGTGCTGTTCCAGTGAACTTTAGGGATCCTGCTCATAAACTGACTCAGCAATAAAGGAACACTCTAGGCTGTTTTGTAATGTCCAATACGTGATTAAGCGCTACACCAAGAAGCTGTTGCTTGTAACACTTCAATCATTTAGCTCTACTTAAGTTTGAGCACAGAGTCAACCTACAACCTTCACTTCTACTGTTATAGCTATCTTGTCTTTTGTTTTAAACAATAAGAGTTTACAACGCTGAAACATTCATTCAAGTCAATAAGAAATTTAGCAGGATGGCAGAGTGGGTGGTACTGTGGGTTAGGATATTACCCTTTGACTCTTGGGACCAAGGTTCAACCCTTGACTGAAACTCATTCACTTCTTTCTGCCAGGTGTCATAAAAGCAGAAATAATATAGCAGTTTGTTTTTCAATCCTTGGCATCCCTTACAAGGAATCCAATTTATTTAATCTAAATAATAAGTTGTTCACTGGTTAAGTAATTTGATCACTGACACTAATCCGCTTTTTTGTTTTGGTTATAGTTACACACTGGTTAAAGAACGTGCTGTTTTATTAATGCTTTAATGCAAACCTATGTAACATTTGAAAGTGAAATGTGCAGTAGATATTAAATAATGAAGCACTGGTGTTAAATAAAGTTCTATTTGGGTGCAGCCGGTTTGACTGTAATAGTCCTTTTAAGCCCTATACATTCTAACACTCCTCGTCAGCAATAACCAAGACATGGGGGATGCTCTTGTCAACCTTATCTCACAGATTGTGTACATACTGTCATTAATGAGGAAAAACATTCAAGTACCAACAGAAACACTGAGCCAGTCAGGAAGGTCAGTCTTGAGCATACAGTGAACCTGTTGGATTGATCCTGCATGAAACATCGGGTAGATGGAGGAGGCAGACATGAAAATGTTCTTTAGATAAATTTAGGAATATGGGGAGACATTACTGGGAAAGGCTTATTTTTAAATAAACACCAAGTATATTTGCTTTTCATCACCATTAAGTAGCTGAAACACAGGTGGATTTGCAGCCCCTCTTTCAGACCTTGGCTTCAATTTTTTCAGAACTCAAAATGAATCTTAGTGTCTTAATTTTATCAACCAATCCTTCAAGTTTCTGAAGTAATGTCTGACTTTTGGGCCAGGGGCTGGGGAGAGGGGGATGCAGAACATGTTTACCTCAGACTTTGTATGTCTAGACAATTCCTGGCACAGAGTATATAGAAACTAGGGATGAGCACGAATCTGAGCCAATTTAAGATATCAGTGTAATTTGGCTTGGCCTGGTTCATCTTTGTTATTTCTTGGTCAATGGCAGGATTCTTCAGATGAATATAAAACAAAATACCCTTTCCACCACCAGCACCACATGTAGCCCAGAATGAGAAACGTTCTGACGCAGAACTAATTATTAATGAAAATGAATTTTCTCTATGCATTTTATTTTAACGCAACATGTTGCAGGTTCGTATTAAGTAGCACATATAGACATCAATGCCAGCAAGTTAACTGGTGCCCTTAAAATAGCACACAAAGGAAATTAAACCGATTAGAGTGATTTCCAGGTCTCTGTTTGGAACTCGGTTTGATCCGCAAGCAGTTTGAACCCAGGTCAGGTTACTTGTGCTGTCTATACAAACAAGGAAGATAGACCCAGATGAACAAGAGTAGAAGTTTCCATGACTTTTCTTCAATATAGTTTAAAAACTAATTGTGGCAATGTTACACTACAATTGATGCCTGAATCGGGCAAACTGATTTGCAGGCCCAAATTCCACCACTGACTCCATTGAGTTGTACGCACACTGACCTTCCAATCAGCTTTGTCCAAATGCCAGTTCAGTTTTTAATGCCAGCTCACATTGAAAAAAATGTTTAAGAATGACTTTGCAAAGGTTTCCATGCAGACAAAATCAACTCTGAAAAAGCTACTTTACGCCAGTGATGATTGTAATGCACCTGCTGGTCTACATTTGATTTGCACGAAATTACAGTTGAATTACATCACATATTGCATTTGTGTGAAGCCTGAACCTCTTTGAATGCCTTAGCCAAAACACAAGATATGTGGTATGGATGATCTAGAAATCTCTTGCTTGGTTAAACTGCGTTTGCGTTTGAACCTGGTCATTAATTAGCCACCTCTTGTTTCTTAGCGGACTAACTTGCATTTTTTTAGTGGCATTTCATTCTATTGACCTATTGTACTGTCTGTCAGGGGTCACAAATATTAGGCACCATTAATGGAAGTAATATTTTTTGTACTGGCATTTTTACAACATGTTCTCTCTGTGACCCTTGATTAACAAAACTCAGTGTGGACAGAGTAAATACTGGCTAAGAAAGAAATGCTATTCAGTGTGAGGCACTGGGAACGGCTGATGTGAAAACTAAAAGAATGGGCAGAGGCAGAAAGCAAAAGCTTCAAGGAGCAAGAGCATATGTCTGTAATATCTTTGTCTTAATTTGAAAGATTGAGCCTCAATGCTGTGTAAATTATAAATTTACCTACAGCACTCTTCAAATTAATTCAGAGGATCTGCAGATTTACAAGGAAAAGATGTTTTAAAGTTTGAAATGCAAGTGTGTGACCCTTTCAGATGGAAGAAGTAACTTACTGATTTGTGAACCATTCCAGAGTGAATCCCATGAGGTCTTGACTGGTGGCACGGTGGGAAGGCTGTCCACAGGCCTCCTGTCACGGACTTAATCGGGGTGGAGGCAAGAAGGCGATGGAGCCCCCTCTTGCCACTCTCCAATAAATGCCCCTCGCCAGGGAAGGGCACAAGATTCTGCCCAACTAGTTTTTCTGCCCTTAAAAAGAGACACATCCTCCATCCCAGCAGGATAATGTCTTGTACATTACTTGTTGTGACACCCCTGCTCTTGCAAAGCACTATTTCCTTCATTGCAGTGTGAGCAATGGAACAGGAGCTGCCTTAGATTTGGTAGCTTCCCATATAGAGATGCATGAGGCAGACAAAGCACCCCATTCTTTCCTGTCCGCAGTCAATGCTCTTGTGTCGCTCTAGTGTCTCTTGACCAGCTGGAGATTTTTACTTAACGTCTGGCACCAGTCAATCTTGGGTCGCCCTCCTCTCTTTTGTTCAGTACGAGCATAACTTGATGGATATGCCATGACGTCAGGTGACATGGCCAAATCAGCTGAGCTGTCTTTTACAGGTGATGGATGAAATTGGAGATTGCTCTGAGCATTTTCTTACTTCGTTGTTGGGATATAAAATCCCACTAGTGTATGCCTAGAATCCTTCGAAGATATCTGGTATCAAAAGTATCCAGTTTTCTTTCCTGACAGCTTTGCAGATCCCATGTTTCACAACAATATAGAGGAGTGGAGGACATATTTGCACCGTAGAACCTAAGCTTTGTTTTCATGGAAATCTTCTTACTTGTTCCAAATGTTTTTCAGTTTTGAAATATGATGGTTTGCCTATTCTTGCATTGAGTCCTTTGTCCATGGCCCTCTAAATAGTAATGGGACTTTTCAGTTAAGCCTCTACAATGGCAAATTTGTTTTGATTGGCCTGAACATCTGTTACTTGTTGATGGTTTCCAGTCATCATATTTTTTGTTTTCTTGGATTTCATGTGAGCCCTACTTCTCCTAAACCTGATTGCTGATCGAGTTGACAAGCTGTTGCTGTCTGATAGGACAGCAATGTCATCCGCTAAGTCCAAATCTGTAAGTTGACCATCATTGATCCATTTCAATCCAAGATGATCCTTGTTTGACTTCCTTAATGACTAGTCAATGGCGACAACAAAGAGAAGAAGGGAAAGGATGCAACCTGGCCTGACCCCAAATAGGCATCCTCTGTCCTAACACAGCACCTAGAATTCTTTTAGATCTTCTCAATAGCTGTCACTATCCTTAATGGGATGCGAAATGAAGAAACAATTTTCCAGAGTGAACGTCGATGTAAGCTAGCAAAGGCCTTGGCGAAATCAATAAAGCTGATGGCAAGGCAGGCTTGATGCTCTTGGCAGTTCTCAATGATGCGTCATTATGTAAAATCCTGCTCAATGCAAGAACAATTTGGTCTGAAACCTGCCTGTTCTTCTCAAAGTTCACCATCCACTATGTCTCGAGTACAGTTAAAGGTCATTTGGAAGTAGACTTTACCTAGTATTGATAGCAGAGTGACTCCCCTCCAATTGTCACATTCAGTGAGGTTGCCTTTTCTGGGGGATACAGACAACTGACCCATCTTTCCAGTCTTGATGAACAATGCCAATTTCCCAGACCTAATTACAAAATTTACATAGCTACTGGGCAGTGGCTTCTCCATCTGTCTTTAGCATATCTGCAGTGATTGTATCTATGCCGAGAGATCTGTAGTTTTTGAGTACTGCAATTGCCTTTCTCACCTCATTTTCAGTGAACTTTTCTATACTGTAAGGAACATATCTTTTTATTTCTGTAGGACTGTTGTAAAGAACATATCTTTTTATTTTCTGTTGGACTGTGGATTAGAATTACAATAGCTGCAGGTTGAAAGACATGTCCACTGGAACAGAATGGGAGAACAGAAACTCCTGGCCTGCAAAGAGAAAACATCTAAAATCTCTTTTCCTCATAACTCTATAACCTGCTCTCTCTCTGAGGGAACCCCTGTAAAAAGGAATTGGTGAAAACCACTGTTAGAGACATCGAAAAGCAAGTTTTCAACCAGTGAATTAAATACTGAAAGTGTTGGAAGACCACCTCGTATCATCAACAAGAATTGAAAGAAGTTTGGAAGCCAGCGATCAAAATCAACCCATCGAGTCCTGTACTGTGGATTGGTGCTATTGAGCTGTTTTATCCCACCATTAAAATCCATATTTGTTGTGTGTGTGTGTGTGTGTGTGTGTGTGTGTGTGTGTGTGTGTGTGTGTGTGTGTGTGTGTGTGTGTGTGTGTGTGTGTGTGTGTGTAGTTCATATTTCTTTCTTTTACCACTGGTTAACGACAGTTTGTTCAATAAACAATTATTTACTTATTAAGTTTACAAACCTGGTGCTCGTATTCTGTTGACCTAAATTAAACAGTTAGGTAGAATTGGGGCAATCTGGTGGTTTGGTGAAACCTTTCACATTTGTCATGGCTCGGGGAACAGTGGGGCTTAATATTACAGTGCACCATCCTGAGTGAGTCGTGACAATACTTATTGGAGGCTCAGTTGTGGGCTGGTTGACTTGGATTGATTTGGCCTTGGTAGGCCTATTGGGGACTTCTGGAAGTGTTCTGCCCTTTGTGATAACTTGAATGGGAGATGGGTGCTTTTTGGAAAAAAAACCTTAATTCAAATAGCAGAGTTTTTAGTGTCTACTGCTCTAATATATTTTAAACTCATATCTTTGCAAAATGTCAGTGCGAATCCTAGATAAATGGAAATTTGTTCCAGCCATGAAATTCCATTGCACTCATTATCTGGAAGTACTCAATCCATCTTTCCATTTCTGGCACTCTTGTGCTCAGAAAGTGGAGAACCAAAATAATATAATCATACATGTTCAGGGCCCTCATACATATGCAATTAATGTTGAAGTGTGTTGGTAGATCTATTATTTAGTTTGCTAAGCTAATTAAAAGGCAAGTGATGGTGATTCTATGTAGAAATTGGCATGCCTGGCTTTGATAGTATCTGATGGTGGGCACCTAGCACACAACTAGAAGATTGAAAGAGCAATTCACTCCAACAGCATGTATTGTCCTTGAAAATTGTGGGCCCATAACTACTCATCCCCAGGGCGCCATATCTGAAGGGCACCCCAAAGATGTACTGGGGCACCCCCCCTCTCCCCCCGTAAGTCCCCACATAAGGATTGCATAGCAGTTGCCAGGGAAGTACGATGGGAACCATCTAATACTGCAATTTAAATTGCAAACTTTGGATGGTTCTGACTGTCTTACACAAATAGTTACCCAGAAAAGGTTAGAATAATTAAAACCACTTCTAACTTCTAGGTAACCATAGTACTGACCCTCCCCCACCCCCCGCTCATGCTGTAAAAAAAAAGGTGCATGACTTCCTTACCTCTGACTCAGCTGCCCTTCACACAAGGCCTTGGGAACCCACTTCTTCTTTCTCACCTGGCCCGGGTGAAAAGGTTGGGCGAGAAAGGTAAGGCTTCATTTTAGGACTAACTAACTAGGAGCAGAGTGGCAATCCGACTCTGATTGCCACTCCATGGAAGTTACAGCTTGTGATTGTTAAGAGGGAGGAAGAAGGCATGGAAGAACCAAAGGAAAGTTTTTTTTTCTGAGTGCTAAATTTCCTCTGCAGATTTCTGTCTTGGCAACCTTTGCAAAACAGTGATGTATAAAAAGTTTGCATTTTGGGTGCGATTATTATGAATTATTCAACAATTATTATAAATGTCTTAGGCCCAACCATCTTCTTTCTATCAAAAGGTCAAAAGTAGGGATGTTCGCTGATGATTGCACAATGCTCAGCACCATTCACGACTCCTCAGATATCAAAGCAGTCCATGTCCAAAAGCAGCAAGACTTGAACAATATCCAGGCTTGGGCTGACAAGCAGCAAATAACATGCGTGCCACACAATGACCATTTTCAACAAAAGAGAATCTAGCCATCGTCCCATGATGTTCAATGGCATTACCATCACTGAATTCCCCCACTATCAAATCTGGGGGTTACCATTGACCATAAACTGAACTGAACTAGCCATATAAATACTGTGGCAGGTCAGAGGCAAGGAATCATGTGGTGAGTAACTCACCTCCTGCAAACCCGCCCCCCCCAAAAGCCTCTCCACCATTTACAAGGCTGAAGTCAGGAGAGTGATGGAATACTCCCCACTTGCCTGGATGAGTGCAGCTCTCACAATACACAAGAAGCTTGACACAGTTGAGGACAAAGCAGCCCACTTGATTGGTACCACATCTTCAAACATTCACTCCCTCCACCACTGATGGACAGTAGCAGCAGTGTGTACCATCTACAAGATACACTGCAGAAATTCACCAAGGCTTGTTCCTCAGACAACACCTTCCAAACCTATGACCACTACCATCTAGAAGTACAAGGGTAGCAAATAGATGGGAACACCAGTACCTGGAAGTTCCCCTCCAAGTCTCTCACCATCCTGATTTGGAAATATACCAGTTCCTTCATTGTCACTGGGACAAAATCCTGGAACTTCCTTCCTAACAGCACTGTGGGTGTACCTACACCGCAGGGACTGCAGCGGTTCAAGAAGGCAGCTCATCGCCACCTCTCAAGGGCAACTTTGGATGGGCAATAAATGCTGGCCCAGGCAGCAAAGCCCACATCCTGTGAATGAATAAAAAAAATTTAAGGAATGGTTTAAACAGCACCATAGGCTGCTAACTATTGGATTTGCATTAACCTTTACCCAGATACCAAACACCTGATTTTGGTTGAGTTGACGAAGAGGGAGGCACTGAGCGATGTTGAGGCATCGCTCACATAAAAGGGAAGAGCCAAAAAAACAGAGAGTGAGAAATCAACCCAGATAAGAGAAAGAGAGTGTGACTAACAGGCCATTGTTGTGTAACTCTTAGCAACCAGCTGAAGACTGGCAGTGATAGAGATCTTGGAGCAAGTTTTCTGCCCTCAATCACAGTCAAAATAGTGTTAGTCAACAGAGTTAGTTTGCTGAGGGTTAAATTTGTCTTGGCCTGGAAATAGAATGTCAGGGTGATCTTAAATGACATTGAAAGAAAATAACTTGTGAAGGAAAAATAAGTTAAATCTTAGGATGGAAATGCCACATTTTTTGAAAAAAATATCTTTTTCTCTCGCAAAAGCTGAAAGCTTTCTGTTCCCTAATAAAACCTGCATATTTGCAGTATAGCCATTGGCTCATAATTGCATACTGTTAAAGCTACTTCAGATTGGATTCAGAGAATCTGGCATCAGAGAGCCAGGTCTTGGTGTTTACTCTGCTAAATCTGGATCCCTATCCCTTTGGTGGAATTGCAGATCAATTTGTCACGAGTCTGTAAATCTAGCTCTGAGATAAGGGACTTGGATTTAGCAGTGGTGAGAAGCCAGAATCTAAATTAAAGCAGTACCCATACAAACATGACTTCAGATTAAACAATGCAGACATCAGTGAATAATTAGGTACGAAGGCCCTTTAAGGGAACATCCTACCTTTTGTTGTTCAATATGGGGCTTCTATTAATCAGAATATTTAATTAGATCACACTTCTTGAGACTATTACTTCTTGAGACCATGTGACTTTACTTGGTATTCTTATTCCCATAATAATCAAATGAGAATTTGTGAAATGGTATTTTTTGGAAACTGGAATTGAGTCCATCATGTTTCTCACATTGCATTTGCTAATTCAGGACAATGAAAGCATCTAAACAGCATTGTGTATTTGACCAGTGTTTGAATTTTGAAGTTATCTTTTTCTTTCAAAATCTGTAATAATACAAAGTTTTTGGTCCAGACTGTTTTGATTGGTTAGTTTAAGGTATGTGTGCCTGTTGGTTTGGACTTTCCCCCTTTATTCCAAATAGTTTCTACCAAATGGATCAAAGATTGTGACATTCAGTATACTTGGTACCTTAATGTTATAATAAAATGTTACAACAGGGGGTCTGTCTGTCTGGTTGGGTTTATTTGGTGGGTAGTGCCTGGGTTTTGTTACCAGCACCTGGGATAACTGGGACAGAGCTGAGGAGTGGAAGTGCAGTCATTTTTGGCAGGATAAAACACACAACAATTTTATTTTAAAAGATATTGTTTCAGAGAAGCGGTTGATAACTGCAATTTTTTAAAATGCTTATTGCATTAAATTACATTTTGAAATATTTGAGTGTCATCACATGGGGTGCTTTTAGTTTTCAGCACCATTTTCAACTGGGATGGAGGTGAGGTGAGCAGTGGAAATGAAATCTTATATAGTGGGATGAGTTGGATAACAAACTTGAAAAAATGTTGCTTCAAAGAAGCGTTTGCTTAAAGGGAACAGCAAAAAGTAAGCTCCCCGGGGTACAATCAGGGGCAGTGCTGAATCTCTCCCCCCCTCGGGGTACGATCAGGGGAAGTGCTGAGTCACTCTCTCTCCCCGTGGTATGGTCAGGGGAGGTGCTGACTCTCTCTCTCTCTCTCCCCGGGGTCGGTGGGGGGGGGGGGGGTGCGGTCAAGGGAGGTGTTGACTCTCTCTCTGGGGTGTGGTCAGGGGAGGTGCTGACTCTTTCTCTCCCTGGGGTACAATCAGGGGCGGTGCTGACTCAGTCTGTCTCCCTGGGGCAAGGTCAGGGGAGGTACTGACACACACACACACGCACACACACACACACTCACTCACTCACTCACTCTCGCTCTCTTGCTCTCGCTCTCTCTCGCTCTCTCTCTCTCTCTCTCTCTCTCTCTCTCTCTCTCTCTCTCTCTCTCTCTCTCTGTCTCTCTCTCTCTCTCTCTCTCTCTCTCTCCCTCCCTCCCTCCCTCCCTCCATCCCTGGGTATGGTCAGGGGAGGTGCTGATTTTCTCTCCCTGGGGTACAGTCAGAGGAGGTGCTGATTCTCTCTCTCTCTCCCCGGGGTACAATCAAGGGAGGTGCTGACACACTCTCTTTCCCCAGGGTATGGTCAGATGGGATGCTAACTCTTTTCTCTCTCTCTCCTCAAAGTGCAATTAGGCAAGGTGCCCCCCCACTCCAAAATCACCGAGTGCTCCTCGGGGCCTCCTTGCATCCTCCAACATGTGGGGTTTCGGAATGAGGCTAAGCACACATAGTCCCCACCTTCAAAAAGTAAATCTGGAAACACAGGTGGTGTTTTCCACATTAATTGTGGAATTGGGGGTGCCCTCTGCAGCGGTGGTGGGGTGGGAGAGTTTGGTGGAGGGAAAGGAATGGAGCAAGTTAAGGGGAGCCCAACAACAGGTTATCCTGGCTGGGGGTAGTGGGGAAGAACGGTGAGGCAGTAATGGAGGGTGATGCAACATGGTGGCAATGGGGTAACAGCCATTGGTATTGGAGGGATGGGATGGGAATGGCATAGAGAGAATGGAATGGCATAGGATGGGGATTTAAAGAAATACTATTGCAATAAAGATACTAATTTTATTGCAAATGTTTTTTGGGCCTCTGCTGATATAAAAATAACCTCCCATTCCCACTACAATTCCACCTCCCTCTAGCCCCCACTTCCGCACCAGCCTCAAGTAACAAGGCATGAGCACCATTTCCCAAAATTTGTGTGTGGCAGGTAGGTAGCCAGGAAACCTGGTACTGAGCCAGTAATGGAACTACTGAGAGCAAACACCAGAAATTATGCTAGAGTAACTCGCCTTCCTGTAGGGAAACAACCCACGAACATGCAGTACGTAGCTGAGTTAATGAATTTACAATGGGGCAAGGGAATATCGTAAGGTCATGTTCCTCCCATGTTGTACCAGTACATTGTGATATGATACCCTGCCTTGCAACACTTTAATGTTAAGGCAAAGTACTGTGGGTGCTGGAAATCTGAAACAAAAACAAAAAATGCTGGAAAAACTCAGCAGGTCTGACAGCATCTGTGCAGAGAAAGACAGAGTTAACGTTTCGAGTCCGTATGACTCTTTAGAGCTGAATAAGACACTTTAATGTAAACGTTTTACCCATGTTTTAGGGCAAATGATTTTGGCTTGGCATGCCACCTCGTAACAATCCCTCAAACCTCTACGTGTTGATTGCCCAAATACTTCAATTTTGCATAAACATTGGCTCCAACAATATTCTACACATCTTCTACCTCTTTGCAGTTTTGAACATTGCAATCATGGAGAATATATTTCCAAACAGTGTTCTGCGCAATAAAATTGATTCATTACTTTGCAAGCTGTCCAGCCCTCCAAAGGGAATTCAGAGTTGATACTCTGCATAAAGCAATCTACTTTACACATGACTGAGGTATTCACTGAAACGGGCAAGATATAATATAAAGTGACTGTAAATTATAGGAAACATTCTGCCTGCAAACACATTTGTTTATCACAAACTCCTTACACTGACTGTATATTCATTTCATCCTTGAGTCAATAAATCAAAATGTTCTTCAGAGCTCAGATTTTCAGTTTATCAGATGGTTTCTATCAAATGCTTTGAGATCTTTGTGTGTGGTTGCACCAAGTCCTGTTCACCTCCTACCTTTGTGCTCGCTGACCAACATTGACTCCTGATCAAGCAACATTTTGATTATAAAATTCTCAATTCTTGTTTTCACACCTCCCTATGGCCTCACCTCTCCCTATCTGCAATCCCCTCCAGCCACACAAGCCTTCAAAATGTCCACATTCACCTAATTCTGGCCACTTTAGTATTCCCGATTTTAATTGCTCTAACATTGGTAGCCTTCAGTTGTTTAGGTCATGAGTTTCTGTGCTATATGTTCTATGTAAGTTTACATCATTACTGAATGAAGCTAGTACAAAGCGTAAGTACCTTATTATGTATTTCAAATGGCTTAAAGCACATCACATGCAGTCAGTTTAGAAATATACTGACTTCTGTTAGGTAGCAAACGTGGCAGCCATTTTTCACACTGCAAGTTGATCTGTTTTTGGCTCTTGGAATATCGAATATAGAGATGACTATATCACCATAGCATGGTTACAGCATAGAAGGAGACCTTTTGGCTCATGAGCCCATCCTGGCTCTTGCAAGATGAATTTAGTTAGCCCCACTTCCCTGCCCTGCAGAATTTTTCCTTTCAAGTGCTTCTCCAATTCCCTTTTGAAAGCCATGCTTGAATCTGCCTCCACCATGCTCTCGGACAGTGCATTTCAGATCCTAACCACTTGCTGTGTATAAAATGTTTTTCTCATATCACCTTTAGTTTTTTTGCCAATTGCCTTAATCCTGTGCCCTCTGCGAACACATGAATTAGGAGGAGGAGTAAGCCACTCTGCCCCTTAAGCCTGCTCTGCCATTCAATAAGATCATGGCTGATCTGATTTTAACCTCAACTCCATATTTACGCCTATCCCCGATAGCCTTTCAGCCCCTTGCTTATCAAGACTCTATCTAGCTCCACCTTAAAAATATTCAAAGACTCTGCTTCCACTGCCTTTTGAGGAAGAGAGCCCAAAGAGACTCACGATCCTCTGAGAGAAAAAAAAACTCCTTATTTCTGCCTTAAATGGGCGACCCCTTATTTTTAAACACTGACCCCTAGTTCTAGCATCGCCCACAAGATAAAACATCCTCTCCACAACTACCCTGTCAAGACCCCTCAGGATCTTAAAGATTTCAACCAGGTCTTCTCTTACTCCTCCAAATTTCAGTAGATACAAGCTGAGCCTGTCCAACCTTTCCTCATAAGGAAACCTGCCTATTCCTGGTATTAATCTAGTAAACCTTCTCTGAACTGCTGCTAACACATTTATATCCTTCCTTAAATAAGGAGACCAATACTGTATCAAGTATTCTAAATGTGGTCTCACCAGCGCCATATACAACTGAAGCATAATCTCTCTACTTTTGTATTCAATTCCCTTGCAATAAATGATAACATTCTACTTGTTTTCCTAATTACTTGCTGTACCTGCATACTAGCCTTTTGTGATTCATGCACTAGGACACCCAGATCCCTCTGAATCTCAGAGCTCTGCAGTCTCTCACTATTTAGATAATATGTTTCTTTTTTATTCTTTTATTCTAGTTCTCAACCCTTCCAACAATTGGTACAGCTTCACTCTCTCCTCTTCTCCAGACCCCTCATAATTTTGAACACCTCTATCAAATCTCCTCTTAACCTTGTTCTTCTCTAAGAACAATCTCAGCTTCTCCAACCTATCTGCGTTGGCCCCTCAGCCCTGGAACCATTCTCAAATCTTTTCTGCAACCTCTCTAAAACTTTCACATCTTTTCTAAAGTTTGATGCACGGAAATGTACACCAATCGAGGCTGAACTAGTGTTTTATAAAGATACAACATAACGTTCTTGCTTTTATACTCTATGCCTCTATTTATAAAACCTAGGATCTCATATGCAATTTTTAGCCTCTTTCTCAACCTGCCTTGATACCTTGGACAGTTTGTGTGTGTATATACACCAGGTCTTTCTGTCCCAGCATCCCTTTTAGAATTTTATCCTTTATTTCATGTTGCCTCTCCTTGTTCCCCCTGCCAGTTTCACCTTCCACATGTCTGCCCTTTTCACCGGCATGTTATGTCCTCTTTCAGTCTATCACTACCCTCCTCACTATTCACTAAACTTCCCAATTTTGTATCATCAAATTTTGAAGTTGTGCCCTGTATGCCCAAGTCTATATCATTAATATATACACCAAGAAAAGCAGCGGTCCCAGTACTGACCATGGGCAACACCGCTATATACATTCCTCCACCCTGAAAAATAGCCATTTACCAGTTTCCTCGGTTGTCACTCAGCCAACTTTGTGTCCATGCCACTGCTGTTACTTTTATTCCATAGGCCGCAACTTTGCTGACAAGCATATTATGTGGCACTTTTTGAGATGTCTTTTAGAAGTCCATATACGCCACATCACATTACCTTCATGAACCCTCTCTTTGTTACCTCATTGAAAAAAAAAACTCAATCAAATTAGTTAAACAAGATTTTTCTTTACCAAATCTGCACTTAGCTTTTGCTAATCCACTTTTGTTCAGGTTTCTGTTAATTTTGCTCTGAAATATTTCCCAAGAAACCCAATTCAACTAACAGTTTTTTCAAATCGGGCTATGGGAAATGTAATATATGTTGGAACAATGGGACATCAGTTTAACCATCAACAATGCAGCACTGTCTGTGGTGACAATCTTTTCATTGCCTCAAATTTTGGAGGGTTCCTTGAACCCGTGACCTTCTGACTCAGCAGTGAGAGTGCTACCAGCTGAGCTCAGCTGACACTTGTTTAGGCCTTTTCTGAACCAGACAGTTTGAAGGAGCCGAGTTCAACATGTCCATTTGAAACTGGATTACTCTCAGCCAGTGACTGCACCTCTTCTGCTGCTCCGCTTCAGTACACAGTGCACTCAGTAACTTGTTCCAAGTTAATTCCCTGCCCCCCGCCCCCCCCACCAATCTCTTCGCCCAGTGCTTAAAAGACATAGGGCGCGAAATTTAAAGATGTTGATCAAAATGGATCCTGATGTCGAACTCTGCAAATTCAGTCATATAACTTGTGTGCAAGATCCTCATTCTAATACTTCAAGAAAGGTTTCTGTTTGTACAATTCATTTGAACCTAATTCAGCAGAAAAATATACAGGACAGAGGAGGCGGAGGCATCTGAAGCAATCAAGTGTTTTTTTTTCTTTATTCTTTCATGGGGTGTGAGAGTCGCTGGCAAGGCCAACATTTATTGCCCATCCCTAATTGGCTTTGAACTGAGTAGCTTGCTAAGTCATTTCAGAGGGAAATTAGGAGTCAACAACATTGCTGTGGGTCTGGAGTCACATGTAGGCCAGACCAGGTAAGGACGTCAGATTCCTTTCCCTTAAGGACATTAGTGAACCAGATGATTTTTTTACAACGATCGTTGACGGCTTTATGGTCACCATTATTGAGGCTAGCTTTCACTAGTTGAATTTAATTTCCACCATCTGCCATGGTGGGATTTGAACCCGTATCCCCAGGCCTCTGGATTACTAGTCCAGTGACATTACCACTATCTTTCCATATCGGTTGTATCTCTGAAAATAGGGGAAATAGAGAATGGGGGTTGCGAGGATGGTTAGCTCTCTACATCAAGATCCAGGATAATCCTGGACTTGTGAGCGAATTTGGATGAAGAAGGACATGCTGTGTATTGCTTTTGATGATCAAAGTTTATAAGTAGGGCCTGTCTTGAATCATGGCTTTTTGAGAACACTGTCAACTTTTTTAAACAACGTTTGGTGGCGTTTTGGATGGTATGTATGTTCTCAAGTGAATGTGAATGATGGATTAGTTTGCTGAGATTAAGTACATCAGTCAGTTCACCAACAAATCCAAAATAAAAATCTGATCTGTACAAAAGTGACCATGAGGATATTAGATTGTCATTAAACCCAGCCGGCTCATTAATATCCTTTCGTGAAGGAAACTTGCCCTCCTTGCCTGGTCTTGCTGATATGTGACTCCACTTCCACGCCAATATGATTCATTCTTAACTGCCCTGTGAAGTGGCACAGCAAACTACACAGGGATGGATGACAAATGCCAGCTTTACTGTCAATGCCTACACCCCAAGAACAAATTTTTTAAAATTAAATTCCAGACTCGCAACATGCATGTTTGTGACCTGAATACACAAGATATTTTAACCATCGTTATTCTTTTATATTGCCTTCTATTACCAGCCATGATTGACCTATTGGACATCTTTTGTGCACTTGTGGAGATGGGATTGTTGCTTCACTACCAGTACAGTTTGTATGCACCCTGCATGTTCCTCTGTCCAGATTATTTTGCTCTAGGCCATCTGGTGATGTAGACCTCATTGCAGAAATTTGCTTCTCGATGGGGTGGCTAGAGTCGAATTTGTGTCTGTGGTTTCCCAAATAGTGAGAAACTGGATTTTAGAAGCCAGGCTGTTGGGGATAGAGGGGTGAATTAAAAGTGAGATACTTCCTGCCAGGGAGTGAGAGGAATTAATAATCAATGCACGCCAATCTTCTGCCAGTTGGC
The DNA here is from genome assembly GCF_017639515.1 of Carcharodon carcharias. Lineage (NCBI taxonomy): Eukaryota > Metazoa > Chordata > Chondrichthyes > Lamniformes > Lamnidae > Carcharodon > Carcharodon carcharias. Next base: position 216,202,389 of record NC_054468.1, read on the forward strand.
TCCCAAGTGCCATTGGCTTGCCAGTTCTAGAGAAGAATGTACGGCACTGAGAGGGACCAAGAAGGGGAAAAGTATTCTGAAACTATACCATAGTCGAGCTCACAATAAAACTCTTTATTCTTCCATGTTATTTGTTAAAAATGATTTGGTCCTTGTCTGTTGATTATTTGGTTGCGATCACTAAAGAGCTGAAAAGTACAGTAATAGTGTGGGAGCAGTCGTTTTGACTCCTTGGTGCTGATGCAAGTTTGTAAAAGCCTTGCCTAATCGCAGACAATGACTAATCTGTGATTCATTTAGTTAAACGTCCATCATAAAATCTGCAAAAACCTTTGAGGCTTTTTATTTTCATTTTTGAGCGTTCTTTTCATGACTAATTTGTGAGCTGAATAGGAAAGTTGATAAATTGCCATTATCTTGTAGGGGATGTTTTACTAGCTTCTGCCAGCAGAGTGGATTAAATAAAAAGGAATACTATATGGCACAGTGTGGTAGCATGCTGTCCTTTCAGCTCAGGAGCCTGGGGTCTGGAGTGCAGCCCAGACTGGTGGATTAAAGTTTCCTTTCTTTGCTGGCTGCAAGTGTCCTTGGGGAAATTAGTTGAGGCAGTCTCAGCCCAATTCCTAATGGGCACCAGTTAACAGTAAAAATTGCTCATAATTAGGCACTAATTGACATTAAATTGGCAATTCCACTTAGAACCAATAAGGACGCCTGATGTGGGAAATGGAAATGTCACATTGTTGCAGTTGGACATGCTTTTCTGAGGCTTGGATTTTGGCAAGGCGAGCTTGCAAGTTTCAAAATTGAGTCCCCATTGTCAGCAGATTAACGTCTGTCATCAGTTTCTGTATCTATTGATTTTCTAGCTTATTAATACCGAATTGTACCTGTTTGAGAATACAGTCCCACCACTTAAAAAGCCCGCGTTTAAAATTGGTAGTCCCTTCTGTCGGCCAGAATCCTCATTTGCGTTATTGTCAATCTGAAAGTTGTCAGACGTGGCATTTTAAATGCTAGATTTATTTTTGGGCAGAAAGAGCTGTGCTTATTCATTAGTTTGCACCTCATTAAGGTGCACCGAGTGTTAAGATGACCATCCCCATTTTATCACCCTTTCTCCATAATTATCACAATGCTAAACCAACTCAGAAAGTGCTGTTTCTTTAATTGTTGCTGAAAGGATGGACACATTGCTGAAGCTTTTTGCCTTGTACTCATCAGGACAAGCATATTCCTTGTGTTTGCAAAGAACAGGTCCCTCCGAATGAATGTATGTCACTTCTAGAAAGTGCAAATGTGCCATATTACGAACTTGACTGATTATCTTTAATTATTAGTGTAGCTATTAGCACACTCAGGATTAACCTAGAAAGGTAAAATATCTCAAAAATTGTACAACAGGCTAAGTAAGCTCTTTCATGGTGCCACAATGTAGTGGCTACACGAGTGGTATTTTCCACTAACCGAATGCTGCGTCAGTCCAAAAAGAAGGTCCACCTACCACAAGAGCAGCATCTTGTATAAATTTCAGTGCTGGTGCAATGCCAGGTACATAGGCCATATGTCCCAATGATTGGCTGATCAAATCGAACAGCCTTAACCTTCAGTTCATAACAGGCAGGGTGCAGGCCATATTCAACCAGCCTGCACTTTCAAAGCTCAAAACAAAATATCTGCTGTTAGATGTGATTCCACAACTGGGCAGCACTTGTTGAATAATCCTGAATGTGCTAATCGCTACATTAACAACCAGTTTAAGATAATCAGTCATGCTTGTAACGTAACTCATTTACATTTGCTAGAAGTGATTATACATTCATATGCAGGGACCCGTTATCAGCAAACAAAAGGAATGTGTTCAAGCTTTGCACCTTTTTTCAGTTACCTGAGAACATGGGGAGCCTGAAGTTCCCTGTGCGTTCTCCATGGCAACACCTCAGCCAGTCTGGTTGGCAAGTCAACTCTATCAGCACCCTTTTCTCCTGTAGTATAAATTGTTGTGATCGTTTGAAATTTGGCATTCTTGTGCTTGCCCTGATGAGTGCAAAATGAAATGCTTCGGCAACATATCTCTCTCTTCAGCAATATTCAAGTTCTCTGCTACCAAGCGACTTTCTTTTATTACGTAGTCTGCTAAGAAATATTTAAATGTGGCTTTCGAGTCAAAGTAGAAAGCTCTGGTAACCATGACAACGTCGCCGCTTCAGTTCCAAAGTATTACCTATGTATGTTTAAATTTTAATTTTACCTACATATAAGTGAGAAGTAGTTTAAACTCTTAACTAATGATATTGCTAATTTATTGTTTTTTCTCTTAATAATTCTATTAGATCATACTCGCTATACTGGGCCAACAGATGTGGCTGCCTATTAAATCAGTGTAAATCTATATTATTATAGAACATGGAAATCTACAACTTTCACCTATAGTATGAATCAGAAGAAATCAGTTATTAACAGCATGTTATTTACTGGCTGTTTTGGTGATGCAACCCTTTTGAATAGCATAGATCATTTCCAGTAGACTGCCATAAGTCTTGCCAAACATTCTACCAGCCACCAGGCAAAACGTGTTTCACACAAACACGGTGGAGACTGCAGCTACCATTTTCTGTAATGATTGTTTTACTTTGTCACAATTTTGTAAAAGTTAGAACAGGATGTTCCTGGGATTATGTCTATGAAGAACCAGCCTGGTTCAGTGGTAGCATTCTCACCTCTGCGTGTTCAAGCCTTGCTTATACATTCAACGTTTAATCCAGTATTGACACCACTAAGGCGTTTCAGAGGTGCTGTCTTTTGCATGAGTCATTCAACTTCTGCAGAATGTAAAAGACCCCAAGGCGCTATTTAAAGAAGAGCAGGGAGTTCCCTGGGTGCCCTAGCCAACATTCATCCCTCAACTGAAATCAGGAATGTGTCATTACCAACAACAGGCTTCCAACATTGAAAAGTTCGAAAACTATTGACACAAAGGAACTTAACTCCATCCCCTCAGGTTTTATCCTGGTAATGTTATAAAGTTTGCTGGTGAGGGAAATGTTCAATTATAAGTTTGTCCCAAGTTTTTGATGTTTTCCGGTACTGCAGACATTATTCCCCAGTTGAGGGTGTAGGCTTGCAGGAAATGACCTCCTGACAATGTGTTCTTAGTCCAGCCAGTACAAGGTGGGGCTCAGCCTCCCTTTCCTGCTAAGGAAGCACCTGGCTATCGCCACTTGATGCTTCTTGCTGATGACCTGAACATCAGGAGCTCACTGTATGGGATATCATAGGTGTGAACCTGTGTTTTATATTGTATGCCCGCAGTTTAGGACAGAAGATTAACCTGAGGTTCAGTAAAATCCATGGTCACCTGTCTCCAATGGCTATTTTAAGCAGGATCTTATACGAAATAGATAGCAGGGAAAGAGCCTTCCCAACACCATGATGGCTGGAGCATGGTGACATGAGTACGCACCACCTACCCAAAAGAACAGTGAAAAAACCCAGGGCTAGTAAGAGAAAAAATGCTCTCAACCCCTTCAGGCAATCAAAACAATTTCAGTGATAGCAATATCCTTTTTATAAACTAGTTTCAGCAAAGTTTCCTCCCTTTTTAATGGTGAGTGTTAAATTTCCGAGGCATTGTGCATTGATCCATCTCCTTCACATTGCTGGAAGTTGATGTTTCTGACAAATATTCAAAAACATCAATGAGAAATTGAAGAAATCCTAATTGTATTTCTTTCTATTGAATACTTTTGAAGAATTTGGCTTCTAAATGGGAGAGAGCAGCAATGCTAAGCCTATTGCTCAGAGAAAAGTCCGAGCTTGCTTTTATCAGGATCTGACGTTCCAGGATACTGGGAACAGTGATTGTGTTTTTTGGTCAGAAATTCCAGTGTGTTTGTAGACTATTTTGTTACAAGTACTAATATTCTAAATACTTTTTAATTAAAATGTAATGCTTGGAAAGAAAATGTTATGAAAAAATGTTATTAAAAATGAGCCGTGCCCTTATAGCACATTTTCATAGAGAACACTATGCACGTGCTGATAAAGTTGCTCTGCCACCTTTACCACTTTGGATGGAGCATGGAGCAGTGCAAGTCTGGGATCTCGCGATTTAAGTTTTCACCATTCCTAACACTGCATCTTTTTACCCTGAGGCTCACCCTTTCTACAGTATTTTGAAATCACATAAGGAGAATGCTTTATTTTGACTGTGTTCACCCCTTCTCTTCTGCAGCTACTGTGTTGATCCTTTATAGGATAAATGCTGCGCAAGCACTGGACACTCTTTGGTATCTCACCAATGTGGCTATTTTCCACGTGAGCACCAAGACAATGAGTGGTAGCAGCTGTGCAACCACCAAATATTCAAAAACATCAAAAAGAAATAGAAGAAACCCCAGGAGTGTTTCTGTTCATCAGAATAGTTTAGTTTTGAAAAGTGAGTTGGCTGTCCAAACGGAACAGTGGTGAAATGCGGTTTTATACAATGAATAAGGATCTATCAGCACGTTTAATAACAAATCTATTAGTGTATAATCAAGAGCTTGGGTAATTGGCCAAAACTAGCTGCAGCATGAATAATTTTGCAATTTAATAAGTGATTAATAAGTAAGCGGATAAGTAACCTAATGGAATAACAAAAGGACATTGTGCGTGAGGCATAACAAAATATTTGTTAAGCAGCAGCTGCATACCACTCACCCACTACCATGAAACAGGAAGACAGTTGTTAACTTTTACTTATTTGATCAAGAGGAAAACACCCTTTTTCATTTTAAGACCATCGTTTTCGAATCCAGTGCAGGTATATGAGCAGAATCAACTATTATTTGCACGTGCTCCCTTGTTCTAAAATAATTTTCATTGCCCAAGAAGCCTGTTGGAAGTAGATTGAATTGTGGCTGTAATAAGGGAATTGGATAGGCATCTAAAGAGAAAATTTGCAAGGGTTACAGGGAAAGGGCGGGGGAGTGAGACTAGCTGAGTTGCTCTTGCAGAGAGTTGGGGGCTGCCTTGTGCGCTCTAAACATTCTGGTCGTTCTGTGACTTTTTTGCACTCTGGCAACCTCCCCAGGTTTTGGGCAAGTTCTGTTTAGGTGAGTAATGCTGATACTGCTTGTACAGGAAGATTGTCTGCTTATGCTGGCAGAAGCCACTTTCCTTTGCCAGTTTTCTTGTAGTTCCTGTTGAGAAACTTCCCTCGGCAAAAAGGTGATAACCTGAAGACCCGGGATCACTTTTTCAGAGGACTATGTTCTTAGCATCATTCACAGTTTGTCACCACAGATTGCTTTGACCCACACTTCAGTTTGAAAGAAACAAAGGAGCTGGATTTTCAATTGTCTAGAGGAAAACTGTCAAGAGACAGTTAACCTTAACAGTCTCATTCAATGACAGTGTCAGTCGCAAAAAGGCTGTCATTGTTTTAATGTATTGCTTTAAACAAAACTCATTGTTACATGGGTTCCTCTCTGCAAGAGCACCTCAGCTAGTCTCATTACCCTGTTCTTTCCTCATAGCCCTTGCAAATTTTCTCTGTTCTGCTGCTTATCCAATTTCCTTTTTGCAGCCATGTTGCAAAGATATTCATCTTGGTGATAGTCTTCTCAAAAACTGTCATTTTCTCCATTATCGGATGTCTAGATTCAGTCTAATTGGAACAGTGTGAACAATATTGAGAAGAAGTCTCCGTCTTCAATCAGGTTTCCACCCCTGCCATAGTACCGAAATGGCTCTCATCAATAAAACCCTACATGACTGATCGTGGTAAACGATTCTCCCTTGCTATTTGTGGCCTTTGAATGCATCATCCTCTTCCAATGCCCCTTTCCATTATGCAGCTAGTGTGATCAGAGCACTGTAAGAAATCATGAAACATACATTTACCATTAGATTGTGTTGGCTCCGAGGTTCTGGGCAGCAGAGAGGCTGGAGAGCAGATATATCAGGAAGGCCAGAATTTGTGGTGGGAACTGATTCTTCCAGGATTTCGATTGGATGCAAGAAACCTGGAAATTCCATTCAGGGAAGGGGGAGCAGATGAGCCTTCCACTCATGCTCATAGCAAGGGAGCATGTGTGGAAATCTCCACTTCATCTCTGGTAGGTCCAATCAGCTTAGAGGTGCCATGAGTTCATTCAGAGTTAATTGTTATGCATTAACCCATATCTGGCAGAGAAGGAACCACACGGATTTTAGTTGATTAGAGACCCTGCATACTTATGGAACTGTTGCCTAGTCAGGAACATGAGAAAAGCACTGGGGGAAAGGTCCAAACTGCACATGATGAATCTCTTGGGCAGAATTTTCTTGTTGAGATAATGCGAATAGCATTTTTTAAACTAGATGTTGGACGTGAAATATCCAATGGCACTATTTTGAAGAAGAGCAGAGGAGTTCTCCCTGATGTTTATTGTTTATCCCTCAACCATTTGCTTATCCCAATGCTTATCCTATTGTTTATCCCTCAGCCAATATCATCAAAAAAACCCAGATTACCTGGCCATTATCACATTAATGTTTGGGGGAAGTGGCATGTGCAAAATTAGCTGCTCCGTTTCCTATATTAAAACACTGCAGTTCAAAAGCACTACATTGGTTGTAAAATGCTTTGGACCGTGCTGAGGTTGGGCTGTATAAATGCAAGACTTTATTTCAATATAAACACCAACTTCAGTATTTTTCACCTGGTGGAATTTTAGACCAAAAACTCAGAGTCCCCAAGCCCTACACAATGTCCTAACTCTATGCCTTTAACTCAACCGCAAATAACACCCACTTTTGCACCTGTTTGTTGCAGAACTAGGAAAGTTGCGCATGTAGATGTATAAAGGTAAATTCTCAGAAGTAGAGAAATCAAATTAAGGAGATAAGAGGGAAATAATTAATTTAGAGAGAAACACTTGTGAACAATAAAAAGCCAGGACTGCGTGTGGGGGGAATGGTTGGGCAGACTTGCATTTGTATGGTACTTTTCACAAACACTGGATCTCTCAAAGCACTTTACAGCTGGTGAAGTACTATTGAATTGTAGTCAGTTCTGCAATGTAGGAAACATGGCAGCCAATTTGTGCACAGCAAGCTCCCACAAGCAGCAATGTGAAAATGACCAGAAAATCTGTTTTTGTGTTGTTGATTGAGGGATAATTATTGGCTAGGACACTGGGGATAGCTCCCCTGCTCCTCTTCAAAAGAGTGCCATAGGATCAAAGCAATGTTAATTGGTCAGAGTTAAATATCAAATTAAATTGGTCATTAATCACTTTTTTAAATCCCTGTTCGAAAACCTGGGAGTCTGATCCTAAAGCCTTTCTTTATTACCAGTAACTTTATATTTATTATATAAACAGGATGCACAGCAGAGAATGATGATGTATCTCTTTTACTCTGCTCATGAGAAAGACCTTGACAGCCTGCCATAGATCGAGGTATATAAGTTGACCTGGCATATAAGATGACCCAATTTTTATGGCACCTAAAACCTTGTTTTTGCATACATTTGGCATAAAAGTTGACCCCTCCCCCCGTTTCAGCCATGAAACGCTTTAGTCGCATTAGTAGTTAGCCTCAATTTTTCACCCCAGAAATGCATGTTTTACTTACCTTTACAATGTAAGTTGGTGCATGGTATCAAGCAGGCGATAAGGACTGTGTTGCGAAGAAGATGTTTGGGAGTTTAAGACGTGCCCACACAGAATAGAACACACATGGCATTGCAAGTTATGATCAGAAAGGGCCCTCCAGCAAAATGAATGAGGTACAAAGCGCTTCCAAGCTATAAGTCATAACTTTTGCTAAATAACTCATCAATAATTGAGGGACTTGATGTTTGTGAGAAACTGGTGCAAGAATGGAAGAAGAAGGAATCTGCTCTGAAGAAGATGCCCAAGACCAAATGCGCCATCACAACAGGAACCAGCCACTGGCCTCATCTTGAGAAACATGTATCACAATGGGTCCTCGAAAACCATCAGAATAGTGACATCACCACCAGAAATGCAGTGCATCTATATGCACTAAAGTGGGCCAAATCAAACCGAGTCCAACAAAGATTTCGGACCAACAGCTAGTTGGTGTAGCCGTTTCATGGAACGAAAATTTCTAGTGTTGGGACAGAAGACCAAAATTGCTCAGAAATTACCAAGAAACCTTAGTGCCAAAATTACCAATTTCCAGTGGTTCATCATCAGACAGTGACAAAAACACAAGTACCCATTAAGTCACATCGACAACACGTATGAAGCATCCATGAGTTTCGGTGTGCCCAGCAGCCAAATCGTGGAGTGGGAAGATTTGAAAAACTGTTCTGGTGAAAACCACAAGGCATGTAAAGATAAGATTCATGGAGGCACTAATCTGCATGGCCAACAGAATGAAATTAAAGCCTATGCTAATTTTCAGCCATAAAACCATGCCAAACATCTGGTTCTCTGCATGAGTTTTTCTTCACGTCCATGATAACAGGTGGAAGGATGAGGATGGAATGTAGTTATGGGTTGATAATATGCGGAATGAGTGTCCCTGTGGCCTTTGTAAAGAATGCAGATTATTATTGTTGGACATGGTCAAGAGGCAGCTTGCAGTTATATTGGCGGGGATGGGGGGATTTAACTTCTGTAGTTCAATCTTTGGATGTGTACCTCAACAAGCCATTCAAGCATCATGTTTGCACAGAATGGAATAGGTGGATGGTTGATGGCAAAAAAAGTCTTCACAAAAATTGGAAATATGCACTCTGCCCCGCTTGACGCTTTGTGTGGCTTCATCATCAAATCGTGAGATGCTGTTAGTGCACAAAATGTCATCAGATCATTCAAAAAATGCAGAATATCCAATTCAATGGATGGAGAGGAAGATTATTTGTTGTGGAGGGATGATTCTGAAACCAAAAACATCACATCTGATCCTTTTTTGATACCACAGGGATAGATGATATGATGTAGTTCGCATCACATGGTGCATCTATTCACTGGTCAATTCATGAGCTTATTTGACATTTTAACACTGAGATTTTATTGTTTTTAGTTACCTGTTCATCCTGTTGGACAATAATTACTATTTATATTAAAGACATTAACTATGCCCTGTACATGGGTACAGTCAGGAATCTTCGCTAGTTGTCTTGTAGACTGTGAATGCCTCAGCTGTTCTGTGCTTTAGGGAAAAAAATTACTCATTATAAGGTTAATATGTCTGGATCACCAGTTAGAATTAATTAGTGGCTTTTTGCATGTGGTTTCTTCAGTGTTGGTTCATATTGTTCCAAAATTGCCTGTATATTGCTCATCAGGGGACAGTAAAACCACATGCAAAGACTCATTTGTATTTGTTTGGATAACATTATAGATCAACAGTTTGAACTCAAGACTTATTAAATCACTTGCGTGCAGTAGTAACATTTTTCTCTGCTGTACTGCGCAATGATGTATAGCCAGTCCTATAGCCAGTTCCAGTCTAACAGATTTCCCTTGCTACAGTTTGGTTCCTGTGTTTGCCCTCTCTTTAAGGGGGTAATTCATGCTTGGATTGAATTCCACAAACAATCGTGGCTTTCCAGTATGTTGCTGAAATGGCTGTTTCTCATTTGTGAGGCTGGACAACGAGCCAGATGCTAAAGGTGTAAGGTGCATCACAGCCTTGTTTAATCCTGTCTGCAAGTATTGCATCTTTCAAACAAATCTGGAACTGGAAGGCAGGTTGCTTACTCTTAGCAGCTTGCAGTTTTATTGACAATTATGAAATGAACTTAAGTATATTTTGTTCTCTGGATATGGACGACGCTGGATTTATTCCCCTTCCCTAGCTTCCCTGAGAAGGTGGTGGTTTCTCAAAGCCGTGAATTATCCTCAACCTCTCAATAACCCTGAATTGCCCTCATCAACTTCCACTCTTTTAAATACAATGAGATCAATAGTTTATAAATATAAATTACAGATTGATCCTGGGATAGCTATGTCATAGTAGGCCACAAGGCTTATCCTGTGCAAATTCCCAGGATGCAGGTCCATTACCCTTTGCAGCCCTTGTGGTGGTGATGCCCTCACCCAGCAACACTGAAGGAACAGTGGTCTCTTTCCAAATCAATGTGGTTTATGACTTGGAGGAGAATGTTCAGGTGATGGTATTCCCATGACGTTGCTGTGCAGCCCTTCATGATTATAAAGGACACAGTGGATTTTGAAGTAATCTTGGTTAGTTGCATGTAGTCCCACCTATGGATGTACACTGTAGCTGATATTGAGTGGGTGTCAGTCAAGTTCAAGGTCCTGGGTGATGTTGAGTGCTGTTGTATCTGCCACATCCAGACAAGTAGTGAGTATCCCATCACACTCCTCACCTGGGCCTTATGGAGTTGCTATCAGAGGCCAGGAGAGCTAACCTCCACCCTGGTCTCAAAGCCATGTTATCGATGATGCGGCTAGATTTAAACTCCCAGGAAAACGTTAATGCTGTATCTTTATTCAGTGAATAACTATGGTATAGTGATTAGGGAAGCTTCATTCCCACTGTATGGTAAGTAACAATGCAGTTTCAATGCAAAACAATGACACCTTTAACAAAGTAAAACATCACAAGGCGCTTCACAGGCACGTCATCGGCTAAACTTTGATAATGAACTGTGAGCTAATAGGACAAATCACAAAATACTTGGTCAAAAAAGTAGCTGTAGGGAGAATCTAAAAGGAGAGAGAGCTGGAGATTTTTAGGAAGCTAATTCCAGAGCCTTGGCCCAGGCACCTGAGGGCACAGCCGCTAGTGGTGGAGTGATTAAAACTGGGAATGTGCAGGAGACCAGAATTGGGTAACCTCAACCAGAGTGGTGGCAGGGGATGCAGCTGTTGGTTTCACCCTTCTGGGCTAAGGAGGAGAAAATTGGCCAAGGTTCCCCTGGTGCCTCTGGACGTTGGCTATAGCTGCAATCCTCCCTGAGATTCAATTAGCTGCTAGCATTCACCCAACTGGTCGTATACAGGTGAAATGTTCACTCTGGTGAGGTACTGGAAGGTGACTGGTGACTGTGGGACTAGTGAGGGATCAAAGCCTTTAGGAGAAGAGAGGAGGATATTTAGTGAGAAATTGTATTAAAAAATCATATATCCTGTTAAAGTGCATAGGGATCTTGATATGATTATTTTTTTGCCTCATTAATACTGAGTCGAAATGTGCTCCCATCACTGCCCTCGCAGAAATCTGTTCAGTTTTTTCTTTTCAAAGAGTTGAGGGAGGAAAGTTGGCCAAGACACTTTAACATCCACTCTCTTTTAAAACGCTATACAAAGAGCAGCATTCATTCATTTTGTACTGCACTGGGGTGTTGCTTTAAGTTATTGTCGCACTCGAGTTCTAGTACAGAGCTGAAACCCACAGCCTTCTGGCACACAGACGAGAGTGTTTTACCAGCTGGGCCAGGTTGACCAAAAAGAATGCATGTGCACAAATTACAGTCACTTCTCGTGCTCATTTCAGGTTCTGAAAATTCTGGTACAAGCTGTGAATGAAGGGATTGCCGACTGCAAAGGGGACTCCGCAAAGGTATTGACAGGAAAACTGCGGGAGCTCTTTGGCAGGGTGACTTCAAAAGTAACCAACGATGCTGAGATTTGGAAATTGTATGCCAAGCTTTGGGGAGACGGGCAAACAGAGAACACAGAAGACAATGAAAAGGTCAGTACCCAATAGTGCTGTGCAATTTGCGCAGGTCCCAAGCATTCTGCTTCCATCTGACTTTTCTCTTTCAGCTCTCATTGCCCAGGTTCATCACCTCTCCCTCTGCCATTCTGAAGAAGAAAGAGGATCAGGCAAATAAAGACCTGGCTAGCCTCTTCCACTGCCCTGCTTAAAACAGCTACAAGAAAGCGCAAAAGAGTTAATGTTGGGTGACACCCCTCCCCCACGTGTTCCCTGAGTGCCCAGTTCATGGATCTAGATTGAAAGTTTACAGCCTGAAGGATCTAATTGCTGCCTTTACCAATGTGCTGCGCTATTGGGGCGTCTTGCCTGCTCATGATTTAGCATTCTAAATCACCCACAGCTTTGCAATTTTTCAATGTCTTCTGTGTTTAATTAGTGATGGGGGTGTGTGTGTACACAGATATTCAGCATTCTTTTGTGCTAGCCCTACCTCTTCAACCAAAAACTCTTTAAATATAAATGCCATATATTTTATTTTTAACATTAAAAAAAAAATGGCCCCTGATCTTATGATCAGCAGCGAAGCAGAGGTGTATGCCACTAACCGTTAAAAACCACGGGCCTACCTCTTTTGTTGGCTGCAGCAGGAACTTGCTCTCCCTGCTGCAGCGTGGATCCATTGCACGGTGGGTAGGGAGGCCTAGTGTCAAGGCGCAATTCCAACAAAGCCACATATCCTTTAATACCATGAGCTGAAGACATGCCTCTTGAGGCCTGTCTTCAGTTCAATGACAGTTAAGTGTTTTTATAGAGCAAAAAAATGAACAACTGTTAAACTGCAATCACTGTGGCCCCCCCCCCACCCCCCGGGCCACCCTGACACCTCCGGCCCCGGCTCCACTCCCCACCCCTCCTTGGCTCTCCACTGAAGAGCTGGGGTAGAGGGATAGGGTGGGTGCCAGGAATGCTGAGAGTGTTTTGACATGCCTGTTGATTTAAAGGGCTGTGCTCCTGAGCTAGCTCCGTGCCTGTTTGGCGTAACCTTAAATAAATCATTGCCCTGGATTTACCCCAATATTTGCAATCAGCCGAAGTTTACATGCTGATGAGACCCAGTGGGACCATCAGCTCGGGCTACCCCGCAGTCATTTCAGGCAAACCTCAACTGGTTCACCACTGTTGGGACTGCAAGATCTGGACTAATTTATGACAAGGGAACTGAAACTAAGACCTAAACTGTAAGCAAAATTTTACAGTGCTTGTGTCTCAAAGTACATTATTGTGGGGGTGTAGATGTAGGAATGCAAAATATTATGCACTTATTAACTCATTTATTGAGTAAATATTTCTGCTCATGTTTTGGTTTGAAGTATTTTCTTTAAAAGCAGATTGCTTGCTCCTAGGCCTGTAGTGACGGTGTTCCTGTACCATCCTTTAGGTAATGTGTCACACACTGGGACATCCAAGCAGCATGCTGGAGATTGGCAACTTGCGGTGGGGAATTGTGGTTGCAGGTCTGTCCAACCATTCCACACCAAATACTGTAGATATCGACATGAAACGTGCTGCCCATTTCCAGCCAGTACCCTATCCAGGACCTGCTAACTTCTGTCTGAAGCTCAGGGCAACTTTGAGCCCATAAAATTGTTTGAAGGAGGAAGAAGAACTTTGCCACAGTTAATCAGTTTTCCCTGATGCTGTTTGAGGGAAACATGTTAACCTGGACACTGGCAGAACTCCCCTGCTTTTCTCCAAATGATTTGTGTTTTTAATGATAGATCAAGTAAAAAACAAACAACTTTTAATTGCGGCCAACCCCCCACTCCCAGACACCTCCGGCTTTGCTCCCCACTATTCCCTCACTTTCCTCCAACACTGGGGGGACCTCATGGATTTTCTTTAACCTGGAATAGCAGACGGGGCCTCAATTTAATGTTGAATCTGGAAGACAGCACTGCTGACAAGGCAGCACTCTCTCAGTAAGGCACTGAAGTGTCAGCCTGGATTGCATGCTCAAGCCCTGGTGTGATTTTAACCTTCTGACTCAAGAGCTGTGGAATATTACCAATGAGATTCAAGGAGAGAGGGGTCTCCATATCAGCATCCAGGTGATAGGATTTATATATGGATATTTTAAGAAACTTAATAGATTTTCAGTGCCAAACCATATCTTTCTGCAGTTATTTCAAGGGAAGTGCGGTTGATGGCTCTAGTTCAAATTTCCCATCCAGAATACATTAACTTTATAAATTGGCATTTTCATACTAAAGGATCAGAAAATTCCTGCCACGTAACTCCACCGTTTTTTGACGCAGACTCCCAGAGGTCTTGGCCCAGACACCCTGATATTTGCAATGCCTGGAGAGTTCACCATACTCAATCATTTCACTGCCATGGCCCAAAACAGTTCTGGAAGTCTTTGACTTACACTTTCATGCTTCTCATAAGCACAAAAAGTCTATTCAAATAATTGACAAAAAAACAGTCCTTTCAGTGAATGAGGAGGCTCCATGCGGAGTTCTTTTTAAAAGCATGTTCGGGATTTACAGTGCTAATATTCTTGACTTGTTTTAAATCCAGGAACTTGCAAGCACTTGGAGGGGGAGGCACATATTTGCCTCTGCTCTGCTTATTTGGGCAAAGCCTTATGGCTCTCCTTGCACTGTGCCTTGAGACACTTGATACTTGTATGGGCAGACTTTCTCTGTTAATACTTAATCCTGTACAGCTCTCCAGTCAGGATTGGTGGTGATGTGGAGATTTCTGTCTGCGAGCACCAGGCTCCCCTTGGTGCATCACCTGAGACTGGTGCACAGTACTCTGCTGCGGAGTATGATAGAGCAAGGCATGAATGCCTTGACATTCAGTGGCATTACCATCACTGAATTCCCCCACTATCAACATCCTAGTGGTTACCGTTGACCACAAACCGAATTGGACTCGCCATATAAATACTGTGGCTGCAAAAACAGATCAGAGGCTAAGAATCCTGCGGCGAGCAACTCACCTCCTGACTCCCCAAAGCCTATCCACACCTACAAGGCACAAGTCAGAAGTCCACTAGCCTGGATGATTGCAGCCCCAGCAACACACAGGAAGCTCGTCACCATCCAGGAAAAATAGCCTGTTTGATTGGCACCACATCCACAAACATTCACTCTCTCCACCACTGACGCACAGTGGTAGCAGTGTGTACCATCTACAAGATGCACAGCAGCAACTCACCAAGGCTCCTTAGGCAGCACTTTCCAAACCCACAACCTTGAAGGACAAGGGCAGCAGACACATGGGAACACCACCACCTGGAAGTTCCCCTCCAGATTAGCCATGATCTTATCGAGTGACAGAGCAGGCTTGAAGGGCCAAATGGCCTCCTCCTGCTCATATGTCCTATGTTCCATTTCCAGCCGCAAGTAGCCATTATTTTCAAGGTACCTGCTTATTGATGACCGAAATGAATTAAAGTTCATTCTCGCTACATTCAATGCCATTGACCCAAGAAAGAGCAACAATGATCACTTAATCACCACAGGTGTATAGTAAATTCAGCAGCATATTACTGGGCAAGTACTACACCTAATCTAAATCAGAAAATGCTGATGTTACACATCAATTTCAGATATTACACATTAGTTATCATTTGAATAGCATTACCATGTGTCACCAGTAATTAAATGTGAAATAGCTTGCATATTTGTTTGGATGTTTGCTTTGCTTCCAAGTGTGCATAGGTTAAAGAAACACTTCTTAATGACTTAAATGTGTAACGTTTTTTTAAGCTTATTGCTGTGTTTATTTTTCATCAAATTAGATTTTTAAAATGCACACACTTTGCACCATTTCCCTCCCTGGTAACTGTCTGAGGCTGAATCAGACTGTGAACAACGTCAATGTGATATCTGACCCTGTGATGCGCTTCTGACCACATGTCTGTGCTGCCACTAAGCCTGTCTGTTTCCACCTTCATGACATTTCCAGCCTCAGCTCCCCTTTGCTGAAACCCTCATTCGTGCCTTTGTTATTTCTAGACTTGATTGTTCCAGTGCATTCCTCGCCAGCCTTCGTATTCTACCTTCCGTAAATTTGAAGTTATCCAAACCTCTGTTGCCAGTGTCCTAACTTGGACCAGATGTTGGTCACACTTCACCCCTCTGATGGCTGACCTCTACACTTGCTCCCAGTAAAACAACTCCTTAGTTTTAAAATTTTCATCCTTTCCTGGCCCCTCTCCTCCCTATTTCTGTAATCTCCAAGATATCTGTGTTTCTCTCATTCTGACTTCGTAAGCACCCCTGATTTTAATAGCTCCACCATTGGTTGGATATGGCTTCAACTTCCCAAGCTCTGGACTCCCTCTCTAAACCTCTTCTGCCTGTCTACCTAGGTTTCCTCCTTTAAGGCACTCCATAAAACCTACCCCTTGAGCCAAGCTTTTGGTCATCTGCGCTATGTGGCTCGGTGCCATATTTTGTTTTATAATGCCCATGTATATCACCTTGAAACATTTTATGATTTTACAGGCACAATGGGTTCTAACTTCTGAGCTCCCAGTGTCAAATTTGGGGGGTACCCCAAAGATGCGCTGGGGAACCCCTCTCAAAAATTCAAAGGTAAGGGTTACACGGCAATTGTCCAGAAGTGCAAACTTCCTCTGGACAATTGCCCTGCTCTGGGAACCCACCTGAAAATGCGAGTTAACTTGCAATCTTTCGATGGTTCCAGCTCTTTACAAAAATAGTTACTCAGAAAAAGTTAGAAGAATTAAAACCTCTTTTAACTCCTTGGTAACTATTGTAAAGACACAGACTGACCCCCAACCCAATCTGACCTGACTTCCCCCCCCGCCGATGTCCAACTCCCCCCACACCCCTTATGTCCAATTCCCCCCATCCCCCTGATGTCCGGCCCGAGCCCCATCCTGCAATGTCCAACACCCCCCACTCTCCCCCAATGTCCAACACCCTACTCCCCCCCCCACCCTACAATGTCTAACACCTCCCCACTCCCCCCTCCTTGATGCCCAACACCCCCCACTTCCCCCTCCTTGATGTCTAACACCCCTCCAATCCACCCTCCCCGATGTCCAACATCCCCCCACTCACCCATCCCTGATGTCCAACATCTCCCCCAGTCTCCCACCCTCCGATGTCCCACCCCACCCTATTCCAGGCCCCCACACCCCCCAAATCCAACCCACTTACCTTAGGCACTTGCCTTCTCCCTGGCCTGTCAATCTCAATCCACCTTTAAACTTAGCTGGTTTACAGCAGCCTTGTGCTGTAAGTAAGTGTCCTTCTTGAATCCGACCCTGCTGGGCTGCAATTTTGGGTTTCAGAGACAGCTGCACTGCTTGGATCTCAACTCACCGGAAGGTCGGTTGAGACAGGCATGGTAGAAATTTGGCGTAAGTTATTGGGCATGGTGTGGCAATCCAATGCTGATTGCCACTCTGAGTAAGTTATGGCCCTATATAAATACATGTTATAGGCTGACTCGCAGTCACTGAGGCATTATTAGGAAATCTATATTTATACTATAATTCCATAATTAACTGGATGTGCTTAACCTTGACTGGCAAGTGATCGCTGAACATCCTGATTGTGTAGTTATTTTGATCATTGTTCATTGGACCACTCCACCTCCCTTTAGATAAAGGAGAATAGAGTGGTGTTGATGAGAAGGAAGTAGAGATGTAATGGAGAAAATAAATAAACTGCACTTCATTCATATGTTGCCTAATATGTTTCCTTTTATCTGCAGGCACTTCAGTATCTAGTTAAAGCTCATCGATGTGAAACCCAATCCAGTGGTTGGGAGAAAGATGTTGCATCTTTCAAAGAAGTAGCAAAAGGAGCGATGGAACTTGCACATGGTAAGTTCTCAAAAGTTGTAACTAGCATCTATAATTCTTAATTTTACACCCAGCTCAGTTTTTGGTAATCTGTAATCAGTGCTAACCTTCTAGATCCTGTTGTTTATGCTGTCCTGTGTAACAGCAAGAAATGCAAGTGAGGATATGTTGGATCTGACCTGTTTAATTTTGGCCGTATACCTAAGGCTTAATGTTGGGACCATTACTGTTTCTCATTCACGTAAATGACCTGGACTTGAAAATTTAATGTGATGAAGACACCATACAGCAAAGCAGTGAAATTGAAGGAAGTGGTTCAAAAATTGCTGTGAGCTGGATAGAATAAGTATTCTCATCATAGAGAGCATCACAGCCAAGCAGTGTTCTCACTTTCTCATCAGAATTGTCAGACAGCAATAAGAAGCTGATGTTTCTTTCCCCCATCCCCATTGCAAACAGTGTCTGTGGTTAGTTATTCAGTGGCAGCGGTATTTCCGTGTGAATGTAAAAATCAGTAAACCAAAAAATGTTTCAAACAAATCTTTTTTTATTTTGGAGTTTATACCAAAAATATAGACAGTTTCATAGAATCACAGAATGATGTAGCATGATAGGAACCATTCAGCCCATTGTGCCAATGCCAGAATTAACTGAGCTTTTTTGGTTCTACATTTAATTTGGTTTTGTTCTGCTCTCATCTAAAAATGAACAGGATTACAATCAGAGATTGTGGCCCAATGGAGATGAGGCCCATTGGCCTGGATTCTAATTGTTCCTTTAATAAGATGCAGTTCCCATAATATGATCACTGTTAAGAGTATTGGGTGCAGCAGTGGGTTCCCCATTAGAATAGCAACTTGCATTTATATCACTTCTTTGACATAGTACAATGTACCTGGGCACTTCACAGGAACATTAGCAAACAAAATTTGACACTAAACCGCATAAGAAGATACAAGGACAAGTGACCAGAAGAGGCAGGTTTACAGGAAAGTGATGCTTCAGAAAGGATACAGCACAGATTCACTAGGATGCTGCCTTGTATGAGGAAGTGCAAATGTGACGAATGACTTGGACTTCATTAGAACAAAACAGATTATAAAGGTGTTTAATACTATGAATGGACGCTCCCTGTTTCATTTACTGATCTCGGCTGAGGCAGTAGCAAGAACATGAGCCAAATCCAGTGCTCCGGGATCTGATCACAATCCTGTGCATTTCTGATGCATAGCACAATCATATCAAATTAGGCAAATATATTAAACCAAATTAGATGACAACAGCTTACGTTTATATAGTACCTTTAACAACCCAAGGTGCTTCAAACAGAATTTGATGCTGAGCCACATGACGAGAAATTAGGGCAGATGATCAAAAGTTTGGCCAAAAGGTGGAATTTATGGAATGTCTTAAAGGAGCAAAAGAGTGAAAGAGAAATGGAGAGGTTTGGGGAGAGAACTCCAAAGCTGAAAGCACAGTGGCTGTGGTGGAGCGATTAAAATCGGGGACGTGCAAGGAGCCAGTATTGGAGGGGTGCAAGGGAAGTGGAAACTTTAGAGGGCTGGAAGAGGTTTTAGAGATAGAGAAGGGTGAGGTCCTGGAGGAATTTGAGAATTTTAAAATTGAGGCTTGGCTCAACTGGAAGCCAAACTAGGTCAGGATTCGGTGCGATTTAGGATACAGGCACCAGAGCTGTGGCTGTGCTTAAGTTTATGGGAGATGGGAGGCCAACCAGGAGAGAATTGGAATAGTCAAATTGAGAGGAAACAAAGGCAAGGATGAGGGTTGCAGCAGCAGGTGAGCTGAGGCAGGGGCAGAGGCGGATGATGTTCGGGAGTTGGAACTGGGAAGTCTTGGGTTTTAGACAAATAAGTAAATCATAAGAATTTCAGTGAAGACAGCATCTATGGAGAGAGAAACAGTTAATATTTCAGGTTGATGACCTTTCAACAGAATAAAATTAGAACAGTTCTGATGAAAAGTCACCAACTGAAAAGTAAACTCTGCTTCTCTCTCCACAGACGCTGCCTGATTTGCTGAATATTTCTGCCGTTTGCTGTTTCTATTTCAGATTTCCAGCATCAGTATTTTGCTTTCGAACCTCAGTGAACTTGTCTTATTCTTGGAATAAACTCCAAATGAAATCATAGTACAGTTTTATTTTTATTTTGACGATGTATTGTCGCCATCAGAGTTTGCAACAGATATTGCTTGCAGGAGTCATCTGGATTTAATTGTCAAGTTTTTAAATAACTAATTGCATAAATACCTCAACTTTAGAGTAAAGCTACATTGCCAGTTATTAAAATGTGAAGAATGCACTTACATTTGGCAGTGCTGTTCATTGAGCTCATTGTAGATTCCAAGAACCAAACAAGCTCATATTGAAAAACATCATCTTCTGCCATTTCTGCCCTTACCCCTCGCCTTTCAGCATTTGGAAGGAGCTGTTCCCTCCGTGCCACTCTAGCCCACTCCCCCATCACCCTTCCTACTTGCTCTCCTTCCTCCTTCCCATGTTAATTGTTTATCAATTGGGTGTTAATTGTATACAGGTGGGGCTTAACTGTGCTGAACGGAAGCTGAAAGTTTGGTTGTTGGCTGGAGGTGCATGATGTGTAATATGTGTTTCTGTAAAGAAACACCTGTAAGTTTATAAAGACTAGGCCCCAGTTCTGTCTTTCACTGTGTCGAGCTATGTGAATTTTGTCATCCCCTGAAAACGCGATATTTTAAAAATTCTTTTAATAGGATATATGCGTCGCTGGCAAGACCAGCATTTGTTGCCCATCCCTAATTGCTGCAACTGGGTTACAGGGCTAGAAGACCAGAAAGTGGAGTCAAGGCCACTACCAAATCAGCCATGATCTTATTGAATGGTGGAGCAGCTTTGAAGGGCTGAATGGCCTACTCCTCCTAAATCCTGTGTTGCTATAGCTGAGTGGCTTGCTAGGCCATTTGAGGGCAATTAAGAGACAGCCACGTTGCTGTGGGTTTGGAGTCACATGCAGGCCAGACCAGGTAGAAAAGGCAGATCTCCTCTTAGGGACATTAGTGAACCAGATGTGTTTTTACAACAATCGATGATAGTTTTATGGTCACCATTATTGAGACTAGCTTTCTGTTCAAAATTTTTTTATTATGTAATTGAATTTATTAATTCATTGAATATAAATTGCACCAGTTGCCATGGTGGGATTTGAACCTGATGCAACAACTGCCCTCTCACTGCCATCCAGGACATCAATCACTCCTTCCAAACAAAACAGCAATTCACTTGTTCTACTTCCAACTTATATTATATTTGCTGTTCACAATGCGGTCTCTATCTTGGGTAGATAAAAGGCGGGTTGCTTTTCTGAATAGCCCTCACTTTTAGCCACAAGTGCAGCCCTCTTCTCTAGGTCACTTCTTACATCCTGCACCTCATTCCCTTTCTGACCTCAGCCGCCTACAGTTCCAGTGAAGCTCAACACAAGCTCGGGAAACAGCACCTAATGTTTTTGCTAGGCATTTTGCAACACTCAACCTAACCACAACTCCAATTTTGTCTCTTGACAGTCGGTGCTTGTAATGTAGGATGGGTATGGCAGCACTTCCAGAGGTGGGGAAAGTTGTGGTGGGAAGAGGAAATGTTTGTGTCTCTGATTTCTGTAATTTCTCTCATTGTGCCATTTTTAACTTAGAATATTTTCTCTTCTGTCATTTAATCATCATTTCTTTTCCTCTTAATCACTTCTGCAGATAATTCATTTTCTTTCCTTTGAGTATGTGGTGAATTCTTCCCAGCCTTTTCCCTTGCTCTGATCCTCACTGCAAGCTTTTTTTTAATATATTCTCTAATGTGTTGTGAGTGTCACTGGCAAGGTCAGCATTTGTTGCCCAACCCTAATTGCCCTCGAGGTGGCAATGATGAGCTGACTTCTAAAACTGCTGCAGTACATATGGCGTAGGTACATCTGCAGTGCTGTTAGGGAGGGAGTTCCAGGATTTTATCCAGGGAAGGACAGCCATCGAGTTTCAAGTCAGGATGGTGTGTGGTGTGCAGTTCATCTGTAATATCCTCCCGTTCTGATCAAAGAAACTGTGGATCTTTTTGCTTTCTCTACAGATGCTGACTGAACTGCTGAGTGTTTCAGTACTTTCTATTTGTAGTATTTTCAGATTTCCAACATCTGAAGTTTTTGCTGTTTTTTTTTAAATTTGCTAGGGTTTTCCTTCATTTTTCACAAAGTTATAATGTTAGAAAAGTACATTTATTTCTCCAGCATTGCATTATAATGTTCTGTGGTCTAATACTATAGTTGAAGTTGTGCCTTAATGTGTCTTTTATGTGTTTTCTGTTTTTTGTGCAGTGTCAATCAAATGCAGTAAAAGCAAGAATAACCCTCAGGAGGCCCTGCAGATGCTCTCCTCAGCTCGCCTTAGCCTGCGTAGCCTGTCCAGTAAAGCACAGGTAGAACACCATAAAGCTCTTTTACATTTTTTTAAATTGCTGAATCCTCTTTGCAGCTGATAGAGATGGAGGGGAATTTTCATCGTATTTGGAAGCCATTTGCAATACTTGCGTTGGAAGACGTTGTAACCCAGGAATGTGTTGTGTTCAGATAACATCCGTATTGTCATTATTTTCATATGCATCTACTCTAGGACAGAGATGTCAATGCTTCTTGTGTACTTTATTGTACGTACATATCTGTTTACATGGTGCATTGAAATTTTGCATCTAATATACATTTGCTGTATCAGGATTTTGCATGCCAGTGTGCAAATGATATTGCTGCACCACTTCAGTGGTGTTGATTCAGACTTACTAGTTCTACATAACACCTAGGTGAGACTGTGGTACCAATCTTTATATACTAATCTGTCATTAGCTATTGAGGGTAGTCTGTTTTGGTGCTCTGAGCCTCTGCCTCCACCCAGCTTAGTTCCATCAGTCGCTCTCCAGGTGAATTCTCTTAGCTCACCTCCTGCCTGCCCCAAACTTGGTTTTTTTTAGTTTTGTTCAATAAAACATATTCATAACTGATCCCAAGGCGGGTGCTGAAATTTGGAAATCCTTGCCTAAGGTACTGCCTGGCTCATTTAGACAAAAAGCAAGAGACTTCATACTATCCACAATGACCCCTTAATAACTACGGGCTAGTATTCCAACTGCCACCCATAGCACAGGTCATGGAATCAAAGCGGATGAGAAACTTTTAAGATCTTGGCCTTAATAACTTGCATGTGGTTGGTTTCAGCCCTATTTGTGACACTCTCAATCTCATGCACAAGGAATAAATTTCTTCTCTTGATGCTCAGCATTAGGTCAAAACTATTCACAACCTTCATCCAGGGACTCTTTAGGAAGGTACACTTTTGTTTCTTTTTAATCTTTGTCAGTGACCTGATGAATGGAAAGCAACACTCATTCTCTTTGCTGATGTCACCAACCAAGCCTGTATGCAGGTAGATTTGCACATTGAGAAAGATAATGCTTCATTTTCAACATTGAGAAAACCAAGTTTAAAACTTGACCAATTCCACAATAATAGTTTCTTTATGTTTCTCACAGATCAAGCTTTCACCTCTTCATTAGTTGCATCTTTAGGCCTTTCTTCCTATTGACATTCTCAGCTTTACCATCTCAGCAACCTCACACTTCCTCCATTACTAAAGATGCCTCCAAGAAGTTAGGTTTCCTTTCTTGTGCCAGATAAGTCCTTACCCTGAAAGCTGCTATCTCTCTACAAAGCCTAAGTCTATCCAGGTTTAGAGCATTGCTGCCAAAACTGGTAAAGTTCAACCAACACCTTTGTCCTCTCTTGGTCTGTCACAACCTTTCCTGTCTTATTGATGCCATTCTATTCTATCGCGTAATTTCCATAATCTCAGAGCTGTGAAACTGTTTCCTCATTATTCAGGCTTTTCAAAACCAAGCTAAACACCATTTAAATCATTAGTTCTTGATTTACTTTGTCCTTTTCTAACAACTTGTATTTATCAACACAATAAAGCACCCCAAGGTGCTTCACAGGATCATTAGAAGGCAACATTTGACACGAAGCCACTTTAAGTGACATTAGGGCTGATAGCCAAAAGCATGGTTAAGGAGGTAAATTTTAAGAAATATTTTAAAGGAGAAAAGAAAGGCATAGAGAGATTTAGGGAGGGAATTCCAGAGCTTAGGACCCAAGCTGCTGAAGGCATGACCACAAATGATGGAGCAGTTAAAATCGGAGATGCTCAAAAGGCCAGAATTAGATGACCGCTGATATCTCAGATATTGCTCTACAATATGGGTCTTGACCTTTATCACAGTTTCTCAAAATAGAGAAAACACCTGATGTTACCCCTCTCCCACAGATCTTTAAGGGTTCCAAGCATTTACCGATACTTATCAAGTGGGTTTGGAAATCATGATGGATTTACACTGGGGAAAACAAATGGCAGAAGGATGGACATCGTTGAGTTAGTTCAACCCTAGCTGTCCCTTTCGGAAACTGTACTGTTTTGCAAAGCCTGTATTGTGCCTCGGGCGGAATATGGTATTCCTGTTTGACAGGCTTCAGAGAACATTTAGAGAACATCTTGCTCCTGGGCTAGAAACTCCCAACTCTATTGAGGCAACAAACAATGGGCATAGTGCATTCATGCTGGAGACCAGCTTCTAGACTATTGCAGTGTTGTAGCTGAGCTGTCAATCCTTTTTGAGCATGATGAGTAACATTGTATGAATTACAAGCATTTAAGCCAGACTGCCACTTTTATGCCAAGAATACAAGAGCTGCCACTGTACTAAAAAGTCAATGCTGGATACCAATGGCAATGTTTCACGCATCACTTCCAGGTCGAGAATAGCTTTTTCCCATGTGATGATATTATTTAGAAGTTGGAATATAAAAATAATCATCAGTTCATGAATCCAGATTACTGATACCACAGTTCAGCTTCTCGAAACCTTTATCTGTCCTGGAAGCCTTTATTAATGAGAGATCCATTCTTGTTAACACTTGTCACTTGCTACATTTCAAAAACATTTCAGTGACATCAGTATCATTTAAAAAAAACTATGCCACCAGTAAGTTTCACATGTTAACAGGTTGAAAAGGGAAGGCCATTTGTATGCTACCTGATTGGAATGTCATCTGTTGATTAGGCACTTCCACATAATACTGGATCCAGCACTGGTGTGTGTTAAACAAATTGATATATTGGAAACCAGCAACGTTATTTCAAAATTCAATGAAGGAAGTTTGTCTTCAGCTTTTTGTTGTTTGTTCAATGTAAATTTCTATAATTGTACATTGATAGTTTGAATTTCAGTTAAAAGGCATAGATTACTGGTCCCAACTCTGAAATATTAGTCATGTAGGAAATCTTTGGCGGTGCCTGATTTGAGGAAGCAGTTTTGAAAGTTTGTGCTACCATTTGGAAAATTAGTGATGAAAGCCTCCGTTCAGTTCATTAAAATGTTCGTAATTTTACAACCAGTGCAACTTCAAACAACACTCACCAACACAAATACAAATTAGTTTCTGAAGCTTCATTTCTGTAATCTCAATCCTGCTTGAAAATGAAGTCACTACCAGTACAGTGCCTAGCATAAACCAAGCAAATTAAGACATTTTCAATCACTGGCTAAGTGTGATTCTGCAGTCACTATCCACATTGTCACTTTCCTCTGGACTGGTGCTACATCTTTCATAGAGATGTAGCATTACAGTTTTCAGGCAATTTTAAGATATGATTATGATCCAGGAGTCATATCACAAGTCAGAACATCAACTGTACGATGAAATACAGCTGCAGTGTTGTACTATTGAGATTATTGTCACACTGAGGTCTCCAGAAGGAAAATATTCAAAGCATAACCCCACAGCAGAGATGATATATCCCTAAATCTGGGTGTGCTGGATACACAAACATAGGTGGGAGGATTGCATGCCAGTGTGGGAACCATTCTTGATTTTCTCTCCGGTGATCTGAATAGATGGGAAGAATCCCACATAGGCAGCTGATTGTTTCTTCCTGCCTGATCTTTCTCTGTACCCCATGTACAATCAATACGATGCACCTAGGAACATCTGTTTCTCCATTGTGGTAACCTAAACTGCAACATCTCCAAGAGGATGGTCTGACATCAGTTTGATTCAGAATTGGCTGCCTCCATATAAATGTAGCTGGTGCAATGGCTGTATGTGTGTATCCTTATTTGTACAGCTATGTATTTTCCTGTATTGCCATATGTTTTTCTAAACAATAGAAATGTTAAAGCAGCTTTTTCAACGAGACATGAAATAGAAAATCTTTATTGAAATTTGCCATTCACAGGTCTGGGTGCTGGCACTACATTTACATATGTTGCGTCTCAACCCTGCTATTTCCAGTGCAAGTGATCAATATCATGTGATGCTTTTTGGTTCAGTTTTGTCCTTCATGCATGAGACATAACAGCTACTGTTTTGTGTCACGATGCATGGCATGGCACGATTGATAGCTGAGTGTGAGTGGAGTAAATTTACTTTCCAATCCCTAGGACTAAGTATCAGCATTCTAATACTCAACACCATTGTAATCTTCTTCTGTACAATGAAATGTCTCTCTCCCTTTAATTTAGAGCACTAAGTCCAAAAGTCAGTCTTGTTTCTCATTCCTCAATGATTTTCACTGCCAGTCAAACACTATTACAGGGGAAAATACTAACAGGATTCTACAAGTGGCTTATCCATATCCATCTGGACAGTGTGAAAGCCATAAATAATCAACAACCAGTAGGCTATGCCTCAAACCTGAAGAACTAAACACATTTGTGACAGAAAGCTATCCAGGACATACACTTGGCATTCCTTTGAGGAAGTATCATGGACATTTTTAAAGACGGCTGAGGCTCATGGGATTAACATTCAAATGAGCAAACTGAATTGGAAACTAGCTTCACAATAGGAAATGAAAGGTGAAGGTTAAAGCAGCAACCAGCTGCAGGGGACCTATTTAGGTTGACTGCTCTTCGCACTTCGTTTCTTAAATGAAATAAGGGAGAAAGCATCCACCGCTGGTATAAAATTTAATGCTGACATCATCTCATTAGTGCTATGCAAAGGGATTCAGATAAATGATTTGAATGAGCTAAAGAGAACAGGTCGAAACTAATGCACAGGGTCAGGAAAGATTCCATTTTTTCCATCTGTGCATAACTGTTATCAGCCAAGGCATCATTAGGATATCTGATTGTAAAAGGGGGTGGGGGGAGGAAGAGAAAAAAAGCAAGATAATCTACCCTTATATCATCTTGCTGATGAAGCTACTTTTGGAATATTATGCACTATTTTAGACATACTTGTGACAGAGACCTAGGACAAGGGGACATGGATAGAGAAATTAAGGGCAGAGAACAGGAGAAACTTTTACACAGTGGATCGTGAGGCTGTGGAATACACACTGGCAGAATTAGCAACTGAGCAGCGATAATGTTAAAATTTAAACATAGGTTAGGTAGATAGTTGAAGGACAAATTAATAAAGTGATATATGAACAGGCGGCCACATGGGATTAGAGCTACTACTCCGGTGGAGGATAAACATCCGTAGAAGCTGTTTCAGTGCTGTCATTTCTATATAATTCTGTGACCTGGTCAACAGCTATCCCTCAACCAACACCACCAAAACAGATTGTCTATTTATTTATCTCATTTCTGTTTGTGGGATTCTTGTTATATTACGGTAGTGACCACACTTGTTGACTGTGCAGCTTTTGGGGACATCCTGAGGATGTGAAAGATGCCATGTAGATGCTGTGGCTCAACAATAATACTTTTAATGCCAGCCTTGGGAGAGAAATTATATTTTCATTTTCAACATGGGCCACCACCCTTATACTCAGAATGGGCAAGATTCTGCTGAGGACCTACCTCCACTAGAATCTGAAGTGAGACCACCCAAGTTATTTATCTTGGGACCTTTTGCATTTGATAGACCAGACAAAATTTTTCTATAGGCCTGAGTTGGAACTGAGCTTAGGTCACAAGAGGGAAAAATGAGTGCACCAACCCACTGCAAAATCCCGTCCCCTAGACACTTGTAATGTTGAGAATCCTGGACCCGAATGGGCCGAATTTTAGTGCACAGAAACAGATGGGTCAGAGTCTGGTCAGATGTTTAAATTTTAATGACCTGAAACTCTACTCCAACTGCCCTCTTCTGAGCTTAATGAAAGTGGACAAGGTGGGGAGGTGCCAACCTGCTCCCAGGAGGCGTGTTGGCAATTTAAATACTTCAATGAGGCCAGCTGCCTCCAAGTTAACCAACTTTGCAAGTTTTATAGTGGATGGTTGGGTTTCCTCGGCATTGGGGAAAAATCGATAGTTGGAGGGATGACGGTATAGATTTAGGGAGGAGGCAAGCGCCCTTCCAGCACTGCATGTGGGCTAAGCAGGGAGGGACTGCTACCAACACCCACCCACTCACCCATACAAAGACCCCCATATACAGAGATCTGACCTACCTACTGCTGCAGCCGCTCTGGAATCTTCCCTGCCTGAAGCCAAGCCTGTCAACCAGGTTAACTTGCTGGCAGGGAACCTGTCACGTACAAAAGATATACACTGGCGTTAAAATTCCACAGTGTATGGGGAAAGCCCAGAGCTCTGGGTTTCCCAGCCCTAACTCCGCTTCCCCTCCTGCATACTTAACCCACCCCTGTTAATACCCAGACCATTGTGTCAAACCATAAAGTTCGTTTGCAGTCTTCTCAGAATAAGGAGAAAATTGCTAACCGTGTAGTTCAAAACAGGCATCCCAGAGCCCAATATGTTGGTATGGTAGTTTGTTCTGAGATTGATTGGCTGATTACTGGCTGGCTCATGTGATTTCCCTGTACAATGAGACTGAATCTTGGTCCTCTTCTTTGAAGTTGACTAGAGTCCAATGCCTTCCAGAAGGATTGGGAAGCTCAGAGATGCGTCAATTTGCACTATCCTTGCATACATCTGGTTGTAGTATTCTTAGAAGCTTTGGAGCAAGGGGGGCAACAGTCCACCCTTTCATTAATACAATCAGAGAGATGGGGAGGAAGGTTAATATTTAAAAATATAAACTAAATTGCTCTATTGTTATCAAAGGGTTAAAATTACCCCATAAATGTCTCTGTTATTTGGAAACAAAATGTCTTCATTGAATTTTTTTCCCATTTGGTCACAAAGGAAGCTATTGTGGTTAATATTGACACATTTATTGTCTTGAATATTACAGGAGCATTTTACAAGCTAGTTCAGAAGCACATCTGTTTTACAAATGGGGAGGTGCTGCCAGGATAGCCATCCTTCATTTGTAAACCTATTCTAACCCAATATTCATCTATCTTCCTCTCCCCAAGAAAACTTAGCTTTTGTAACATTGTTCATCAAATCACGCTGTCTTTAAAAGCAAAGCTTCTTTTCATTTTTTCACTTGTTCTTGTATTTATTTATTTTTTACCATTTTATTTTCTTCCTTCTCCTGAATGAAGTTACTCTTGCCAGGATGCAGTTCCATGGGCATTTCCCGCCCTCAAGTGACTCCTAAACTGAAGCTTTGATACGACACCGCATTTACCCACCAAGCTTATGGTCAATTTTTTTCATTTCCTGCTCCATGGCAGAATTTAATTAGTAAATCTCTACTTAAAGTTGGAGCAGACCTGCAGATCACCAGCTTAGGTATTTCTTCTTGAGAAGGGTGCCTAATCAAGGAGCTACATAGGATTACGTTTGATGTTCTGATGGTGGGGCTGCCAAAGCAGATCCTCACGGACAATTGTTGTGCAGGGTTCAGCAAAACACTTGTAGCCCTGTGTGCGTTGTTTAGTACTAGTTAGAAATGTGGGCTCTTCTGTCTGCACCCACTATTCTTTTTCACTTTCGTGGTATTGGCAGTCTAGGCCCATCAGTTTTAAGCTTTATTGTGTAAAGTGACCTTTGCTTTATTTCTGAATCATCATTCGGAAGCCGCTGGAACCCTGTCTGTAACTATCTATCTGCTGGTCCTTGTTATAACTCGGTATAGAACAAAGAGCTTGACTTTATACAGAACATGGACTGAAAAGCAAACATTTGTGACGCAATCCACTCTGATCCACATCAGTTTTAAAAATTATCTTGGACAAAATTAGAACCCATCTGGGGGGGGAAGTAATTCAACTAGGATTGATTTTACATGGATCTTTGGCTAATGAGAATTTCCAAAACCAAAGTTCACTTTTCCTGTACAGCACAGCGTTTGTGTGGCCCTGTAAGTCATAGCAGTCTCTGCTCTTTTGAACCATTTTATCAATGGATTTCCTGAACCCCCACTTCCCACGCAGTTCACTCTGTAACAGCAGTGTATTTTCAACTCTTCCATTTTTATGGCTTTGAATACGAGATTCATTTGGAATAAAAAAATAATTTTTTTTCTCCTCCAGTATCGTATAGAGTTTTATTTTTACAGTGATTTGGGCCCTGTAGTAAATTAGCTACACAGTGGAGACTGTGAGCATGAAGTTGCTCCAATTGTATCTTTATTATGGGTTCCGCTACCTTTTCAGCCTTTCAAAATTGTTGATGGTGTTGGGGCAAGGGATATATAGCCTAGCAATACTGGAAAAAAAATCATTGAGCTTTGCTGAAAAAAATAGACTTTTTTTTGTTGAAGCTTTTTGTCTTGGACTCTGATTGATAGAGGTGTTGCCATGGAGAATGCACTAGTTGATGGTGACTGACAGCTAACTGCCAATCATTATTTGAAATTTAAACCAGGCAGCTTGACTCTGGTCAAGGCATTGCCCTGAGGAATGAACCAGCAAATGGCTGTCACTTACTTTGTTCAGCTGAAACAGGCGCAATGTGTGTACATGTTCTTTCTGTCTGCAAAGTACAGGGCACTGTGTATTAATATACGTAGCTTCCAGTACATGCAAGTACGCCACAATGTGAGCCCAACTGACAATCTTATATTGGTTGTCAGTGTAATTCTTAGCACATTGAGGATTATTTAGCAAAAGTTGGCCAATCGCAGAATCACATCAAATTGTGGACACTGCCAATCAGTGTCTACTTGCCAACCAATTAGCACTCTCTTCGCATATAGTATAAATTGTTGTTCCCTTTACATTTGGTATTCTTGTGAATTGTCTTGATGAGTGCAAGACAAAAGGTTTCTTCAAAAAATGATTTCTTTTTCAGCAATACTCAAGTTCTGTACTACCAAATGACTATTGCTGAGCTCTGAGTCCTGCTCAGGGTTTCATCTTGCTGACTGCCATACCCAAAATAGCAGAATTGGTAGCGATGCCTCCAGTAGGTACTGTTTGGCTTTGCTGCTGACTGTTCATTTCAATGGAGGCAGGGAGGGAAGCCCTTATTTTTTTCTGCCTCGACTATGCTTCAAAATAATTTACCTGAAGCCCCCTTGGGCCATTTTTGAGGTTCAGGGTATGGTGCTATATAAATGCAACTCTGGCAACAGAGAACAGTAGGTCGATAACACTCCAGGATTGCCTTCAGATTCAGTCTTGCAAATTTCTTGTGTCAGTGAGACCTTTAAGCTTAAACTTGCAGAGTTTTTGTGTGTTTGTAACTAGATTAATGAAAAGCAGATGCTGCCTGACCTGTTGAGCATTTCCTGCAAAATTTCTGTTTTCATTTTAGGTTTTCAGCATCTGCAGTATTTTGTTTCTGTATTTGTGATTAGATTAAGTTGGGAGTGCCAGCATTTTTCGGTGTGAAAATTGGGTTGAGCTATGAAGCATTGTTGCATTCTTGTGCTCAAGCTGCTTAACATTTAACCAAGGTGCACCTGAGCAGGTCAGAAATGAAAGCAGGTCTTGTTTTATAAAAGGTTGGACTATTCAAGTAACACATTTTCAGATGTATCAGTTTTAAGCATCAACATTTATTTAAAAACCCAGCTGTGGTGCTGGCTGATAGCTATTTGGCAGTGTAACGTTGATGAAATTTAATGCTGCTTCCTAATTGTAACTAACGCTGATGTTTGTAAGGAGCACAAAGAGCGAAAGATAGATTAAGGGATCAGATTAGAAATAGCTGCTCATTAAACTGGTCCTTAAATTTCTATTGATTCATTTTTTCTTTTGTTTTTGGCCTTAACAGCAGCTTTACACCGACGTTACTACAGGTGAAATACAGAGCGAGTTAGCTGATGAGAAAACAACAATGGACAACATGATTCTGGAGCTTCAAGACCTCAGCAACCAGCTGAGGAATCAGTCATGAGGAAAAGGAAGAATTGAATCTCGCTCCCCCACCGAGATACCAGGGATTCTCTGTAAACCTGTAATGAGTTATTGCACTAGATGTATTTAATCAATAAAATATTCCTTTTATACAAACTGGTATTAGGGTGGCATTTTCATCTCTCTCATATCAAAC
The DNA here is from genome assembly GCF_017639515.1 of Carcharodon carcharias. Lineage (NCBI taxonomy): Eukaryota > Metazoa > Chordata > Chondrichthyes > Lamniformes > Lamnidae > Carcharodon > Carcharodon carcharias. The sequence continues at coordinate 216,234,260 of NC_054468.1, forward strand.
TTCAAATGTTGGATTTTTTTTTCCAACGTGCTTTCTGGAAAATTCTCAAGTGTAAACCGAGCACCACAGTCCACGCTTTCCATTAAAATGCAAAGGAAGGAATGAGCTTGCATTTATATAGTGTCCTTTCATATCATCAGGGCATCCTAAGCCTCAACAACCATTGGATATCGTGCCAAGATGTTCAGATGCTGTTAGTAAGCATTGCGAGAAACCTCCCTTTTTTAAGGTGCGATGTTGCCTCCTTTATAGTTGTGACTTTCATCCATTTTATTTCATTTTAGGGGCAGGGTGGTGATATAAGTGTAAGATTCGAAATCAAATATAATGGGGATTGCACTCAAATGACAAAATAGCTAATAAAATCATGTCGCAACTTGAGTATCATGGCAGGGATGGAGCCACATGTGTTACCAGCCCTGCAGTGTGGGTGGAGGTGTGTGAAATGGGGAAAAGAGGTTGCAAGCTGCCACAACAACTTGCTATAATAATACAGCACCTATATCATAGCAAAATTCCCTAAATTGGCTGCAGACTGATTTCTTAAAGAAAAATATGTGACAATTGAGAACGAAGTTTGACATTTTATTGAAAACACTTTATTTAAATGGTGGAGTTTTATTAAATCAACTGCTTTACTCCATTAGCCTAACTTCTAGCTCCACGCAACAGCTGCATACTGTAGGAAGCTGGAGGTGAATGTTGCTTTCACTTCAGCAATTGGTGGTCTTATGAGTGTTTCTAGACTTTTCTTAATGTGCAATCATTAGAAGTAATAATAGGTGTGTTACTTTATTGCAATCCACAGATGTGTCCTGTACAAGGATTGCTATTATTTTCTTTCTGAACTCACAGGTATTTTAAGCCAGCCTCTGGGGCGAGTTGGAAGTCAGGTTAAACAAACTGCTATTAAAATGATAATCTCAAACTGTTCTGCTGCCTTAAAGGAAAATCCATTATCACCTCATTTTGCTTACGCAAATACTTAGACTAATTGGCATGGGCTCAGTCATAAAGATGAAGTAGCTCATATTTGTATTCCACAGAAGGTGGAATTTGTAATCGCACCAAAAAGTCTAAAAGCACTTCAGACAGTGAACTACTTTTGAAGGGTTGTGGCGATTGCTACTCTGGTAAATGTAACAGCTATTTCTGCAGTATCAGTGTCTACAAATGGCAAGGCTATGATATCAGTAGAGGGGGGGAGTCATGGCCAATGCAGCTGCTTCAGGTGTGGTTTCTTCGGACATTCAGTTGCTGATGTCAGATGTATCGTCCAGATCACGTAATACTGCAAACCTGTTGGTTACACAGAAGGTGGAATCTAGGATAGAAATAGAGCCAGACACATCATTTGCAGCCTGTTATGAGCCTGAACAAGACTCTCAAGTTTTTTGTACGATCTGGTTAGGGACCAGCAACTTTTTATTTAAAGTAGACAAAACTTCGAGATCAAAGACATTTGCTAAGAGAATAAAGCCTCAAAATTCCTTGATTTTTGAACAAACAAAATCAACTTTACCAGGTCAAAAAGATAAAACAATTTACAATATCTACCTTATACTATAACATTCAGAGTTAATGAGGTAAATGTGAATTAACAGGCATACTGTCATTTAACATCCACACTACACGTTAAGTAGCAAATGTGAGCAAGACAGATCCCATGGATTTCTGTGCAACTTACCCAGAGAACAGTAAACAGTGCGAGTCAACTTCTTGTGTTAAAACTCTGTCTTTCTCATGAGGGATTTCAGTATTCACCTTCAAAGATCTAGCCTTGGAATTCGCTCCAAAAGTTGCACTGACTCGGAATGTCCCTCCATCAGCACACCTTGCAGGATTTTAATCAGTTCTGTTGAAGAGCCATACGGACTCGAAACGTTAACTGTGTTCCTCTCCGCAGATGCTGTCAGACCTGCTGAGTTTTTCCAGCTATTTTTATTTTTGTTTTTGTTTTGGATTTCCAGCATCTGCAGTTTATTGCTTTTATCTTAGGGTTTTAACCTTGTCTTCTGAGACTCTGTTCCTCTGGATTCCCGAGTCTGCACTGCAGCACCATCTCACACATACAACTTCAGCTCTTTGGCTGCGTCGAGCGGAACACTACTGCTCCAAAGATGTTCCGCAGCACACAATCACCAACCTTCTGCCGCCTTCAATCTCCAGGGCTTCTCCCAAGTCCTCACTGGTTAAAAGTGCTGCAGTTGGCAGACTTTACTACTTGGAGCCTCTTTCTTTGTTCCTCCACCTGATCGTTCATACCAATGGTCTCCTATTTCCGGCGGCTCCTTCCCCAGTTCTTTCTCTTTAACTGGGACCTCTCCCTGTCCCTGTCTGGGACTCTTCTCTGGTTACGGTGCTCTGCTCTGATCAGGGCCACCTGATCAGGGTTTTTGCGCCATTTTCTTTTTCCACAGGCCAATCCTTGCCCTGAAGAACAACAAAGCATGTACTACCCACCGATAAGCTATGTTTAGATCTCGTAACAGGTCTCAAAATCTATTTAAGTAAGTCACTGAAGAGATGTGCCAGGTCTGTTACCTTCTTGGAATTGGCAATTTCCTGCTGATTCATTCAATCTCTCTATTTAGCAAGTGAAGAACCAATATGTCTCAGCTTAGTGCCCTCTCTACCCAAGGGTACCTTAAAAGTGTAACATGCAGTGCCTGTTGAACTGGCATCATTCTCCTGCCTTCTGGATCCTGAGGGTCATTAAAAAAAATGGAATGAAATTTGAGAAGGTGGTAGAGAGTCACCTTGAACTGCTATGATCCACCTGGTTTAGGTACACTCAGAGTGCTGTTAAGTAGGGTGTTCCAGGATTTTGACCCAGTGACAAGTGAAGTAAGAATGGTGTGTGGCTTGGAGGGGAACTTGCAGGTGGTGGTGTTTCCATGCATCTGTCAAAGGAGCCTGGTAAGATGCTGCACTGCATCTTGTAGATAGTACTCACTGCTGTCTGCCGGTGGTGGAGGGAATGGGTATTTAAGGTGTTGGATGGGGTGCCCATTAGGTGGTCTGTTTTGTTCTAACTGGTGTGGAGCTTCTTGAATGTTGTTGGAGCTGTACTCTTCCAGGGACATGGAGAGTATTGCACCACACTCCTGACTTGTGCCTTGTAAATGGTGGACAGGCTTTGGGGAATCAGGAGGTGAGTCACTCACTGCAGAATTCTGACCTGATCTTGTAGTCACAGTATTTAGGAGAGGAACTTAAAATGATTATGATCACTAGAGAACAAGTACTAGGTGAACTAATAGAACTAAGGGCTGACAAGTCCCCTTGACCTGATGGTATTGCATCACACCCCTAACTTGTGCACTGTAGATTGTGGACTGGCTTAGGGGAGTTAGGAAGTGAGTTGCTCACCACAGAATTCCCAGCTTTTATGGCCACAGTATCTATATGGCTGATCCATCTAGTCAATGATAACCCCCCCACCTCCCAAGATGTTGATAATGGGGGGATTCAATAATGGTAATGCCATTAAATGTCAAGGAGAAATGGTTAATAATCAAAAGTAGAAAATTATGCAGTCTCTCCCCATTTAAATAATTTTCTACTTTTCTATTCTTTCTGCCAAAGTGGACAACTTCCCATTTCCCCACATTATACTCCATCTGTCAAATTTTTGTCCACTCTTTAACCTACCCATATCCCTTTGCAAACACTTTGTATCCTCCTCACAAATTGCATTCCTACCTATGTTTGTATTGTCAACAAATTGAGCTACAACAAAGTTGATCCTCTCATCCAAGTCACTAATATAGATTGCAAATAGCTGAGGCTCCAGCACTGATCCCTGCGGCACTCCACTAGTTACAGTTTGCCAACCTGAAAATGACCCATTAATCTTGACTGTTTCCTGTTGGCCAATTCTCTATCTATGCTGAGTTATCACCCCCAACATCATGGGCTCTTATCTTGTGCTGTAGCTTTTATGTGGTACCTTACTGAATGCCTTTTGGAAATCCAAATACACTACATCTGCTGATTCCCCTTTATCAACCTTGCTTATTACATCCTCCGGGAACTGCAATAAATTTGTCAAACATGATTTCCTTTTCAGCAAACCATGTTGACTCAGTCTGATTGCATAATGATTTTCTAACTGCCCTGCTACTACTTCATTAATAATGGATTTTAGCATTTTTCCCAATGACAAATGTTAGGTTAACTGGCCTATAGTTCCCTGCTTTCTGTCTCCCATCTTTCTTGAACAAGGTGTTATATTCGTGGTTTTCTAATCTGCTGGGACTTCTCTAGAATCAAGGGAAATTTGGAACATTACAACCAATGTATCCACTATGTTGCAGCCACTTCCTTTAAGACCCTAGGCCATCCAGTCCAGGGGACTCATCAGCCTTTAGTCCCATTAGTTTTTCTGGTACCTTTTCTCTAGTGACCATGATCATTTTAAGTTCCTCCCTCTCATTAGCCCCCTGCTTTTCTACTATTCTTGGGATGCTTTTTGTGCCTTTTGCTATGAAGACAGTTACAAAATACTGTTCAAACTTGTTTCCATTTCCTTGTTTGCCATTATTAATTCCCCAATCTCTACCGCTCAGGGTCCAATGCTCACTTTCGCTACTCTTTTTCCTTTTTATAGACTTGTAGAAGCTTTTACTGTCTATTTTGTATTTTTTTACTAGCCTTCTCTTATATAACTTCTCCCTTATTTTTGGTCATCCTTTGCTGGTTTCTAAAATTTTTCCACTCTTCTTGCCTACCGCTAGTCTTCACAGGATTATACATCTTTTCAATTTGATAGTGTCCTTTTGCCTGATTTCAACTAGTTTCCATTTCCCTAGAAGTTTTGATTTCCCATCTCAGTTTCAGTTGTAGTTTCCCTAGAAACCGGAAGGTTCAGCTTCTCTTTTCAGTTAGGGTCTGTCTCAAAAAACATAAGCTTTGAAATCATGGATTTGATCATGATAGTCATTGTACTTGCAGTGCTTTCATGATGATGTGAGGTAGAGAATTGAAGGATTTTAAATTAGCAACAATGGGTTCAAGATTTTACTTGGATGCCCACAGATTTGCATTTAACTCATCGCTAATGGCCATATGATCTTGAAGGACCCCATTGATTTTCCACAGTTGACGTGGTTCATCATTTCCTCAGGCAAGTCAAAGAAGGGTGGTCAGGCTGGACCCTCCCCAGTCTAATTGTTTTTGGCTGTTGTTTATTGGGCCTTTTGCACAAATAATTCTCAAATTTACACAGATAATAAAGTCCATTTGAATGGAATTGAATTAAGTCTAATGGGGTCCACAGTTGCCTTTGTCTGTTTCATCACTGTTTTTTGAAAGCAAGTACCACATCAGTCTGTTTCTAATCTACTGGCAGCTCCAGGTTGTCCAGTGACTCCATCATAATGTGCATCAGTGCCTGACTATTTTCCCCTCTGGTCTGTTTCTGCATTCCGGAATAAATACCAACTAACCTGAGCATTTATTGCATTTAGTTGCTTGGTAATACAGAGCTTGAGTATTACTGAAACAGGAGACATGCCATTGAAGCTTTTCATCTTGCACTCATCAGGACAGATTTGCAAGAATTCCAAATCTAAAGGGAACAACAATTTATACTGCGTAAGAAGAGGGCACTTCTGAGCCCTTTTACCTCTCCTAGGATTTGCATCTCAGTTATATCTAAGGCAACAATATACTTAGTAAAGCAGAACATAGCCTTGGCCATTTACTGAGCCATGGTTTGGTAGAGGAAAGGGTTTGTATTTTTGTAGTGTGGCTGTACTGGGGAGAGGTGACCAGTGAAAGTTGTGCTCATGGTTACAGTGACAATGGAAATGATGGAACTGAGGAATCTTAGCAGGCAGGCCACAGAGCGAAACTGGAAGCTACCAGAAAAGACATGGGACCAAATCTTCAGGTCTCCGGATTGTCAGAGACCAGACATATGATTGAGATATCCATAGGGGCCCTGTGGAAGTTCCAACACATGGATCTCTGTGGGAACTGCCCAGAAAATTTCAACTTCCAATGGGCAATTCCCCTGCTCCTCAGGACCCTCCACAAGTATCTCCAACTCTGAGTTAAGAGTCGGAGACTTGGGGCAGTTCTGATGTACTTACCTGGATAGTTATCCAGTAAATGTGAAACAGATTAAAATCTAGTCTAATTCCTGGGTAACTACAGAGCTGACCCCCCCTCCCCCACCACCTCAACTCAAATCATTCACACTGACTCCCAGCTAACCCTCCACCACCCCCCCCCCCACCCCACCAACCCTGTAACCCCTCCACAACTTCCCTTCCAACAACCACCCGGCTACCCTCCCAGCCCAACCCGACTATCCTCCCAGCCCAACCCGACTACATACCCACTCACCCACATACCCGCCTCACCCATGTGCCCCATTACCCACCTATCCACCCCATCTACTTCCCCTTACCCATTCATCCACCTTCCCACCTCACCCACCTACCCCCTGCCTCCTACCCACCTACTCACGCACCCACTCATCCATTTACTAACATCCACTACCATTCAGACTGGACATTTAAACTTACCATATGGCAGCCAATGCTGTAAAAAGGGCACGAATCTTGTCTTCCCCTAACTCTACTATGATCCAATGGAATTCTCCAAGGGACACTACACTCCGCATTACCGGGATAGCTGGGTTCGGAAGACCCCGGTATAAGTGCCGCAATGTCAGATTGAGCAAATCCCCAACAATGATTGCCATTCTTCAAAAGATTCAAGCTGTGTTCTGCCAAGCCCTTCAGTTAGGTAATAGGATGTGGTGTGTGGAGACCCAAAGAGCTCAGCTTTTTAAAAAAAGTCCTATTTAATGCTGTAAACCTATTTTGTGCAAAAAGCAATCTAATTTTCCATCCTACAGTAACAGGACCAGTGACCTTTCGTCAGGAGGATCCAAGCAAACTATATCGACTGAAAAGAACAATCTTTTCAAAACAGATTGCCCAACATTTACAAGTTCATGTGTGACGCACTAAGCCCATTAAGCAGGGAGGTATCACAGCTGAGGGCCTGATGCTTTATGTTTCTGGAATGTCTACCCCAGTGTTTAATAGTCATTCCAGGAACAAGATGGCTCTGAGTTTCACCTGTGGTACATTTTCTCCCAGCAGGTCATGCTTGGTAATTAGAATTACAGAAATCCAGGAACTGTGTATTTTTCTTCTCTGAAAACTTGGCCAGCTTGGGTGGTGGTATAATGTAGCCTGGTTCTGTCTCCACCTCTGTGTGTGGGGAAGGTGAAGGAGGAATGTGAACAAAACACCGCCGTCCGTATTTTCTCTGGTAATAGCCAGCTTCCGTTCCACAATCAACTAATTTCTTGTCTTACTATTCTCCTTGGGAAATGCTTTAATAGAAGCTGTTTTGATTTACAGAAATTAAATGTGAAAAAGGAAAGAAATACCACAAATCACCTTGCTGGTGACTGTTTGAAGAATGAAAAATTGAAGACTCACCCCGGAGACCAGAGCACATAATCTAGACTCAGTGTAGGACTGAGGGAGTGCTGCATTGTCTAAGGTGCTACCTTTCATTTGGGACATTAAAGTGAGAACCTCTCTGTGCTCGGGCTGTGTGTAAAGGTTTCCATGACACACATATTGTATAGGCTGTAAACACCATTCCTGCTCCTATTTATTATATCCTTATTTGAAGAAATGCAGAAGTGGTTTCTTGGTTTCTGGTTTGCCTTTATCCTTCCCCCTCCTATCATCATCATAGGCAATTTGTCATGTTGAGGCTGAATCTTCCATGTGGATGGCTGCGTGGAAATGAGGTGTCAGTGTTGATTGTGGGTTTGCAGATGACCTATGAGGCCTAGCTTATCCTTACGGGTTCTCCCACAGTGAGGACATCAGATGTTGGCTGGTAGAGGTGGTGGCGGATTGTTGGCTCGTGCAGCTGCCCTCTCTTTCCATCTCTCCCTCCGTTCTCTCTCAGTGGCGGGTCTTGTTGACTGAATCACAGAATCTTTATAGTGCAGAAGGAGGCCATTTGGCCCATCGAGTCTGCACTGGCTCTCTGAAAGAGCATTCTACCTAGTCCCACTCCCCTGCCTTGTCCCCATAACCTTGCAAATTCTTTCTTTTCAGATAGCAATCCAATTCCCTTTTGAATATCCTTGATAGAATCTGCCTCCACCACCCTCTCAGGAAGCTCGTTCCAGATTCCAACCACCCTCTGGGTGAAAAAGTGTTTCCTCACTTCACTTTTACACCTTTTGCCAGTTAGATTGGAAGGTCTTGACATCATTTTTGATGACCAATCACCATTTTGGTCACAATTGGGCATCTTTTTAAAATTTTTATTTATTCATTCATGGGATATGGGAATCACTGGCTGGACCAGTATCTATTGCCCAGCCTTAAAGTCCTGTGAGAAGGTGGTGATGAGCCACCTTCTTGAACCGCTGCAGTCCATGTGTTGTAGGACACCCATAGTGCTGCTAGGAAGGGAGGCCCAGGATTTTAACTCAGCGACAGTGAAGGAACATCAATATAGTTGAAAGTCAGGATGGTGGGTGACTTGGAGGGGAATTTCCAGGTGGTGGTGTTCCCATGCATCTGCTGTCTTTGTCCTTCCAGGCAGTAGTGGTCGCTAGCTTGGAAGGTGCTGTCGAGGAAGCCTTGGCAATTTGCTGCAGTGCATCTTGTAGATGGTACACACTGCTGCCACTGTGTGTGGTGGAGGGATTGAATGTTTAAAGTGGTGGATGAGGTGCCAGTCAAGCAGGTTGCTTTGCCCTGGATTGTGTTGAGCTTCTTGAGTGTTGTGGGGTCTGCACTCATCCAGGCAGGTGAAGAGTATTCCATTACACTCCTGTCTTGTGCCTTGCAGAACTGTTCTGTTGAAGAGTCATGCGGACTCAATGTTAACTGTGTTCCCCTCCGCAGATGCTGCCAGACCTGCTGATTTTTTCCAGTTGTTTTTATTTTTGTTTTGGATTTCCAGCATCTGCAGTTTTTTGCTTTTATTTGTATGGCTAGTCCAGTTCAGTTTCTGGTCAATGGTAACTCTCAGGATACTGACAGTGGGGGATTCAGCAATGGTAATGCCATTGCACTTCAAGGGGAGATGGTTAGATTCTCTCTTGTCAGTGATAGTCATTGCCTGGCACTTGTGTGGCGCGAATGTTACTTGCCACTTATCAGCCCAAACCTAAATATTGTCCAGGTCTTCCTGCATATAGACATGGATTGCTTCAATGCCTGAGGAGTCATGAATAGTGCTGAACATTGTGCATTCACCAGCAAACATCCTCAGTTCTGACCTTATGATAGAGGGGGGTCATTGATGAAGCAGCTGAAGATGGTTGGGTCTAGGGCACCACCTTGAGGGACTCCTGAAGCGATATCCTGGGGCTGAGATGATTGACCTCCAACAACCATAGCCATCTTCCTTTGTGTTAGATACGACTCCAACCAGCGGAGAGTTTTCCCCCTGATTCCCATTGACTCTAGTGTTGCTAAGGCTCCTTGATGCCAGGCTCGGTCAAATGTTGCCTTTATGACAAGGGCAGTCACTCTCACCTCAGTTCAGAGTTCAACTCTTTAGTCCATGTTTGGACCAAGGCTGTAATGAGATCAATGTGCTTTGCATGTGTTGATGTTATTAGGGCAGACACTCCCAGAGGCTTTGAGGTTATCTTTGAAATGTTTCCTTTGCCCCTGTCTGAATGGGTTCCCTGATGTAGCTCTGAGAAGAGCACCTGTTTGGACACAATGTTCTAATGCACGATGAACTGAAAACTACTGTCAACCAGATGAAAAACATGAAAGCTCCTGGCCCTGACAAAAGTACTGGAACATGAAGAAGACATGTTGGTATCTTGCATACAAGCCCTATTTGTGAAGCTCTGACAATGAAGAAATTAGAGACACTGTGGTGATCACAATCTTCAAGAAAGGAGACAAGTCAAACTGTAGCAACTGCAGGGATATAGCACTGCTCTCAGCTGTTGGCAATGTCCTAACTAGGCTACTTCTAAATCGCCTCTTGCCAATGCAAAGGAGGTCCTTCCATAGTTCCAGTGCAGCTCTCAATCTGCCAGGGGAACCATTGACATGATCTACACAGCATGCTAACCTCAAGAAACGTGCAGACAGCAGAACATCCCTTTGTACATGGATTTCCTCGATCTCCCAAAAGCCATTGATTCAGTGAATCAAACCCCTTGGAAGGCGCTACAGCAATGTGGATGCCCAACTGAGTTCACAAACATCATCCATCTCCTGCCTGATAATATACAACTAACAGTAGTTAATATGCAACTAACAGTAGTATGCAATGGCTCCACTGCAGATTCCTTCCATGTCAAAACAGGCATCAAACAGGGGTGTTTCATTGCATTAATGCTATTCTCAATCTTTCTCAAAGCAACATTGCAACTTAATAGTGACAAGCTCCCCTCAGTTGTGGTAATAGTTTATTGCACTGATGGTAAACTCCTCAACCTCAAATGGCTAAAGGCCACAACTACAACAAAAACCACTTCTGTAATAGAACTACAATATGCTGATAATACATAGTTTAGTGCTCACTCTGAGGAAGAGCTACAACCTACAAGAGCATTGGATATGTGCTGAACTAAAGTCCTCTGCCAACCCACGCCAAGTGTATCAAACCAATGCCTTCAATTGAGATTCATGGTGAAGTGTTGGAAAATGTTTTTCACTTCCCATATCTTGGAAGCTATCGTTCCTAAAAGCTGACATTGATGAAGAGGTAAACCATTGAATCCAATGTGCTATATAAGGCTCTGGCAAGTTCTGTACTCGAGTTTTTGAGAGTTGTGATATCAGACCAACACTGAACTCAAAGTCTACTGGGCAGTGGTTCTCCTCGAGCTTCTCTACTATGCTGAAGCTTGATCAACTTTAAATGCCATATCAAGGCCTAGAACAACAACATTTTTGCAGTCTTAGAAGGATCTTGCAAATCAAATGGGAGGACGAAAGAACAAACCCGAGCTCCAAGACATAGACATGTGAAGTATAGAAGCCATGATGATCTCACATTGATGAGATGGGACAAGTCATTCCCCCCTACATCACTAATAAGGAAAACCTCTCATTTATCTCACTACTGCTTCTTGGGGAACCTTGCTGTGTGCAAATTAGCTGCTACATTGCCTTAAATTGCTTCATTGTCTATGAAGTGCTTTGCTTGCAGAAAACACTGTATAAAAGCAAGTCCCTCCTCACAACTGCACACTTCTCCATGATCTATTTCACTGCTTGAGAAGGCTATTTTTAGATGGATGAATGTCTGAGATGCACAGGAGGTTGGTGTGTGTCTGAAAGTGAAAGAAAGGCTAGCAGGTTGGAACGTAAGAACAGCCCCTCAAGCCTGTCCCATCATTTAGTTAGATCATGGCTGATCTGTACCTTAATTCCATCTATCCGTCTTGGCTCTGTAACCGTGATAGCCTTGCCTAATGAAAATCTCTCAGTTTTGAAAGTTTCAACTGACCTGCAGCCTCAGCTGCTTTTTGTGGGAGAAAGTCCAAATTATGTGATGCTGATTAACCTGTTGGGTATTTCCAGCATCCATCGTTTTAAATGGTTGGAGCTACAAGACCCATCAGTGCTCCAATGTGTCTTGCCCTGTCTTAGCTTCTAAACCATGAGTTTTCAAATGGAGTCCATGTGATCATCAAACTTTTGTATTTTTCTGTATTTGTTGCCTTATTTTTATTGCTGTAAAAAATAAATAATCTGCATTTATATAGTACTTTTTGCAGTCACTATTACAGAGTACAGTGATTATTGGCTAGTGGACTGGTAACATTCATGCCGCATAAGTGCCAGATAATGACTATCTCAAACAAGAGAAAACTCAGACTTCCTGCCTTCATCTTCTATAGCATCGCTATTGGTCACCAACAATCAATATCTGCTGGTGGGGGAGTCACTATTGATCAGAGATTTAACAATCAGTCCTGCCACCAGCACTCCCCACAACACCCCCCACCACCCCCACCCCCCCCCCCCCCCCCCCCCCCCCCCGCCCACCCCCCCACCAACCCCCGCCACACCCCCAAACTATATCCAACAATAGATGTCAGGAGCTTATGGACTTCTTTGTCATGATGGTTGAAACCATCTGCTCAGCTGTCAGAAGTTCTCCTCTTTTACCTTACACATCAAACAAAACATCTCCCGTACCCTGATCTCATCTCCTCCAGTTTCCTATCTCCCCTCATGCCTTCTCCAATCTCAACTTGGCCATGAGTTCCACCTCCAGATCCCCTGATCCCAAACCCACTAAACTGCCGATCACCACCTTCCCTTCTTGACCCTCGTGCTGGCTGATTACAAATTATTTCTTCTCCTCAGACCCTGTCCCCTTCAAAACTAAAACAAAAACAGAATTACCTGGAAAAACTCAGCAGGTCTGGCAGCATCGGTGGAGAAGAAAAGAGTTGACGTTTCGAGTCCTCATGACCCTTCCACAGAACTGAGTGAATCTAAGGAAAGGGGTGAAATATAAGCTGGTTTAAGGTGGGGTGGGTGGGGTGGGGAGGGAAGTGGGGGGCGTGGTGTGGTTGTAGGAACAAGCAAGCAGTGAAAGGAGCAGATAATCAAAAGATGTCACAGACAAAAGAACAAAAGAACACAGAGGTGTTGAAGGTGGTGATATCTAAACGAATGTGCTAATTAAGAATGGATGGCAGGGCATTCAAGGTACAGCTCTAGTGGGGGTGGGATGGAAAGGCTAGCATGGCATAAAAGATTTAAAAATAATGGAAATAGGTGGGAATATTGAATTCAACAACTTTAGATCTTGAACTCTCTCCTCCATCCCCACCCCCTTTCTGTTTCTTCCCCCTTCCTTTTGTTTTTTCCAATAAATTATATAGATTTTTCTTTTCCCACTTATTTCCATTATTTTTAAATATTTTTAAATCTTTTATGCTCCCCCCACCCCCACTAGAGCTATACCTTGAGTGCCCTACCATCCATTCTTAATTAGCACATTTGTTTAGATAATATCACCAACTTTAACACCTATGTGTTCTTTTGTTCTTTTGTCTGTGACATCTTTTGATGATCTGCTTCTATCACTGCTTACTTGTCCCTACAACCACACCACCCCCCTCCACTTCTCTCCCCCCCCCCCACCCCCCCCCCACCAACGCACCCCCCCCCACACACACACACACACACACCTTAAACCAGCTTATATTTCACCCCTTTCCTTGGATTCACCTAGTTCTGTTAAAGGGTCATGAGGACTCGAAACATCAACTCTTTTCTTCTCTGCCGATGCTGCCAGACCTACTGAGTTTTTCCAGGTAATTCTGTTTTTGTTTCTTCATTTACAAGCTGCTTCTTTGACGATATCATCCAAAGACCAGTGGTCAGGTTCCACCCAACGTTTGTGTCCTATTCGATCCCAAGTTGAGATTCCAACTCCTAACACCTCAATCAGAAAGACTACCTAATTCCATACCTTGGTAATATTGCCTACCTCAGCCCATTGCCATTCTGTCTTCAAAACTGGTTAATATCCAAGCAGGAACGGACTGGCTATATCAGAAAGGAAGAGATTTCCCCAGATGCCCCATTACATGTTCCCTAGCTTTGTGTTGTTGCTACCCCCTTTTCCGTGAGAATCCCAAAGTATCCCAAACCCTCTTGGGAGAATCCGACTACAAGGATTGCACCGTTCAAGGAGAAGGCCCAGTACCTTCTCAGGGCAATACAGCCTTGCCAGTGCAACCTACCTCCCAAGAACAAATAAAAAAGAACACTTTGACAGCTAATATGTGCACAGCCAGACCCCAGGAACCAACAAAGCCTTAATCTGATGTTGATTAAGGGATGAATGTTAGCCTGGCTTAGGCAGGCAGACCTGCAGTATGACATCTCATTCTAAAAACGGCACCTCTGCCAATGCAGCACACTCTATCTATTGTACTGGTGTAGGTCATGATTAGGCAAGTCCTGGAGCTGGGCATCAACCCACAATCTGTTGATTCCGAGGCCACAGTGTTGTCACTGAGACTGGGGGCAGAAAGGTCTGCAGTAATAACAGCATTTCCCTTAGGGTAGCTTTAACCGTCTTCCAGACTTTAGGGCAGAACATTGCTGTTGGCCTGTCAACATTTGCAAGGAAAAGGGCCTCCCACAGAAAAACCTCTGGTCCAATCCATTGTTGCCATATAACTGCTCAGATTCACACTGACGCTTTAGCCCATCCAGCAGTTACCAGCTGTGCTCACACCAACGATGCCATCAGCTTGTGTGTCTAATGTGTTTTCTCAACGTGTCAATAACCTGTTCATTTGCTTTTGTATTGTCTTTGTCTTAATTTGGATTCCAAGGAACCAGGATCTCTCTGACGACTCCTTGAATTTACATGATTACATCTGACTCCTTTACTCCAGCAATATGTTCTGGCATTCCCATAGTTGGCGGTGGCTGCAATGTGTCTGATGCAAGGAGTAGTTAGCAGATAAAACCTCAGTCTTTGAAATGAAATGTAGACATCCAAAGGCTAGCGTGTTGTGAAATGTGGTTCTGGGAAAGGATGGAGCGGGTCAGCTGGAGAGAAGAAAAGACCAATGAAAAGGTTCTCGTGAAGGAGGAAAGGATTGGCCCATATTCTAAAGTACGTGAATTTGCTGAAGAAGGTGATTAAAGGAAAATCACAGGGATGTAGGCCAAGGAGGAGAAGGAGAATCATGATGTTAGACAACTTGAAATTAAAACTGGGAGGCTCCTACAAGCCTGCTTGATTAACACACCGTCCACCACCTCTAACTTTCAGTCATCCACCACCGACACACAGTGGCAGCAGTGAGTACCATCTACAAGATGCACTGCTGCAACTCATGAAGGGTCCTTCAACAGCACCTTCCAAACCCATGACCTTGAAGGTCAAGGGCAGCAGATACATGGGAACACCGCCACCACCTGGAAGTTCCCCTCCAAGTCACTCACCATCCTGACTTGGAAATATATCGCTGTTCCTTCACTGTCGCTGGGTCAAAATCCTGGAAATCCTTTCCAAACTGCACTGTTGATATTACTACACCACATGGACTGCAGCGGTTCAAGAAGGCAGCTCATATATAGACAGGCTGGTCAGATAGGCTGATCAATGGCAAATGGAATTTAATCTGGATAAGTGTGAGGTGATGCACTTGGCAGGACAAACAAGGCACGGAAATACACAATGAATGGTAGGACCCTGGGAAATACCGAGATCAGAGGGATCTTGGTGTGCATGTCCGCCGATCCCTTAAGGTAGCAGGACAGGTAGATAAGGTGGTTAAGAAGGCATATGGGATACTTGCCTTTATTAGCCGAGGCATAGAGTATAAGAGCAGGGAGGTTATGCTGGAACTGTATAAAAAGCTGGTTAGGCCACAGCTAGAGTATTGTATGTAGTTCTGGAATCCACATTATAGGAAGGATGTGATTGGACTAGAGAGAGTGCAGAGGAGATTTACCAGGATGTTGCCTGGTCTGGAGAGTTTTAGTTATGAGGAGAAATTGGATAGACTGGGGTTATTTTCCCTGGAGCAGAGGAGATTGAGGGGGGACATGTTTGAGGTGTATAAAATTATGAGGGGCATAGATAGGGTAGACAGGAAGGAACTTTTCCCCTTGGTGGAGGGATCAATAACCAGGGGGCATAGGTTTAAGGTAAGAGGCAGGAGATTTAGAGGGGATGTGAGGAAGAATTTTTTCACCCAGAGGGTGGTGGGAATCTGGAACTCACTGCCTGAAAGGATGGTAGAGGCAGAAACACTCATAACATTTAAGAAGTATTTGAATGTGCACTTGCGATGCCATGGCAAACTAGGCTATGGGCCTAGTGCTGGAAAATGGGATTAGAATAGTTAGGTACTTGTTTGACTGGCACAGACTCGATAGGCCTAAGGGCCTTTTTCTGTGCTGTAGACCTCTATGACTCACCACCACCTTCTCAAGCGCAATTAGGGATGGGCAATAAATGTTGGCCTAGCCAATGATACCCACATCCAGTGAAAGAATGAAAATAAACTGACCATAAGGCATGGAGAAATGAGCAGAGGACCTCTTTGAGGCAGATCACTGTTCTCAAGCTTACTCTGAATGGAAGCATGTGATTAGATTTGGAACAGGAAGTCGCAGTTCCACAATCCGATTGCCAATCCTCCTGGATTGCCCTAGCCAGAAACTAAAGATTAA
The DNA here is from genome assembly GCF_017639515.1 of Carcharodon carcharias. Lineage (NCBI taxonomy): Eukaryota > Metazoa > Chordata > Chondrichthyes > Lamniformes > Lamnidae > Carcharodon > Carcharodon carcharias. Next base: position 216,250,453 of record NC_054468.1, read on the forward strand.
TCTCTAGGACCCTGCTGCAAGCAAACCAGGAGAAATATTAGAGGTGGCGTTAAACAAATCATGTTTTAAAAAAACATTTCTTTATTAATTATACTGAAGGAAAAGCCAACAGTGAAGAATCATCCACTTGATTAACAAAGAGTCTACTTACTTTCTGGTGTAGAAAGGCAGTGCACAGAGAGGATGCATGGGTTATTGGACCAATGAGATGGGGCATTTGGGGGCAGGAAGTCATGTGATGCAATCTCCAGGAATATATCCAACTACATGTTGGCAGCCAGAGTCCAAAGAGCAATGGAATGGTGCTGATTGTAATTGGTATTGACTGACTTGTGCCACCCCATGGAGGAAGGAAGGAGATTCACTGCCCAGCTGCATATCCTGGCATTGGGTTTTAAAACTGAAGGCCAGCACCCACATTAAAAAAATCCTATTCCCTCAAAGAAGTAAAATACTGACTAAAGGGGAGTTGACTGTGTCCGTAATAAGAAGGAAACAAAACTACAAATGCTGGAACCGCTAAAACAAAATGTCCACAGCAGGCTTGCAAAAGGGTAGGTTAATATTTCAAGTGTGAGAGACTTCCTCAGATCTGTACCAAAGCTTGCAACCTGTGGAGAATATTTGAGGGTTCCATTTGCTGGGGATTCAGGGGCTGCTTTAGGTTGTGGTAAAACCCCATGATTTCTGTTTGAGACAATGTTCGTCACTAAACGTAGGTGGTGCATATGTTTGTTAAGCCATGAACGAAGGCTTCCTGTACCAAACAAGGGATCTATCCCTATCCAAGGGAATGAATTACTCCAGAGGCTTGAGCACAAATGTCTAGGCTGACATTCCAGTGGAGATCTGAGAGAGTGCTGTACTATCAAAGGTGGCATTTTTCAAATGAGACATTAAACCGAGGCCCTGTCTAATGGATATAGAAGACCCCATTCCACAACTCAAAGAAGGGCAGGGGAGTATTCTACGGTGCCCTGTCCAATATTCATCCCTCAATCAACACAACTAAACATCTGGCCTTCATTACATGGCTGTTTGTGCGTTCTTGCTGCGTACAAATTGACTGTTGCGTTTCCCTATGTTGCAATACTGACTACACTTCAAGAAAAGCACTCCGTTAAGCTGTAAACCTGAAGTCGTGAAAGGCGCTGGATAAATGCAAGGTCTTTTTCCCCTCCTGGGCCATCCCAATGTTGTTAGATGTAAAAGATTCTGTGAGGACGAGCACAATGTAGATATCAAATGCCTAAGATGAAATGACTTTGCTCCACAATGTGCAAGTTCACATCTGTTCAGCTTTTCACTGTTGTCAGTCAGCTTTCTCCTACTGGCATTCAGTATTTGTTTGGGTTTGTAAGGTGTGTCTCGTGATTCTCATGTTTTTTTTCGCAGGAGTACAAAGAGCTTTGCCCTTTAGAAAAAAACTAACTGCTGGACTGGTAAAACCAGTTTTTTTCTGCACAAAAGGATAGATGGAGACTCTCTCCTCCCCACCACCAGCACTTTCCATTAATAGTAGAACACAGGGTCAGATACTCTACAACATACAATGAATTTGCCACTAGAGCCCTGGAAATATCAGATATTTAGTGCATGTGGTTTAGGATTGAATGGTGTGAATTGTAATGTTAAATTAATGTCACCAAGAGCAGAAATTCAATTTAAGCACAATTTGCTATTATTTGAATCAGGATCCACTGCAGCGAATATGGAGGGGATGTTGAGTTTCAGACAGAATACAACACACTAGTTATAAAGCAAAAACATATGACTGAGTAAGTAGCAAGTACTTGTCCGGATCGAGCATGATGGCTGGGATGCGGGAATAACTCCTCTCCTTTACCTTTCCTCGATGTCTTGCTTCTTCTCAAAGAATTTTCAAACAATGCAAGAGTGTTAGACTGAAGTCAGCATGGACCTACTCTCGGAAGCTCCAGTCCACTGCCTACTGCATTGGCATCTTTCCAGATCTTTCTTTATATACCCTTTTTCTGGGTGGATCTGCATGTTATATAAATAGGACTTAATTGTCCTATAAAAGTTGTTCTTACATTAAAGGGTCAATGACATGTCCGTTTAGTTGTCTAATCCGTAGAGTAGAGGCCCACCCTTATTTTATCTCCCACTTTTCATGTACCTCTATAGCCCTTGCGTGTAGTTTATGTTATTAATTAACCATGTCCTTGCAGCATACCAAAGATTGCTTCCTTTATCTCTTAGTGAAACAAAATTTAAGCCATTTGCAGTAAAACAAAACTTACAGCCCCAAGCTAATCTACCTACTCCAAATTAAATCTCTTCCATATGTAAATCCTAAGCATATTTCTAAAAAAAAATCCCCCATGTTGAGAATGAGAAACCTCTTTCAACCTTTCGTTTTCAATCTTCTTTGAGCTGTGTCATTTCTAGGTTGTTGCCTCAATGGTTCAGTCAGTGCATCAAGCACCATAGTCAACATATCATTGCAAATAGGGCTATCAGGACCAGGCATGAAACAAGTACTAAGGCCATTGAGGCCATTCTTGCCTAGAGGTGTTGACTTGTGTTGGAAGCTACTTCTCACCACTTGCAGTCCCCTAATTTGTTTACTGCTTTTTCAGTTCGAGCATTAATTTATTGCATCTTAACTAGGGCTGGAATTTAGGTGTCATGGCGGGTGTGAGTGGACAACATGCCTGATGGCTTAGAGAGAGCAGAGGAGAAGAAGAAGAGTGTGGCGAGGATGTCTGGCTCAGCAAAGAGAGGAGCACCTCCCTCAAGATGAAGGGGTGGCAGTGCCTGCTGCACACGCAGCTAAAGATCCACTGCGAGCTGTGGCTTGTAGGCGCATCGCTAGATCCAGGGTCTGCAGATAGTGCCTGGCATTCCTACAGATAACCGAGAACCAGTGCTACTGAAAACTGCCCATGTCTAGGGAACTGGTCAGTCACAAATGCCACCTGCTACAGGATTTGGTGCCACAGGGACATGGAGGACATCCACTGCCAGTGGCCATGAAAATGACCTTGGCACTCAATTTTTATGCCAGTAGGTCCTTCCAGGGCTCCACAGGTGACCTGCGCAGGATCTCGCAAGTCTCCACACACAGATGTATCCAGGAGGTCACGGACACCATCTTTACAACGGCACAGAACTTTGTGCATTTCGCCTGGCATCAGGAAAGGCGGGAAGCAAGGGCACTGGGATTTATGCAGATCTCAGGTTTCCCACAGGTGCAGGGTGCCATCAACTGCATTCACATGGCACTTAGAGATCTCCGTGGCAACAAACAGCCAACTACATCAACCACAAAGGTTTCCACTCACTGAATGTTCAGCTGGTACGCAACCACCACTACAGGTCCCAGTGAACATCCACAGCTCCTACATCCTTAGCAGGTCTCAGATCCCTGACATCTTCCAGGGTCCAGAGAGGCTGCAGGGCTGGCTCCTCAGCAACAAGGGCTACCCACAGAGGATGTTGCTGATGACGCCTGTGTGGTGTCCTTAGACTGCAGACGAGGCTCATGTCGTGACCTGGATTTTAGTGGAGCAAACGATAGGCATTTTGAAAATGAGGTTCCGGTGCCTCAGCAGGTCTGGTGGAGCACTGCGATACAGTCCCCAGATAGCATCAGCTTCATCATCATCACTTGCTGCGTGCTCCACAACCTGCCGCTGCCACGGTTGGGGGGGGGTGGGGGAGAGGACCTGGCTGAGGAGGTGATCGAGGAGCTGCACGTATTCTCCAGTGAGGAGGATGTCGAAGTGGATGATCATGATGAGGTTCTTGAAGGCAAGAATGTCGGCGATGAGGCCATTGCACTGGCCAGACGAGGCAGGCACACTCGGGAGGCCCTCATAGCTGCTAGATTCATGGAGGATGATGACGAGATGCAGTAAGGACAGTCCTGACATCCTCACCTTACATCTGTGAATGTTTGACTCCTGACTGGCTGATGGCAGCGCACATACTCTCAGTGCTCAGGACCATGTCATAGAGTCGCAACAGAGACCCTAATAGTCACTAAATTCCAGGAGGATGATGATGACATGCAGTGAGGACACTCCATAGATCTTCACATAGTCTCTGTGCATGTCTGACTCCTGTCTGGCTGAGGGCAGCTCACTTGCGCTCTATGATCAAGGTCATATCATGGAGATACAGCCATGAAACTTTAAATGCACTTGATCTTTTGTCAGCCTTCAGCACCTGACCCCTTCAGGAGTACAGCGTCATCAGTTACAGATTCTGAAGAGATGGGGGAGGCCAGCCCCACTCAAAGGTGCTGAGAGCTCACGGAGAGAATGATGGAATTCTGTGACACCTGTCCACAACATTCTGGCAGCAGTGACAAGCACCATTGAGGTACAGGCATCACTAGTGTGTCCAGTGAGTCTGAAGCCGGACCATCACTTTGGCCTGAAGGTTATACACTGCACAGGGAAGAGAAACCTACATTTATCTTGTGCAGGGACCAAGGTTTCACATCTGAGTGACATGAACACTGCTCATCATAACAAGGAGCCATAAGCAGGGAGACATTCTTGGGAGTTTATTTACAACAGTGAACATTATGTACAAGTGATTAACACCTGTGCCCAGGCTGTGCAGCTGGCCTAAATAGCCAAGTGGTTATGGTACTGGGCTTGTAACCCCAAGATCAAGAGTTCAAATCTCACAATGGCAAACTATGAAACAATGTAACCTCATCTGAATACAGATGGAAACGGGTTTGTACTCGAAAGAGTTACATCTTCTTAACCACCCGGTGCGGAAGGGGGTCGGGAAGGAGGAGGACCTCCTCGTGAACCTGCTCCTGGGCCTGGCCAAGTTGGCTATTAACAGGTCCAGGCAGCGGGCAATCGACGGGGGAGTCCCGCCCAATTGTTTATCCCTCTTCCGTGGCTACGTTCGCGGCCGGATGTCCCTGGAGAGGGAGCACGCAGTGTCTGCTGGCACTCTCGAGGCCTTCTGTGCCCGGTGGGCACCGCGGGGACTGGGGTGTTTTGTTGACCCCTTTAATCACGTTTTAATTTAAAGTTTGTAAGTTTCCTTTAAACTTTGTTCTTGGTTTTTACAGCTGACCTGAATTAGGGGCTGTGCCTGATTTATCCCAATTTTGTTAATTTGGTTTTATTGGTTTTAACTCGAAAGAGTTACATCTTCTTAACCTTCCTAACCCTGCCGCTATGTCTTGGTGCTCCCCCAACATCCACAGCGGAGGTGGGGGCAGCCTGCTGACTGCTACTCCCTGTCCGTGCTGACCTTGGTGGTTGTCCTCTGGAGGGCTGAGACCTAGAGGGCCCAGGTCTGCTTTCAGGGTCCTGCTGCATGGCAGTGGTACCCTCTTTGGTCTGTGGAGCTGGAGCTGCTGGGGTCACAGGAAGAGGGAATCCGGATGGGCCGGACCTTCCAGAGTCACCTGCGTGGATGGCCCCGGGGTGTGCACCTGCTGATCCTCCTCCCTATGGACACCCGAGGGCCCCAGGCTGACTCCTTGAGGAGAAGGAGAAGCTGGAGTGAGATCAAGCTGTCATGCACCCCTCTCATGTCCCACTGTTGGAGGCTAATTATGACATCAGCAATGGAGTTCATCTTGCGCAGCAGTGCAGGACCAATTTCTTGGACCAAGGTCTCCATGGCGGCTGCCATCCTACCTGTGTTGACCTCGCTGCATTGGTATGCTGGCGCTATCACCTCAGACTGATGGCGGACGGATTCCTCCATTGTGTCTTGCAATCTGAGGAGTGTAGCGACCATTCCTTCCTGATGTTCCTGAGCTTGCCTTTGCAGCTCCAGCAACTGAGGTATAACCGAGTCCAGAGGCTCCTCATCTAACTCGGACTCTGCAGATTTCTGGCCTCCTGCGGTCCTCCGAGTGCCGGAAACCTGGGAGAACCCTGCCACCGCCTGCTGTGGATCAGTTCGATGTGCTTACCAGATTGTGATCCCCGAGTCTACTCTAGAACTAAGTCCCACTGAAGTGTGTGTCACCCAGGCAGAGGGTGTGGGTGAGCACTGTGACAGGTCTTCAATTAGAGTGTCATCAGATTCTTCTTCGGAGGCGTCTTCGGGATTTGAGTCAAACTCGCGAAAACCTGCCATTGTGACCGGCGGGTAAATCACTCTTTTTCCTGCCCGCTACTGCACTTTGTGGAAATCTGGGATGATTCCGCCCTTGGTGTTTCTATGAAGAACTATTCGTTTCAATGATCTTAAACTTAGAGACAGGGGTGGAATTGGGTGTCTAAATCTCACCACGGTTTCTAGGGTGCCTTTTGTTCTACAGTAATATCCACTTGTACTTGGGCTCTTACAGGAATAAAGTGGGCATTTCCTACTTGAGTCAATTTATAGGGTTTGAAAAAGTTGGCCCAGATGTCCACCAAAAGTTGGGTATCTGATTGCTTTTTGATGCAAATCGAACCGGATTCAATAGGAAGCATCTAATCATAGCATATGATAGCCCTGGAAGATTGATCCTTGCTTGTGGACCCCCTTGGCTGCTTCCCAGATGTGCCTATGAAAGCAAGGAGAGATAATTAGTGCATGGCAGGGACTGCGGAACAGGGGAACTCACTCACAGCATGGTTATCTGATGGACGTTGCACTGCTGGGTCCTCACTTGGTTGAGCATCACCGACCTCACCGTCAGGGCAGGACTGGTCCAGATCATCGCCGGCCAGCTGGATGACTCTATCTTCAAAGCCTGTGAGGAGCTTGATATCAGGCATTCCTCCACTAGCCTGCAACATCTCCCTTCTGTTGTGTGCCAGCTTGTCCTGCATGAAGACAGATGGAGAGAGTGTAAGCAGGATGTCTGCCAGGCCAGAAACGGAGGATGCCTGGCCTGTGTGGGTGACGAGTGATGCCATGGACAGGGTGAGGAGACAATCTGCAGGGAAGTTGAAATTGTGTGTGAGAGAGTGAATGGTGGTATCCCTTGAACTGGCAGTGAGTGAGATCTGCGTGGATGTGTGATGGGTTTGTGAGCGTGTGAGTTGAGAGTCATGAGAAGAGTGACTTACCCTGGTGGAACGGAGGAGATCCTTCATCCTCTTTTGGCATTGGCACCGCCATTTTTCCTGCCTGCTACCGCACTTTGTGGAAATTTGGGATGATTCCGCCCTTGGTGTTTCTATAAAGAACTACTCCTTTCACTGATCTTAAACTTAGAGACAGGGGTGGAATTGGGTGTTCAAATCTCACCACGGTTTCTAGGGTGCCTTTTGTTCTAGAGCAATCTTCACTTGCACTCTGGATTCATTGGGTTCTTAAAGGAGTAAATTGGGCATTTCCTACTTGAGTCAATTTGCACGATTTGAAGCAAATGGTTGGCTTTCTATCAAAAGTTGGGTATCTGATTGTTTTTGATGTCAAGCAAGCCTTTTTCTACCAGATTCAATAAGAAAATTCTAATCATAGTGCATGATGGCCTGGAAGATTGATCCTTGCTTTCCATAGACACTAATTATTTTTTTAATTGTACCTTGCACTTCTCACAAATCCTGACTAATATCTAGCATTGATTTTAACACCTCCTGCAACTCTTGAATTTGATCTGAACCTCCCTTATTCACTTTGGTCAAAATTCCCTTCAGTTGCTCCCTCATTTTCTCAGAGCGAGTCTCCTTAGCTGCACTTTCTTCTTGCATGCTCTGTATCGTTTCTGTCTCTTACTTTAACTTTCTAACTCTGCTATCCTGGGGATGCCAGACTTCATCACTATTTTTTTCCAGCATCCCTTTCCAAAAAGTCCTTAACTATTTGTTGGACCGTTTTGCCATAGGTGTTTCAGTGCCCGTCTTCTGCTAATGTTATTTACACCTGCAAGGCAGAAAGTTTTCAGGTTCATACAAAGGTAAAACAAAATATGTACAAATGCATAGACATTCTTGGCATTACAGGATAGCAGTATTCTAACAGGAGTTTTCCTGTGATTATTTTCGCGGGTCAAGGAGGAAGTTTTACTGCGATTTACCTGTTCCTCCAGTTGAAACTGCGATTTACCATGTACTCTTTTCAATTTGGCACAAGATTTTGCTGCTCATGACGTGGTATGCTCAGCACTGGGGAGACCAAATGTCACATTTGGCTGAACACTTCCATTCAGTCTATCGGCATGACAGGGGGGATCTGATTGAAACTTACAGAATACTGAAAGGCCTGGATAGAGTGGACGTGGGGAAGATGTTTCCATTAGTGGGAGAGACTAGGACCCAAGGGCACAGCCTCAGAGTAAAGGGAAGACCTTTTAGAACAGAGATGAGGAGAAACTTCTTTGGCCAGAGAGTGGTGAATCTATGGAATACATTGCCACAGGAGGCTGTGGAGGCCAGGTCACTGAGTGTATTTAAGACCGAGATAGGTAGGCTCTTGATTGGTAAGGGGATCAAAGGTTACGGGGAGAAGGCTGGAGAATGGGGTTGAGAAACTTATCAGCCATGATTGAATGGCGGAGCAGACTCGATGGGCCGAATGGCCTAATTTCTGCTCCTATGTCTTATGGTCTTACGGTCATACCTTGGCATTGGGTTTTAAAACTGAAGGCCAGCACACACACTAAAAAAATCCTATTCCCTCAAAGAAGTAAAATGCTGACTAAAGGGGAGTTGACTGTGTCCGTAATAAGAAGGAAACAAAACTACAAATGCTGGAAACGCTAAAACAAAATGTCCACAGCAGGCTTGCAAAAGGGTAGGTTAATATTTCAAGTGTGAGGGACTTCCTCAGATCTGTACCAAAGCTTACAACCTTTGGAGAAAATTTGAGGGTTCCATTTGCCGGGGATTCAGGGGTTGCTTTAGGTTGTGGTAAAACCCCATGATTTCTGTTTGAGACAATGTTTGTCACTAAACGTGGGTGGTTAAAACAAAGTGCAACTAACTGCTTAGCCATGAACGAAGGCTTCCTGTACCAAACAAGGGATCTAACCCTATCCAGGGGAATGAATTACTCCAGAGGCTTGAGCCTGACATTCCAGTGGAGTTTAGAAGGATGAGGGGGGATCTGATTGAAACTTACAGAATACTGAAAGGCCTGGATAGAGTGGACATGGGGAAGATGTTTCCATTAGTAGGAGAGACTAGGACCCAAGGGCACAGCCTCAGAGTAAAGGGAAGAACTTTTAGAACAGAGATGATGAGAAACTTCTTTAGCCAGAGAGTGGTGAATCTATGGAATTCATTGCCACAGAAGGCTGTGGAGGTCAGGTCATTGAGTATATTTAAGACCGAGATAGATAGGTTCTTGATTGGTAAGGGGATCAAAGGTTACGGGGAGAAGGCGGGAGAATGGGGTTGAGTAACTTATCAGCCATGATTGAATGGTGGAGCAGACTCAATGGGCCGAATGGCCTTATTTCTGCTACTATGTCTTATGGTCTTATGACTCTGACTTTCTGGTCATTTCCCATTGTAACTCTCAAGCCACCGCTCTCCATCCACTCTGATCCCTCTGGCCTCGGCCTCCTTGACAGTTCTAATGAAACGTCCATGCAAGGTCAAGGAACAGCACCGGCTCTTTCGGTTAGGGTCTTTACAGCATTCCAAATTCAATATCCAGTTGAACAATTTCAGAACATTACCTTTGCTCCCATTTTTTCAGACTGGTGCTCACGATGGTTATGCTATTGCCATTTACACCTCCTCTGGACTCATCTTGTCCCATTACCACCTGCTTTTGCCTTCCACCATCATCCCTTTTGTCCTCTTACCCTATCACAAACCTTTCCCCTGCTTCCCGTGCCTTTGCCCTTGTTTGAAAGCTATTACATGTGTAACATTTCCAGTTCTGATGAAAGGTCATTGACTTGAAATGTTAATTCTGTTTCTCTCTCTACTACTTTCAACATTTTCTGTAGAGATCAGAAAACCCAGCTGGTGGGATCATGGGCACTACCCTGTTCTATACTTGGTACTTCACACCATGACACAATACAGGAAGCTTATTGTGAGACCTATAATTGTTTTGTCCAGTCTGCTCTGTATACCCTCATTTCCCCATTTGCATTTTCAGTATTACTCCTTTCAACAAAGAGCAGCAGAAGTCTGGAATTCTGTGCCCCAAAAGGTTTTGAATGTTGGGATAGGGACGTAGGAGCAGGAGTAGGCCAATCAGCCATTGAGCCTGCTCCGCCATTCAGAAAGATCATGGCTGATCATCGACCTCAATGCCATTTTCCCCCAGCATCCCTAAATCCCATGATGTCATTGCTACCCAGAAATCTGTCAATTCCTGTCTTGAACATGCTTAATGATTGAGCGTCCACAGCCCTCTGGGATAGAGAATTCCAGAGATTCGCCACCCTCTGAGATTTTTTTTAATCATTCACAGTATGTGGCCTTCGCTGGCTGGGCCAGCATTTATTGCCCATCCCTAGTTGCCCTTGATAAGGTGGTGGTGAGCTGCCTTCTTGAACCACTGCCGTCCATGTGGATTAGGTACACCCACAGTGCTGTTAGGGAGTTCCAGGATTTTGACCCAGCGACAGTGAAGGAACGGTGATATATTTCCAAGGCAGGATGATGAGAGATGGGGTGGGGTGGGGGTTGTTGGTGCTGGCATTGCTCTTTTAATGAAGACCCAAACTGGGTGTTGTAGTTTGATCTTCACCGTCACTGTATTCTTCCCCAATGTGGACTTCCTTTCCTCCATTTCCTTATTTTTGTGCTCTAAATTTTGGGGTCATTCCTTTTCAAAAAGCATTTGATCAGCTGTAAGTTACCGTGAGAGATCATGAGGTCGAAAAAGGTGCTATAAAAATGCAAGACTTTCTCTTATTCCTTTTTCCCTCTCTTCTAGACTCCCTGAAATTTTATTGTGTTTGAAAATAAGCCTTTTGAAAATAATAAAAATTATTCCCTAACAGCAGACAGTCAGCTACTAGCTCTTGTTGAAGGAGCATCAATAAGGGAATTAGATAGTTGCTTGATAAAGAGCAATATTAAATAGTCTGATAATTAAACTGGGTCACCCAGGTACAGAAAAATACCACAGGGTGAATGCTCTGTAATGTGCTGTAAGCTTCCAGGATTCTGAATTTAAGCACACTAATGATCTGGAAATGAATATCTGTTATTCTTTGATAATTATACAGCAACTGTGCCAATTGTTAGTCTGGTGAGATGAAGCTGGATACAGCTGCCCACTCAGCCGATGCGAGCTGTTCCCAGGCCTAGGTGCTTCCCGGTCAACCTCCAGGTCAGTCTGAAATGGTAACTCCCATCGAAATAGATGGAGATTCTCCAAGACATACAGGGGCCAAACTCACAATGCACACCACTGTAAGCAGAGAACGGAAACGATGTTCCCTAATGTCCAAAATGCATTACAAAACTTTAGTCTCCTGTCGAGGGAAATATCTTAATTTTTTTTGTAAGATGACCTAAGTGGGAAAATACTTTGTAGAGAAGCATTCCTTCTCCCATGAGCTTTTCCTCTCCTTCAATGTAGAGCAGTGGTTCTTGGACGCTTTCATCCACTGACACCTACCCCCACCCACTTTCACTGGCCACTGCAAAGAAAAAAGCTCATCATTATGAATGGAACCTTATGGAAACTAAAAATATTTTACTGCTTTTTCATTACTGCAATAAATTCATGTTTTTTTATTAAATTTCACGAGCAAATAATTAATTCATGCCAGAAATGAAAGTATAGAGATTTTCACATTATTAACATCAATACTTCAAGAGAACATTTTTAGTTGAAAGATTCAAATATGTGTTATAAAATCATCACAATAATCCTCCTTGGAGTGACTAACACTTATTTTGCATCCAAACAAAATCAACAGGAATATAAATTTTGCTTTTAAAACTATATTGTTGTTGCTTGAGTTTATGATAACTTGGGCCACACACGCAGGAGCCGGTCTGGTTGAGGAATGCCATGCGAGTGGTGAAGTGAGGATTCTGGCCTTGATAGTGGCGGTGTGTGTCAGTGACATGCATTCCAGAGGCCTGCAGACCCCACATTGAGAACCACTGGTGTGGAGTTAAGACTACTTGTTCTTGTTGGTATTTGAAGATCAATTTTTCTATGCTGGTTATGGGCTCTATACATTTTATGGCACACCTGTCTCACAGGTCACAATCTGTATTCCTCACCTCCTACTGCATCCTCAGAGACAATCTCACTGTCACTGCACCTCTACTCTTTGGAACTTTTTGCCAAGCCTTCACTTTAATACATCTGTCTCTTCCTTCAAAAGTGCCTTACAGACTTATCTCCATAGCTATGCTGCCCCTCCCCACATTATCTCCATCTCCTGCTTGACATTAGTCCCCTTTGTAATGTGTTGGTCTTCAGTAGGAGAGACGTTATTTAAGTGGAAGCTGTTGTTGAGTGAGTGACCAGCGCTAAGGGCTGTGCCACTACCTGCTTCCTCTAGTCCACATGGGAGCACCTGAGAGATCTCTTCCACTGGTTTCCTCCATTCCCTGTGGTCAACACTTGATGTCCACCCTGTGGCAGTGTGGCCGAGATGAGGTTGGTGGCTCACTACGTGGGATATCACCATGGCCAGGAGTCTGGATTCCAGACCTCTGCGACACAACACTGTGGGACTCCTCATTAGTAATGGGGTTTTCATCAGCAGCTGAAGCCGTACCCGTCACTACGTTGTCGATGTTTCCAATTGCACGAAGGGAGCAGAGCAAAGCTCGCTGTAATCAGACTGAACCTCTGACACCCAGTAGGTGCAGTACGTCAGAGAAATTAGAAATTTGTTTCCTTGGGTAAATGGCAGGAGGCGTTTCCTCTGCAGCAGCCTGAACAGCAACAACAACTTAGATTTATATAGCACCTTTCAATGTAATGAAGCATCCCATGGAGCGTCACAGGAGCATAAAAATAATTATGACACTGAGCCATGCAAGGAGGTAATAGGTTAGATGACCAAAAGCTGGGGCAAAGAGGTAGGTTTTAAGCAGTGTCTTGAAAGAGAAAAGTAGGTGGAGAGGTGTAGGGAGGGTATTCCAGAGCTCTGGGCCTAGACAATTGAAACAAGGCCACCAATGGTGGACCAATTAAAATCAAGAATGCCCAAGATGCCAGAATTAGAGCAGCACAGATATCTCAGAGGCTTATGAGGCTGTAGGAGATTACAGAGATAGGGAGGGGTCAGGCCATGGAGGGATTTGAAAACAAAGATGAGAATTTTAAAATCAAGACACTGTTTGATTGGGAGTCAAGGAGCACAAGAGTGATAGAGGAACGGGATTTGGTGCCAATTAAGACGTGGGCAGCAGAGCTTTAGATGGCCTCAAGCTTAAGGGAGGGTAGAATGTGAGAAACCAGTCAGGAGTGCACTGGAATGGTCAAGTCTCGCAGTAGCGAGGTCATGAATGAGGCTTCCAGCAGCAGATGAGCTGAGACCGGCGAAGTTGGGCGATGCCATGGAGGTGGGAATAGGCAGTCTTAGTGATGGATCGAATATCAGGTCTGAAGTTCAACTTGGGGCCAAATGTGACACCAAAGGTTGGGAACAGACTGGCTTAATCTCAGACCAAGACTGAACTTAATCTCAGACTGTTGCTAGGGAGAGGGGTGGAGTCGATAGTAAGGGAACAGAATGTAAAGCGGGGACCAAAAATAATTCTTTAGTCTTCCCAATATTTAATTGGAGGAAATTTCTGCTCATCCAGCAGGATAAGCAGCCTGATTAATTAGCAACAGTGAAGGAATCGAGAGTGTCGTCAGCATACAGCTGAAAACTAACATGTGAAAACCATCGCTATGCCGAGGGGCAGCACGGAGATGAGAAATAGAAATAAGGAAACAAAAAGCTGGTCCCAGAATTTTCAGCAGGATTATTGCAGCATTTGAATGAAGCCTCTCTGCTGAGAATGTATTAACATCTTCTTTTCCCACTTTCTGAAATTCTGGCATTTGTTTTAAAGACATTTTCTTCAAAATACAGGAGGCTCTCACAAGGCCGATCCAATTTCAAAGACTGTAAAGGTGACTATCCTGCCATTTCACTGGCCGCTGGAGGCTGACAAATCAGTGCTTTACATATGCTTTCGGATTATGTACTTCCCTGGTGCTCAACAAGCTTGGGCAGTACAACCAGGGCCACTGCTCACCTCACATCTAAACAAACCCAGTGTACCAGCTGCACGGGGGAGTAGAGTGGGGGCAGGGTCACGAATGTTAGAAGCTCAGCTAGCAGCGAGGTGCTGGATGATACAAAAGTAGGTAGGAAGACAAGTGGTGAGGATGAGACAAGGGGCAGAATTTTCTGCCTGTCGGGTGGGCAGGCCCGACCCAATCTCCGGCGGGTGGGGAGCCAATCCCCAACGGAGAAGCGGGCCCCACCGCCAAGCGTGATGTCTGCCAGGAAGCGCTCTGCTCTGTGCCCCCTGTGCAGGCGGGGGGGGGGGGGGGGGGGGGGGGGGGGGGGTGCGGGTGGTGGGGGGATTCCCTAAAAGCTGGAGTGCGCTCTTTCACGCATGCGCACGGAAGAGTACACATTTCCCCGAGGCTAAGTGCTGCCTCAGGGAGATCACTTACACTTTTAAAAATGTTAAAAATAGAAAAAAAAATCCTTAACATGTCCCCCTCATGTGACAATGTCACATGAGTTGGGACATGTTCATAAATTACACTAAAACTTTATTAAACTTTTTAAATCCCTACATGAAACCTCAGCCGCCAGTGGATGAAGTTTCATGTTTTTTCTTTTCCCTGCCAAGGCTCCTGGCCTGTCCACCAACCTTAAGGTTGCAAGGGCAGGTCCTTTAATTGTTTTAATGATCCTGTCAATGGCCTCAATTGGCCATTGACAGGTTGGCAGGTCCACAGCTGATTTTGCTGTACCCCCGCCTTCCTGAAAATGTAAATGGGGTGGGGTGATGTCGGGGGTTCCGCCCAATGTCATCCTGTGTCATTTTACGCGTTGGCAAGTGGGCCCCGCCCCCTTCTCGCCAATGGCAAAATTCAGCCCAAGGAGTCTACAGAGGGATATTGACAGGTTAAGTGAGTGGGCACAAAAAATGGCAGGTGGAATGTAAGGTGTAAAAATGTGAGGTTATGCACATTTGGCAGGAAGAATAGAGGAGCTGAATATTATTTAAATGGAGAAAGACTGCAGAAGGCTGGAGCACAGAGGGATTTGGGAGTCCTTGTGCTAATCCCAAAAAGCTAACATACAAGTTCAACAGGTAATAGGGAAGGCAAATGGAATGCTGGGCTTTATTTCAAAGGGAATGAAGTATAAAAATAGGAAAGTCTTGCTAAAACTATACAGGACGCTACTTAGACCACACCTAGAATACTGTGAACAATTTTGGTCTCCTTATCTAAGGAAAGATATACTGGCATTGGAGGCAGTCCAGGGAAGGTTAACTAGGTTGATTCTGGGATGGAGGGATTTTCTTATGAGGAGAGGTTGAGTCGGTTGGGCCTGTACTCTTTGGAGTTTAGAAGAATGAGAGGCGACCTTAATGAAACATATAAGATTCTTAGGGGAATTGATAGGGTGGATGCTGAGAGGCTGTTTCCCCTTGTGGGAGAGTCTAGGACCAGAGGCCATAATCTCAGATTAAGGGGTTACCCATTTAAAACAGAGATGAGGAGGAATTTCTTCTCTCAGAAGGTAGTGAATCTTTACCGCAGAGGGCTGTAGAAGCTGGGTCTTTAAATATATTCAAGGTGGAGATAGACAGATTTTAAATCAGTAAGGGAATCAAGGGGAAAAGGCAGAAAAGTGGAATTGAGGATTATCAGATCAGCCATGATCTCATTGAATGGTGGAGTGGACTTGATGGACCAAATGGCCTACTTCTGCTCCTCAGTCTTATGCATTTATGGTCTTAATCCTGATTTATGCAGAGGCATTAGAAGTTTGTTGACTTCAGAGGCGGGGGTCAGTACATGAGTTGTTTTTGTGCTGGTGCTGCATTAAATTGGAGTCTGAGGGACTGGAATACAATCTCTTGGTGTTTAGATGGATAAATCTGACTCCTTTATTCCAGTGGCTAACTCGTAAACCCAAAAATTGCACTAAGGGTCCGCTACTGGGAGAAGGGAGCTGGATTTAGAACTGCAAACGTCAGGCCTCAGCTCATGGATGTCAGTCACCCAGAGTTCACTCTAAACAACTTGCCACACAATAACTGTTTACTTGAGTGATAGTTAACAGGTTAAAACTGTGTCAGAACTAATAATCGAATTTTAAACACCAGAAACACAACACACATCTCTTTTTTTTAATAGCATTTAACCAGTATGTAAAAGGCATGTGGTGCACAGAGTGTTTATAAACTTTACCGCACATATTACGAGCTACAGTACCTAACATTACATCTTTATATAATTGCATCCAGCTGGGGAATAATGTTGTTAGGAACAGGATCAAAATATTCCTCAATAGACCATGGAACGACTAATGGTGTAAAAGCACATCCTTCTTAGAATTAAGTCAAGCTCAATGGAAAATTTCCTTTCAGAATTCCGCTGCTATTTTGGTATCTGTCTATATGGTATGCTGGAACAGATGCTGCACTTGCTGTGGTGCAGTCTTTTCTTTTGAATACAACTGTTCTTGGGTTTTATTAAAACAAAGGTAAGGAATGAAATGTAGTTCTCATGCTATCATTTCCCTTAATTATGTTCTCTGGTTATAAACTACGTGAGGCTCCTTGGCATTCCTACCTCTTTAAATGGCTGGTTCTCTCCCAGCACTAAAAACAAAGCTGTCCTCAAGTGAACTTCTGGTCCAGGACCAGAGAATGAACTGGAATGGAGTTTATGCTGTCTCTGATAGGTCCCTGACATGATTGTTCACCCCTTTACACATTGGGCTGCTCACTGAATCATGTTCAAATGACTATTGCAAAATTCAAATAGCTTAGAGCTGACACATTAGGGAGTTTGTTTTATATTAGAGTCCGTCTACAATGCAAACCTGTCATAATTCTATTCAGCAGAACGCACTTCAAAAGCACAATTATCACAGGGAAGGTTTACTGCAAGAAACTCGCAGCGTTGCCAGTGTTAAAGTCTGGGGGAGAAACGTAAAGCAAGAAAGACTTGCTTTCCATGACTTCAGGTCATCCCAAAGCACTTTACAGCCAATGAAGTTCTCTTTTGAAGTGAAAACAGAAAATGCTGGAAATTCTCAACAGGTCAGGTAGCACCTGCAGAGAGAGAAACAGAGTTAACACTTCAAGTTGATGACCTAAATCTTGCAGAAAACATTCCCTGTGATAATTATTCTTTTGAAGTCCGTGCTGTGCCGAACAGAATTGTCTGTTCCCTAGCCACCGACTCCATCCTTCTCTCTGACAACTCTGAGGCAGAATGAGACTGTTCGCAGCCTTGGAGTCATATTTGGCTCCTGACCACATATCTGCAACATCACTAGGACCGCTTATTTCCACCTCCTCAACATCGTCTGAGTCTACCCCTATCTTAGCTCATCCGCTGCTGAAACCCTCATCCATAACTTTTGTTACCTCTAGACTTGACTATTCCAACACACTCCTTGCTGGCTTCCTGTGCCCTACCCTCTGTTAACTTGAGGTCAACCAAGGTTCGCAACCCCTGTCCTAACTCAGACCAAGTCGTATTCACCCACCATCCCTGTGCTGATTGACTTATATTGTCTCCCATTTAAGGAGAGCCTTGATTTTGAAATTCCCATCTTTGCTTTCAAATCCGTCCATTGCCTTGCACTTCTCTTCAGACAGTATCACCCCCAGCCCCACAACCCTCTGAGATATCTAAGCACCTTCAATTTTGGACTCTTGAGTATCCCAGATCCTTAACATTTTCACCATTTGCAAGTCATCAGCTGCCAAGGCTCTGAACTCTGGAACCCAATCCCTAAACTTCTCTATTTCACTTTCCTCCTTTAAGATGCTCCTTAAAACTTACCTCTTTGCCAAGCTTTTGGTCATCTGCCTTAATATGTCCTTACCTGGTTCTGTGTCAAACTTTGTTTGCTAAATGCTCCTGTGAAGCAGGGTTGCTGTTTTAAGTTCTTTTGAAGTGTAGTCACAGTAAGGCCAGAAATGTGGCAGCTAATTTGTGCACAGCAAGATTCCACAAATAGTGACGAGATAATCTGATTTTAGTACTGTTGGTTGAAGAATAAATACTTGCAAGGCCATCAGTGAGAACTCCCCTGATCATCTTCAAAATAGTCCCAAGACGGATTTAAGGCCCAGTTCAGAGGTCCGATGGATTAGACATATCATCCGAAGGACAGCACTTTTGGCAGTGCAGTGCTGTCTCAGTTCTGCACTGGAGTGCTAGAAGTGCTGGAGTGAGACTTAAACCCACAACCTTGTGGCTTAGAAGCAAGAGTGCTACCAATTGAGCTATGGCTACTGTGTGACTGAGAACGGAACAGCTTATTTTAATTTTTAAACGTTAAATATACACTGGAAGAAATGCTATCCTGAATATATTTATCAAGGAATAACGTGTAAGGCGAAATTGTGTTTTTAAACAGGGATCCTAGATGCAGATTCCCAGCATACCGCCATCTGGTGTGCAGGCTGAGCAATTACGTGTCTCCAGATAGATATGTGTTCTCGCTGGTCTTAATAAAAATTGGGGTGCAAGCAAAGATTTTTGTCAACAAAGTTTTTGTGCTTGGAAATATAGGCTCTGATATTTCATTGATGATATAAAGAAGCAAAAGTGTCAGAAGTTTAATAATTCAATGCAATCTCAGGAAAAAAGGTGAAAGAAGCAAAACTCCATGTCATCAAGGTTGGGAATTAGCTGACTTAAGTGCAACAACTAAGTACACTAAAATCTCTGACCTCTCTTATCTCTAAGCTGCAGGAAGTAATGAAAACAATTGCCAACCACAATAAAGTGCTGGAATTACAAAAAAAAAAGCAGTCATAGAATGGTCACAGCTCAGAAGGAAGTCATTTGGCCCATCATATCTATGCTAGCTCTCTGCAAGAGCAACTCACCTAGTCTCACTCCCTGCCTTTTTCACATAATCAAGCCAATTTTTTCTCTTTGGATGATTATCGAATTCCCTTTTTCAAGCCATGATTGAATCTGCCTCCACCACACTCTCAGGCAGTGCATTCCAGATCCTAACCACTCGCTGCTTACCAAACATTTTCCTCTTTTGCCATTCACTGTAAACCAGCGTCCTCTGGTTCTCCACCCTTCTGCTGCCCGAAACAGCTTCTCCCTATCTGGTCTCTTCAGAACCATTCAGATTTTGAATGCCTCTATCAAATCTCCTCTTAATCTTCTCCAAGGAGAACAGTCCCAGCTTTCCTAATCTATCCATGTAACCGAAGTTCCTCTTCCCTGGGACCATTCCTGTGAATATTTTCTGTGGTAAGCCTAGTGAAAGCACCAAAACCCTACAGAAATGGAGCAGTTCACTCAGGGTACAAACCTTTTCACACGGGCCTGGAAACACTTGAACATGACGAACGTGAGGCTGGCCAGGGAACAGATGAGTCTGGAGGTGGGTTGCAATAACCAATTGTCTGTGGTGGAGCAGAGGTGGGTGATATGAAGTGTAATTGGTTATTTTACAACCAGTAGATGAACTGGCAGGAGCAAAGACATCAGAGATGACAAACCAGTGTTTCATGAAGGTGAGTCAACTGAAGGAGCCAGCAGTGACAATGCTGGGAACTCAAGACCCTTCTTGTAAGTGAAACCTAAGTCTCAACTGAAGATAATGTTAAACTGAGCATCTAGTATGTTTAATTCCTGTGCCTCCCCTGCAATTACGTGGAACTACAGTACACAGAATTTACAGGATAGGTATTTATGCTCGCCTTTCACTCCTTTCACTCTTCTTCATCACAGACTTAACAATTCCAAAACACCTCCAGCCTGGTCTCCCACATTCTACCCTCTTAACTCGCAGCACGCCCCATTTCTCGATCACCCCTGTGCCTGCTAACCTATACTGGCTCCTGTCTTGACTTTAAAATTCTCATCCTTGTTTTCACATCCCTCCATGGCCTGTCCTCCCTACTTCTGGATCCTCTTCCAGCCTGCAAGCCTCAGAGATATCTGCACTTCTCTAATTCTGGCCTCTTGTGCATTCCCAATTATAATCGCTCCACCATTGGTGGCCGTGCCTTCAGTTGTCTAGGCCCAAGCTCTAGAATATACTCCCTACCTCTCTCCATCTCTGTCCTTCACTTTCCACCTTTAAGACACTCCTTAAAACCTACCTCTTTGACCAAGATTTTGGTCATCTGATCTCATATCTCCTTATGAAGCTCAGTGCCATTCTTCATTTATAACGCTCCTGTGAAGTGCATTGGGAATATTTCATTACATTAAAGGGACTAGATAAATATGAGTTGTTGTTTTAGCCCCATCAAAGTATCTTTTAATTTCTTTCTTGCTTACGTGTTTTTTTTATCTACCTTCCCCATTAAATGCATCCATGGTAACGCCTCAACTGCTCCATGTGATAGTGAGCTCCACATCTTAATCAGGCTCCTGAGTAAATGTGCAATACTAGTTCTGAGATTAAGCAATGACAAGGTAATTATTATAACAGGGGACCCTACTTCACCATGTAACCTGGGCTGTCACTTCAGTGTAGCACTGATGGAGTGCCACATTATTGGAGATACCTCAAAACGAAGCACTTCGTTAGATCCTAAAGACGCTTTAATAACGCATCGGGCTTTAGGAAGAATCACTGAAGAAGGCATCAAAGCAACTGATATTTACTATCCTGCAGAATCATTCCATGGGGAAATAGGATATTATTAGAGAATTGATGATGAATCACGATCACTGGGAGTTGTGACAAAACCTGAAGAAATATTTATTTTTAATGTTTAATTGTTGATTAATTTTCAGCTAATAAGAACAGTATTTCAGTAGTGATTAATAGTTCCCGCTAGCTGGTGTATCTACATGAATTGGTGCGCTGAAGCAGCTAACAGCTGATGCAGAAATAGATTCCTAGAACAGCACCATCTGGTGTCTTGGCTGAGCACTTAAGTGTCTTTCAACACAGGTATATGGTACTGGGTCATTGTGAGAAGTAGGGAACTGCTTACGTCAGTAGAATAACATTTCAATACACTGTGTTTGGAAGTACAGCCACTGTACTGACGACACAAAGAACCAGAAAGGTAAAGCAAATTAGAAGATAATTTCTTTGCAGATGCTTTATAGTATATGGATGAGATGTTGGGGAAAGATTCGAGCTGATTTAGACGTCAGTGATTTTTTTTTGCCAGGAATCTTGATAAAATCAGGACACAGTGACACAATTTGTTTCATTAGAGGAGGTCGTCTGGCTTAGCATCAGTGTAATAGCTCTCAGCACATGTTCCCCTTGCAACATCAGCAGGGAAGAACAAGGGACCGAGAAAAACTAATATCTCTCTTGCACTCTTAATTGGATAATATTTGAAGCAAAGTAGAAGGAGGTGGCTTCCCACAAAGCTAATCAATTGAGTGTCTTGGCCATCGCAGGAAGCTGTAGACTGCATTATTGATTAAAATTAGGGCCATGCAGAGATGCAGAGTCATTTTTATGATGTCAATAAAATGTATGGCAGCAGACTGTCTAAATGTACTGCACTACCATAATATAATTCAATATTTCACAGAGACCAATGTGTTCCGACAGAAGAAATTATTATCATTTTAACAACATCATGCATTTTTACACTCTAGAATAAAAAGCCAAATAATCATTGCCTAGCAACTTGTATGGAATCTCTGAAGGCTGACAGAGCACAAAGTTACTTTTGAAATACATTTCCTATCTTTTTTCCAGAATAAATAACGTTTTTCCAAAGTACATTTAGTCATTCTCTTGATATGACACAATCCCAAAAGAGGTGATCAGAGGAGTTTCTGTGTACCTGGTCACAGCAGACAGTGCAGAGGACAAATTAGAGTTTGAATGTTGGCAAAAAGAGAGACACGTTGCCAAAGCTCTTCCTCTTGCAGTCATCAGGTTAAACTTTTGCATTCTTAGGTTTTTGAGAGTAAGACGAAAAGCTTTGGCAACATGTGGCTTCAGCAATACTCAAATTCTGTACCGCCAGGCGACAAATTAGAATCTTCAGGCTCAAAATCGGTCTCTGTGAGGAAACATTGAAATAAATCCCAAAACTGGACAGTTCACACACCAAAGGCCTTTTCACGTAATTATTGGCCAAATGAAATGCAACAACATCTGCATTCAAACATCTGTGATGGTCCCTTGGATGCTGCATGGGTTCCATCCAAAGACTCATGTCTTCCAGTGGAAGGTGCCCAACAATAACAGCCTCGTGGGAGGTAAAATAAATTAACAGTTAGAGATCTGTTTTCGCTAATGTGTTAAGTCTTAATTTTGCTCTTCTATCTTTTTTAAAAAAAAAATATTTTGAGCTGTACATATTTGCATACATTCTGCTCTGCTGCGGAATTCGGAGTGGAAGAGTATATTTGTTTTGCAAGTTGCACAGTGATCACAGATATATCCTTTGGGGGTCCCATGTACCTCTACAGTTCTTCATGTTAGAGTAGGGATATGAGTTAACAGGAGTAATATCTTTCCTTATCACAGGGGCTCAGTTAATTCAGGGATGGGCGATGGGAGTGAGATCGCTGTTTGCATCTTGGGGTTAGTGAAGGGTTCAATACTACCTCAACAATGATAGAATAAATGGAATTGAACTGGCAGAGGAAGACAGTAGGATACCTAGCAGGTGGTGTCTTACCAGTCCCTTGGCATGGCGGGTAGCCAGTTAGGCCAGTTAGGGGATCAACTGGGGACAAGTTTCTTATGTCGCCAGGGTCTTTTTGATGTTGGATGGACCCCCCCACTGGGGCTGGAGCCTGGCACCATTCCAGAGGCAGTCTCCAGGCGGCAGGAGTGCATCAATACCTCCTCTCAATCCCCATTTCACGGAGGCTCTGCAATAAGAGGGCCATAGCCAACGCCACAAGCAATCCTGTGGAGAGAATCGCTTTCTTAAAGAAGGCCGGACAGCTGTGGACATTCATGATTTTTAAATGGAGAACGCCTCTATTTTGAGGCCCTTGCCGCTTCAGCAGTGCCTGCCGCTCCTGGTGGGGCTGATGGCCATCCAAAGCTTCTGGGCGTCCCACCTCAGCAGCCCACCCGCTGTCCTTATGTGGGCAACAAACGTGGGGGCAGCCTCTTAACTGATGCTTCAGGCCCAGGCGGCAGAAGAATTTCAAAGTTGGTGAGATTCCGCCCATCACTTTCAATATCTAGACAACGTGATGAAGCCACTTAAAAGCAATGGTGTTTAGGTCAATGGACCAGGTTCTGTAACATCAATATTCTCTGTAGTCACGAGATTGTCTTGGTAAAATGAAGCAGCATTTGTTTTCCTTTAGCATGTCCTAAATGGGGTGAAGGTACTTCCAGACATGTGACCTACCTTGTGGTTAAAAACACCACAGGGATTGTTGTGTTCTGCCAAACCTCTGCCAATTTGAGTGCGTCAGGAGTGATCAACTGTCTTTCATCGGAGAGGATGAAAGGTCATAAATGTCATTCTTAACTGGAAACTAAAACCTAACTGGCAGAGAGGAGCAAACGAATATGGGAATACAAATTCACAAATCAATATAAGTAACCGCACAGGTTAATAAGGCCATAGGAAAAGAGAACAAAGCCGTCTGGTTTATTTCTAAATGGAAAGAATTAAAATGTACAGAAGTTGTATCAAACCGTGGTTAGACCACATTGTTTACATGAGGGGTCAAATGGCCTACTCCTACTCCTAAATTGTATGTATTTATGGTTACCATTTTATTAAATTGGATATAGAGGCACTGGAGAGTGTGTGGAAAAGACTTACAAGGAGAATTGTGAGATTATACCTATCAGGAAAGCATGACCAAGCTGGGTCTCATTTCTCTTGAATGGAGGCCTTTAAAATTGATTTTGATAGAGAGGATACAGAGAGAATGTTTCCACTTGTGGGGAATAGCAAAACTAGAGGCCATCAATATAAGATAGTCACTATGAAACCCCAAAGAACCTTCTTTACCGAGAAAATGTGGAGCTCACTACTTCAGAGAATGGTTGAGACAAATAATATTGATGTACTTAAAGGGTATGAGGGGGAAAGGAAAAGAGGGTTATATGTAGAAGGATGGGAGGCGGCTCTAGTGGAGCATGAATTACAGCATGGACTGGTTGGGATGAATGGTCTGTTTCTGTGCTATATGTTCTACATAGTTCTATGATTTTGCCATGCGTAAAAGTGAACCTACTCTCCAAAGGAAAAAGAAGAAATATAACATGAATTAACATAGTTGAATGGCTCTAAGTCACTTGGTTTCCAAAGGAGCCGTGAACCATCTTTGTTTGAGGCATTTTTCAACAACTTGTGCATTTTGTGGATTTTAGGGATTACTGGTCTTTGACCTACTGTCTATCACCCTGTACTGAAATGAAGCCTTTAATAAATGGTATCCAATGTGTACAAATGCTGTTTATTTATGCATTATAATTAAAAGCTGGGGCATATGGAGATTTCTGGGGACTAGTCCATCTGAGTCTTTGCGAGCTGTACACTTCAGTTTTAAATGTGGGGAAGACTCACTGGTGTCTCAAAGTCTCCTCACTCTCACTCATGCCTCCAAGCAGCTGGTACATACCCATGGGCATACCATGGTACCTATCCTCGGCTGATGAGCTAAACTAAGAGAAGGTATCATCAGCTTCATCTGGTGTAGATAAGGGAAGTCATCCCTCTAAGTGCATGAAGTCTGGAAAGATGGAAAGGGCAGATGATCCCAGCAAGACAACAATAACTGTGAATATGCAAGATGTGTGACACATCTGGGGCGCCTTCTTGATGAAGCGGGACTTGTGGTCAGTCACCATAGAAAAACAGTCCATGTCCAAGTGTAGCAAGGCCTGGATAATATCCTGGCTTGGGCTGACAAGTTGCAAGTAACATTCGCACCACACAAGTGTCAGACAATGACCATGTCCAACAGGAGAGAATCCAACCATCACCCCTTGATGTTCAATGGCATTACTATCACTGAATCCCCAGTGTTAACATCCTGGGGGTTACCATTGACCATAAACTGAACTGGACTAACCATATAAATACTATGGCTACAAGAAAAGGTCAGAGGCTAGGAATAGTGCAACGAGTAACCCACCTCCTGACTCCCCAAAGCCTGTCAACCATCTATAAGGCGCAAGTCAGGAGTATGATGGGATACTTCCCACTTGCCTGGATAAGTGCAGCTCATACAACACTGAAGAAGCTTGACATCATCCAGGACAAAGCAACCCATTTGATTGGCACCACATCCACAAACATTCACTCCCTCTACCACCGACACACAGTAGCAGCAGTGTGTACCATCTACAAGATGCACTGCAGGAATTCACCAAGGGTCCTTTGACAGCTCCTTCCAAAATAATGACCACTACCATCTAGAAGGACAAATGTAGGAGGCACATGGGAACCACCACCTGGAGGTTCCCCTCCAAGTAACTCACCATCCTGACTTCGAAATATATCACCGTTCCTTCACCGTCGCTGGGTCAAAATCCTGGAACTCCCTTCCTAACAGCACGGTGGGTGTACCTACACTGCATGGACTGCAGCGGTTCAAGAAGGCAGCTCACCACCACCTTCTCAAGGGCAACTAAGGATGGGCAATAAATGCTGGCCCAGCCAGTGAAGCCCACATCCCATGAATGAATAAAAAGAATTGGATCTGCTTGTGTATCATCCCATAGTTAGCAATGAAACCTAGTCACAAAAATGCTATTGCTTACAATAGAAGCAACTGGTGTAACATTGCATTCAAACTTCAACAAGAAGCAGGAACCAGGAGAAGATTTACAAACTGCAAGTAACTGATGGGCGTTTGTTGTTGATAAGTAAAATGCTGTTGTATAAGGATCAAAGTCCTGCAGGCATTTACATCTCCAAGAATTGTAAAAGCAACCCTAATTCATTGTGCGTTTAAATAGAAATAAATGAAACACATTTTTGACAATGAAAATAAATTTACCCCAAGATTACATAAATTTGGGTTTAGAGTCTAAACTTCCAGGGCTCCAATAATGTGTAGCAAAAGTATTGAAAATCTGGACAATCATTGGGAAAAAGTTGGATTGTTTAAAAATGACAACCAAGCATTTAGTTATTACATATTTAAAATAATTAATAAGGCAGGCCCAACTGGGCCATGTTCTGGAGGTGTTAAAGAGCTCACACAGATGTTGGAGTTAGAATGGTACATGGGAATATTCTGGAATGGTTGAACAGTTCAAGAATTTTGCTCTTGATTTTTGAATGCAATTAAATCTATTATAAGATCAAATTTGGAACTGAACCCTGTACCAGTTATTTTAGGAGATATTTCTGGTTTAAAGGTTAACTCTTCTGAGCTAAATTTATAGGACTGAGCAAGCTAATGGATAAAAGGATAATATTACAGACTTGGAAGAGCCGGGATATGATGGATGGCAGAATATGCAACAAGATGGAGTAATGGAAAGAGAATCTGATTTAAAAAGAGAGATTCAATGGTATTTCAAATGCAATTAAGGTTTAGTTAATTTTCCAAAGGTAGAATTTAAAATATTTCATAAGTATGTGAAATGCTTTTAAGAAGAAATGTACCATATGTAATTCCAAAGGCTTGTGGCTATTCCAAACTTCAGTGAAATATTAAATTAAGCAACTACAGTACAGAATGCAAACGACTCTATAGCTATGATGCCCTGTAAATTTGATAGTTCTTTCCTCCTCTGATTTTCTCCGTTGTTCTCTTGAAGGTGCCAGTATAGGTTGCAATAATGTAGGCTATTTTTCACCTCTTTTAATCCCTCCACCATTGGCGGCTGTGCCGTCAGCAGCTTAGACCCGGCACTCTCAAATTCTCTCCCTAAACCTTGCCACCTCTCTACCCCTCTCTCCTCCTTTGAGATGCTCCTTAAAACCTATTTCTACCAGCCTCACCTGTCCTAGTATCTCCTTATGAGGCTTAGTGTCAAACTTTGGTTGATAATGCTCCTGTAAAAGGATGTTTTACTACATTT
Source organism: Carcharodon carcharias (assembly GCF_017639515.1). Classification (NCBI taxonomy): domain Eukaryota; kingdom Metazoa; phylum Chordata; class Chondrichthyes; order Lamniformes; family Lamnidae; genus Carcharodon; species Carcharodon carcharias. The sequence continues at coordinate 216,277,457 of NC_054468.1, forward strand.
AAGGTGCTATATAAATGCAGGTTGCTGTGGTCGATGTTACGTTGCCCTTGACAGCAAGCGTTGACAGGTTATTTGACCGTGGGGAACATCGTAGTTGAGTCCGATGCAGTTCACACGCCCACACTTTCCAGAGTGAACCTAACAACTGTAATTAAGAGCGGGAAACTTTCCCTGACATGGGGACACTGGCTTTGAGGTTGCGTTATTCACCACTGACAAGGCAACCTGGGACCTTCTGGTTTGTTTGGATGACTCAATTATGTGCTGCCTTTCCCAACTGAGTCATTGGAGTGGGGGTGGGAAAGCTGTCCTAATATTTTAAGCAGGAACTGCAGCAGCTGAAACCTGATTCCTGTTTCTACTGTGTGAAACTGTTTCTTTCTTCTTTAAGAAGGGAATCCTGGAGGAAGTAATGTCTATAGGAATAGCAGAAATTAGTATCAAGAAAATACTCTCTTGGTAGTACAGAACTTGAGTATTGCTGAAAAAAGAGACATGCTGTTGAAGCTTTTCATCTTGTACTCATCAGGACAGATTCTCATGAATACCAAATCTCAAAGGGAACAATAATTTATTCTGCATGAGAAGGGGGTGCTGATTGGTTGCACTCTGACTGGTAGAGGCATTGCCATGGAGAATACACCAGATAACAGTAAACTGCTAAGCTTTTATTTAAATTCAAACCAGGCAGGTCAACTCTGAATGGTCAAGGCACTGCCATGGGGAATGAACCAGGGAATGGCTGACCTCCAAGCTTTAGTTTAGTTGAAAAAGGTGCAATGCGTGGTCATGTTCTTTTTGTTTGCAAAGGACAGGTCCCGTCTTTTTTCAGCAATATTAACAAAAATGGGGGAGGGGGGGTGTGGAGGAGTCTCCCCACTTTTAGGAGTTGAAACAAAAGAATAGCAATGACCAAAATCATAATTATATCTAACCCAGAATGTATACTGGGAATGGAATTATAGCACCTCAGAATGATCAAGTGCTGTGGGAGCCAGGGATACCGAAGGCCAGGGCTAGGATTTTAAGGGGCGGAAGTGGCCCTGTCCACAGGCTGAAAGTCAGGGACAGCCTCCCTTGGTTATTTCTGGGAGCCCTGACCAGAATTTACATCAATCAGTCAGACAATTGACTGCCTGGTGTCAGGGCTCCCGTCCCTTCCACCATTACGGCCCTTCTGAACCACCTTGCTACTTTCCTCCCCCTTCAAAACCCACTCCTTAAATCTTGCTTTGAAACCTTCTTTCCCAATTTATCCGTCTCTGCTACTTTTCCACCTTTGTGAAACATCTTGGGAGATTTTATAGTTAAAGACCCTGTGTATATCCAAGTTGTCTAAGAGTTCGCTTGAAGAACAACAAAGTTTTTTTTTTAAGTTGCCAATTTAGCCCCTATATTCCTCTCCTGAATTTCCTGCCAGTTTACCATTCCACAGCCACTCACCACTCTCCGGTGTTCCAACGGAGCATTCATTTCTCCTGTGTGAGCTCTGATATTGTGTAGTTAGGTTGTTTGTCAGCAGGAGGGGTTGGTCTTTCCCTCATCCAACATTCCCATACATTCACCTCCAGCAGGGATCGTTGGATATCAATCAGCAGCAAGAATCCTGGCCATTTTTTTTCCTCCATTAGCCAAGCACAGACTGGGGATCCAACCAGGAATTTCCTGCTCCTTAACTCTTCCACTTGCTGGTGAAACCCTTCAGGGGACCTTGAGCGAAGTGGCTTTTTAAAAATGAAAATACGCCTCAACTTCATAATAGCTTTTCAGTTTACAGTACAGATGCTCCTGGCTAATGAAATTTGGGAAGTATTAGATTACTAAAGTGTCACCTTCATGTCAGAACAAAGGAGTACACATTTCTGCTCAAGGGCACGAATACTAAGGCTGAAAATGAAACCTTTGTAGGTAGTGTTTTTTTACAATAGGGCGATGGTGATTAGGGAGTGGCTGCTCTCTTCATTCATTGGTGATAAGAACAGCAGTTTTTGCTCTCCTGGGTTTTCTGGAATGGGGCCAACTCAAGCTTTCTCAACGTGAAGGCGGAATGGGTCATTGCAGCCCTAATTCATTGTGCTTATCAAAAATGAAAGCCTAAGCAAATAAATGAATTCCCATTTGGCCCAACTATTTCAATTGGATTGATGTTTATTGGAAGGCAAGACATGTCGCAGTCATAAGTTACTGAACAATGCCGGTCTGTGATAAGGTGACAGGAATGAAATGTTGGATTCAGCCAGGAATTGGAACTGCTCGCCAATTTTGGAACTTTCAGCACAGCTTTTGATTCTTTCCTTATGAAGGGTTTTGGAAAAGTATTGAAAGGATAAGGCAATTTTCATCTCTTCAAAATAAGTGAAGAATTCCATGGGCTCATCGAATGGAAAGTGCTGTCAGCCATCACATCTAAAGTAAAACAGTGCAACCCTTGAAAATACACCCATGAAGAAGCTAATGCTGCCCAGGCATTCCCCATTTGCTGTTGTGGATTAGTCACCCGCTATGGAAACCGTCAGTCTTCCATTCCAAATTGAGGGCCAGATGATCCGCAACTCTGGTTTTGTATCCAGTTGAGAGTCTACTCCACATACTAGATGCAGCTTCACCAGTGGCTCATTCCCTGGAATCCCCAGCCTGAATTTTACCCTTGGCTGGTGCGTGCGATCGGCGGGCTTGGGACCGGTTAGGAAACAGGCTCCCCCAACCGTGATCGACCCCGGACTGTGATTTCACGCTGGCCGGCCAATTAAGGCCCTCCCAGATTGAAACACCTTTTCCTGAGGGCGGGGAAGGACCAGACGGGGGCGGGAGACTGTTGGGCGCTGGGTCCAATGGCAACCTGGCGGCCGGTTAGAAAATGGCACAGGCAGCTCCTTGAAGTCTGCCAGGGAAGAACGTACCTTCTCCGTGCTTGAAGGCCGAAGCTATGGCCTCTACTGCGGCTGGAGATGCCGGGTGGGAAGGATAGGTCGGGCGGGCACTTGGTGCCCCTGGTTTTCAGATGAGGTGCCTCGTGGTCCTCTTGGAAGAGGTGGCTGCCAGGAGGGACACCCTAGTCCCCAGAGATGGAAGGAGGAGGACACCGCACCTGACAAAAAGAGCTTCGGGAGGAGGTGGCAGCGCTGGTTAGCAGTCACAACGTTGTGCGGCGCACGTGGGTGCAGTGCCGCAAAAGATTCAATGACCTGCTGTGCTCGGGAAGGGTGAGTACTGCGTTGGCGTGGATCAGGGATGACTACTGTGTTGGCGTGGATCAGTGTGGTGAACTGTTAAGGTCTGGTCGCTCCCCCCACCTTGGAGATCAGGGGTGTTGGAGTCTGAGTGCCAAATGTCAATGACGCCAGAGCTGTCCAAGGAATTGAGCCTTGCAGCTCAAGGCCCACGACTGGGATGTGCCCTGCAAGGTGCTCCTCAGGTGGGGTTGGCCAGGCTGCAATGGCGCTGCAGGTAGAGAGTGGACTAATCAGTTCTCCTCTGTCCTTGCAGGAGAAGACAAGCCATGTCAGACAGAAGGAGGCCCCCCAAACCTAATCCTTACAAGATTCGAACAGGATACCTTGGAGCTAGAGAGGCGCCATGCACCCCGGTCAGCCAGCCGCAGAGAGGCTGGGGTGTCAGACGAAAGTAAGAGCGCAATGCACAGAGGTGAGAGTTTCGGATGGTGCAAACATTCTTGTGTAGTCTCTTCATTGATGGGAGTCTCAAAACTGGAGTCCCCATTGATCATTGAAAGAAGATGGCACCATGATGCAGATCTCCATTGTCTCACCAGGGTACCTGTCATGCACAGTGACAATGTGGTGACTTAAATTAATGACATGTCATTGTTCTCCCTTAGGATTGCCAGCAGGCACTTAGTCGCAGGACCCTGAAGAGCCAATGCTGATGCCAGAGGACCACCAGGCTCCAGATATACCTGCGTCACACCCACTCTCTGAACCAGGCACTAGCGCAGGTACCAGCACCTCAGAGGGCATTAGATCTTTGGCTAAAATGTCGGAGCACAGCGGTGGGGGCACTTCACACTTGCTTGAAGAGCAAGCAGAGGACTGCTGGAGACCAGGACGATGCTGAGTCAAAGCTGATGATGAGCCTCTGGAGTTGTCCATTAGGCGGCAGATGCTGGATGTCCAGCGGGATGTGTGGGAGGATCTGGCAGAGATCCATGAGGTTATGCGTACCATGGTCTCTGGTGTGGAGGTGTCCATGTGGAGCATAAGCACAGCGTTGACCCTGATGACCTAGTGCATTGCCTCCCCCATTGAGAGAATGACGACACTCATGGAGAGGCAGCTCCAAGGGTAGAATCAGGGGGTCCTGGGGTTGCGCTCAGATCTGCAAGCCCTCACACAGGCAATGACCTTAGGTGGTCAGTGCTAGTGTGGGAGATGGATGAGGCACCCAGTATCCCAGCTAGGTGCCTGCCCATCAGTGACAAGCAGGGAGGTCCACTGCGACCTCAGATTGGCACACGAGTTGCTTCTTGTCTCTGCGGGCTCCTTTCTGGGTGCTCTGGATGACAGCAGCAACTCCTCTGCCCCTCTGCCAGTGACTATGACATCTGATGAAGCCACGATGACTGGGGAGATGCCAGCCGTGGCACTGGCCACTCCCTCCCAGGTGAGGCCAGCACAAGCTCCGCTGGCCACAGTAGGACCGCCAAGGTCATCAAGGCCAACAGGACAGCAGAGTCAGCAGGCTGCCTCCGATGCTGCTGCCAGCGAAGAGGGGGCACCAAGACGTAGCACTTGCAAAGGTAAGTTTAAGGCACCATGAGTACAAGAGTCAGGGGTGATCTTCTGTTATTGGTCTGGGAATGATGACCAGAGAAGGCTATGTTAATTTTTTTGGATTGTCAAAATGAGATAAATTTTGTTTTTATCATAATGGGCTGAGTATGCTTCCCTTTATATATTTTTGGTGCAGGCTACGCCAGTATGTGATGCTGGACGTGATTGGCTTTAAACCTTATTTCTCAGGCACTGAGTGGTGGACTTTGGGTTCAAATGAAAGGGTCATTTCACCCCCGGGATGGAGGTGGCAGCCCTGGCATGAGGTGGAAGCAGATCTTTGGCAGCCTAGCCAAAGGAGCATTGGATCAAGGTATCCCTAGTGTCCCTGCCTCCCTGAAGGATCTAGAGGTCTGCCTCCATGCCCTGAGCATTCTTCTCACCGTGCTCCTCTTCTGACTCACTACAGGGGATTCATCCTCCATGGTCTGTGGAGCTGCCTCAAGATCCTCTTCCTCCAGTGGCTCCCCTCTTGCCAGTGCCAGATTGTGGAGAGCGCAGCATGCAACCACTATCAGTGACACCCACTCTGGGGGGTATTGTAGTGCTCCCCCTGAACGGTCCAGGTATCAGAAGTGCATTTTCAGAAGACGCATGGTCCTCTGTATCACTGCCCTTGTGGAGACATGACTCTTATTGTAACGCTGCTCCGCCTCTCTTCTTGGGTGGTGGAGAGTGTCATAAGCTATCTCTTCAATGGATAGTGCTTGTCACCCAGCAGCCATCCATCCAGTTGGGCTGGATAACCTCGGCACCTAGGAGTGTCTGAGGATATAAGCGTCACGGCAGCTGCCTGGATACCTTGCACAGACTTGTAGAATCAGCATCCTGTGATCATACACTATCTGCATGTTCATGGAGTGGAATCCCTTCCTGTTGATTAAGGCACCGGGCTCACCTGCTGGCACCATGATGGCCACATGTGTGCAGTCTATTGCACCCTGGATGCAGGGGAAGCCAGCAATGGCTGCGAAGCCTCTGGCTTGCTCTGTCTGGCTGGCCTTGTCCATACAGGAATGAATAAATGTCATTACCCACCTGAACAGAGCTCCTGTCACCAGCTTGACACAACTGTGGACAGCTGATTGGGAGACTCCACCAAGATCCCCCACTGAGCCCTGGAGAGAGCCGGAGGCATAGATGTTGAGGGCAGCTGTGACCTTCAGAGCCACTGGAATGGGGTTTCCACCCGTACGGCCGGAGGTGATCTCATCTGGCAAATAGAGGTCACAGCCTCCCTGGAGGGATGGAGCCTCCCTGGAGGGACGGACCCTCCTTCGGCATTGCACGTCGGACATATTGAGGTAGCTGCATCACCGTCTGTAAACCCTGGCAGCAGGATATTGGCGTCTTCTGCAGCTCCTTCTGCTTTGGACTTCCTGCTGGCCCTGTGCCCCTTGTGCCTGCGCCTCTTCTCCCACAGGTCCCTCCCCTGGAAGCTGCATTGGGACACCTGGCCTCCTCTCCCTTCTGCCCCTCTCTTCCTCCTCCTCGGAGGTGCCTCCAGCCGAGAGCACAATCCCCATTACCAGGGCAAGGGAAGGCTGTCTGATACCTGGAAGGGTCCACATGGTCCAAATCCTCTGGGGGCTTTGGAGACGCCACGGAGCCCTGAAATGAACCCTGGAAATGCTAAGAATGAAACTCAGAACCGAGATGAAGCTGTCAAGTTCAAATAAGCCGCCAGCAGCAAACTATCTCTTAAACTCCTCACTACTCTTAATGGCAATGCTGCTCTTCCTTTTTATCCCACCTTGGATGAGGCTTTGCAAAATTTGCCCATGCAATGAGTGTGAAATCACACACACAACATAAAATCGGGATCAATTGCCTTTTTAACGACTTTAAACGGCCTTTTAATTGATGGCAGACGCGGCTCTGACACCCACACGCATCTCATTATAAGCTCTGCTCGCCGAGTGACGTGCAGCTGGCGAGCTGCACCTCGCTTGGGGTCATTTTGGGATTTTGAGGTTTGTTTGCCCACCTTGCTTCGAGCAGCATTCGCAGACATCAGCGCCAGGCTTCACAGGCAGCACCACATCACTTTTAGGGGGGGGGGTAACAGGCAGGTCTCTACGTACCAGATCAACCCCGTAAGGCAAGGGTGATTTTTCTTCTGCTGCAGGGCTAGGGCTTTGCTTGGGGAAGGGGGAGAAGTGGCCTCAGGCAAGCACGAGGGCTGTACTGGGGAAGGGAGGTATCCCAGGGTGTGTGTGGGGGCACATGTTGATCTGTGCAAGTGGTCTCAAGATGGTGAGGGCTGAGGAGGCAGTCTCCAGAGGAGATGAGGCCAGATGGAGATGTGAAGGTTTGTGCAAGAGAGTGAGTGGTGATGTCCCTTGAGCTGGCAGTGAGTGAGATGTCAGTGAATGTGTGATGGCCTTGTGAGTGTGTGAGTTTAGAGTGATGAGATGGTTGCCTTACCCCGGTGGCACGGATGAGATCATTTATCCTCTTTCTGCACTGGATGGCCGACCTCTTGTGTGCAACATTGGCACTGACCACCTCTGCCACCACCTCCCAAGCTGGAGTGGTGAGACTGATGGGCCACCTGCGGCCAGAGTGGGGGTGGAGGACATCACGGTGGGTCTCCACGGTGCCCAGAAGGCATCCCAGGGATGCGTCACTGAATCGGGAGGGCTGCACTCTTCTTGGCTTTTGGGGCCATGTCTTCACTGGAGCAGTCCTGATAAGTGTGTGCGAGGCTGCAGTTTATATATGGCACCCGGCGTGAGGAAGTGGTGAGGTAAAGGCGTATCAGGCAAATCAGAGGCCGCCTGTCAGCAAGACGGTGTATTTCCTGGGGCTTCATAGTTAATGATGCAGAAGGGGACAATACAACTTGAAAACCCACCATTGCGGCTGGTGGGTAAAACATTTTTTCCATGCCCGGTACTGTGCTTTGTCCAAATCTGGGGCGATTCTACCCCTAGAGCGGACTCAGGTTTTCTTTTTCTGTGGGGTCCGCCATGTTGACATTTCAAAAATGGAACCTTCATTTCCACTTGTTTCGCAATTTCACCCAAATATTAGTTTACTCTCTTATTTGTTTTTCATTTAGGAGTTTGCTGAGAAAAGTCTAAAGGTAGGTTTGCCAGGTTGTGTTCAAATTCAATTCTGTGAACAGTCCAACTGTGGTGGTGACAGGGAAATGTATTATTGCAGGGCAAGTTGCTTCCAAAATGTTAATATCCCATTGATGGACTTAGCAATAGGTGGGATTGCAGGGACATTGGTTGAGGGTAATAATGAGAAATATGCCAGCTGATGTATTTTGTCACTTGTGTGGTATCGTAATGTGCCCATCATGTTTGGAGTGGAAATGCTGATGAGCAAAGAAAATGGCATTACCAGGCTGCACCTCACTCACCTAGAGTACGCCATCTTAACACCAACATGCACACAGAAATTCAGCTTGCTACCTTCAAAATATTGATGTTAGGAACGATAAATACTGCTGGCTGAAATCTGTGATACTATCCTTCAGAAATAAACAAAATATCAAAAGAGAACCCAAAGAATACAGCTGCCAGGAGTGCAGAGGTCCAGGTAACTTTCACATGTGCTCCCAGTAAACCGATGTCCTTTTCATCGTGATTTACTTAGCTCAGGACATGCCTGACCACCATTCCCTGTTGATCTGAGATCATAATGGGAATACTGAGGAATCAAATTTGTACTCAGTTCAATATAATTGCTTTAGTTTTCATTTTGTTTAGGGTGAGAGCACCATAAGCCAATCAGAGATGGTCAAGCAGATGATGATGATGATGATGCATGTTTTTTTTTAGAAAGACAGTTGGCGAAGGATAACACTGGAGCAAATTCTTTGCTCAGTCTTACATTTATTTACTGAGTTACATATTACAAGCATATACCTCCTTACTCGACCACATACAGTTTCAATATGGGGTTGAGGTGAAACCAAAGTAAATGCTCACCACTTATGTACAATTAATCACAATTCATATACAATTAACAATGCATGTTATACAATAGATGCAGATGTGGAAGGAGCAATTACTCACAGACTTTCTAGTGTTTGAAGGTGGAAATGGGAGAGCTTTATTGGAATTGTTGTGAGGTGGGAAGTAGGTTACACCCAGTAGATGTAGCAAGTGGTGGTAATTATCAGCCCAGATCTCTGCACTGATTGGGGTAGCATCAGGGATAAGGGACAGGGTTGGGAGGAAACTTTGCTTCCAAGTTTACTCTCAGCACCAGACTAATTTTATTCCTACCTTCAAGTGCATGTTTTGTCTGAGTGACTATCTGAAGCCAGAAACAACAACAAAAAAGGGATTGCCCTGTCTCCTACTTGTAAAAATATTTATTTAATGCTACATTGGAATTCCCGGAATAGGGACTTGTATAAATAGGCAGAGATATTGGAGAAAAATACATAAAATTACAAGTCACAGCAGCCTCCAATTATTTCAATCAAAAGCATTAAATTCTGTTTATTCTACTGAGCAAATTACAGATGGAATTGAAGTTCTCCTAAATGTCCCAAACTGGACATGCTGGACAAAGTAAGAATTTCCTCACTTTCTTCCATTGCATGTACATGAGGTTTTAACAAAATTATTCAAAAGATTGTTTGTGTTTTTTTTAACTGTCCGTCTTCCTATAGTGCAATTCCTTCCCTTTCTTAGATTTTCCCCATGCCTGTGCCTTAAATGTGCCCATGTCTTTACACTCCTTTGGGCAATATACCCTTAATACGAGAGGGCAGAGAGGTAGCCAGCTCTCAGTCCTCTGCAAGTGGCCAACGATTATTAGATGCGTGACAGCAGAACAGACCAGCTTGGCTCTGACTTTTCCTCTCAAGGGAAAACAACTTGCTTCCACATGACATGGATGAGGTGGCAAGCTATGATGAGCTTAATCCAAACTGCATATTTCATTGGCCAGATACAGTCTCCCGAGTATTTGCAACACATACCTGGCCAATTTTGGTTTTAAAATCCTGCGTTAAGGTAGAGGAAGGTTGGTAACACTGCAGCGTGACGGCATAGTTTAATCTGCTGTGGCAGTGCATTTGACTCACCCTCAGGATGTGGTCATCGCTGTCAAAGCCGCATCTATTATCCATCCTTCATTTCCTTGGGAAGGTGCTGGTGGGCCTTCTTCCTGAACCTGCTGTCCAGCAGCTTGATACAATTGAATGGGCTTGCTAGGCCACTTGAGATGGCAGTTAAAAGTCAACCATATTGAAATGACACATAGGCTAGGCCGGGTAACAGTACCATTTTCTTTCCCTAAAGGAAATTAGTGAACCTGTTGTTTATTTACAACAATCTGATAGCTTCCCAGTATGTTTCTGGAATCAGATTTTCTTAAATTCCCAGATTAAAAGAAATGAATCAAACTCTTAAACTTTCATTTTTGGATTTTAAACTCTGCATAATGAGGCTAAGCCTCTGGATCTTTTGTGCAATATTTTAAAATAGTTTTTAAGCCTATTATGTTAAATGTATTAGTATAAAGGAATATAAATGATTAGTCCAATCCCAGAGAAAAATTAAACTTAAATGTATATAGTTTAATTTCTCAGGTAACCTGAAAAAAACCCTGTGATGTTTTCTTTTTGTAGAATTGCATAGAATTTACAGCACAGAAACAGGCCATTCGGCCTAGCCAGTCTGTTACTAGTGTTTATGCTTCATACAAGCTCCTCCAAACCTTCTTCATCTAACTCTAACAGGTTAACCTTATATTCCCTTCTCCCCCATGGGGTTATCTGGTGGTGGTGTGTTACAGTTCACTCAGGGAGTCTAAGCTCCCATGGCAACATGGGCTTTTTACATGTGTGTTCTGATCTAGAGCTATGGATAGTGATGGTAGAGGCATTCTTTCCATCACATGGCTGACCAGAATCTTTCCTGCTCTTACCACCTGCCATTGGCGTGTGTTGGAAAGATTTGCGCAGGTTGACACTCAACTTGTTTGGCCCCATTATGAATGCACCTCCCTTGGCCATCAAGTCCTCAGGTGGGACACAAACACAGTGCTTCTGGCCCAGAAGCAGGGACCTGCCCACTGTGCCACAAGACCTCCCGTGGGATAGCTAGCTTTCCCTTAAATAAATCTACATTATTTGCCTTAACTACTCATTATGCTGTCGAGTTCCACATGTTAACCACTCTCTGAATTCCCTATTGCGTTTACTAGTGTCTATCTTACATTTACGGCCCCTAGTTTTGGTCTGCCACAAGTGGAAACATCTTCATAATGTCTACCTTATCAAAGCCCTTCATAATCTTATTGATCACTATCCGTTAACCCTCAGCCTTTTTTTTCCAGAACAAAGAGCTCCAGCCTGTTCGATCTTTCCTGTTAAGTATTATAATGATGTTAACCTCCTTCTTCCTGTCACAGAATGTGTGTGTCACAATAACGGATTCCACATGCAAGGTGTCTAATTACAGTGAATTATTGAATCAAGGAGCCAACGAGGCAATCATTGCCTTTACCAAACGTGCCTTCAATTTATATCATTATTAAAATCTCTGTTCTTCAGATTTGAAGCTATGGCATTGATTTGAGTTAATTACCTGACAGAAACCAGATGGCTATGGCAGTTAAAAACAAGCAGGGTTACTTACTGTTTGGAATGCAACCCATTCCCAGTGTTACAGGACACATGGAATGGACTGGGGCGAGGGAGCTAAGGGAATTCCCTGGAATCACTTGGATGCCGTGGGGATGTAGTTTTATTCTGGATGGGTGCTCTAAGAATGACCTTTACCTGCCTTTATCTTGTAATCTTGTTGGTGCCTTTGTCCATAACTATACCTAAAGAGACCTGTATTTAAGGTGGGGGAGGGTTGAAGCCCTAGAATTAGACCCAAAGTAGAAACTGGGCAGAAATAAAAGACAGCATGGCAGAGATTTGGAAAGATGGAGAAGCTGGAGGGCCAGGCAGCAGAAGTAGAGAAGAAAAGAAAGCCAAAGAGAATGACAATTTATTAGCAAAGGGCAGGTTTCAGTTCCTTAAGAAAACCTATAGGGGATGAAGAACGACAGACGAGGAGAACTGTTAAGAATGTTGCTGTAGCCATGAGGAGACTGAAATGGTTACAACATTGTTGTCTGGGACCTATAAGTTATACTCCCCAACAACACTACATTTAAATAAAAGCCAAATAGCGCGGATGCTGGAAATCTGAAACAAAAACAGAAAATGCTGGAAAAAACTCAGCAGGTCTAACAGCATCTGTGGAGAGAGAGAGACAGAGTTAACATTCCGAATCTGTATGACTTCAGCCATAGGGACTCGAAACGTTAACTCTGTCTCTCTCTCCACAGGTGCTGTTCGACTTGCTGGGCTTTTCCAGCTTTTTCTGTTTTTGTTCTATTTTTAAATAACTTATTGTGCAACTAGTTTACATTTCCAAATTGGTGGGGCCTTAACTATTTACAGAATATGAACCAATTTTTAATTTGCAGCTTTTCTGTTAAGCAGCAAATATAGAAATACAACTTTGATCACCATTTCTGCCTCGGTTGTGAGCAGGGCCATTGAGGGTTAACTGAAGGTGTGTCCGCCATTCAGTCAAAGAGCTGTTGGTAGTTGGAGCAGCTGTCTGCGCCAAAGTCACAATTCTGGTCCAAAAACACACTTAGAACTTTCAACGCATTTAATGTCCTCCGGTGCCGAGAATACCTGACCAAAATGTCCCGCGTGTTAATGAGGTCCCAATATTTAAAGCTTCTCCAAGTGCTTCAAATGTTTGAAGATCCAAGGTGAGTCACAGAACGAAAATTTAAACCTGGCTGCGTGACCAATTATTCTAATCGAATGCCTTTTTGCAATGTGAGTCTGTGGTAGTCATGGAGACTGACCGACAAGTAAGAAAGTAGTCCCAGTTCTTGCAGCTGAATAAACTATCCAAATAATGGAATTTTGGCTGCCATACAGAATAATAGATGCTTGAGAGAGAACTACAGGACTGCAGAACAGTTGAGTGGATTCTGTTGACATCATATACTGAATGGCTTGAATGATGCTTGAGGAGATTTATGAAACAGGAGCAACCCTTGAATATTGCCGAAAAGAGAGACATGTTGCCGAAGCTTTCATTCTGCAGTCATCAGGACAAGTGCAAGAATGGCAAATTTCAAAGGATCAGAACAATTTATGCTACAGGAGAAAAGGGTGCTGATTGGTAGGCAAGTCGACTCTGACTGGCTGAAGCATCGCCATGGAGAAAACAAGGAGGAACTATAGGCTTCCCAAACTCAAAAGGATTATGTTCAACCCTTGTGCCTTTTTTGAGTTACCTGCGAGCCTATAGCTCCCCATTGCTTTCTCTTGGCCAGTCAGAGTCAATTTGCCAAACAATCAGCATCTTTTCCTCTTGTAATATAAATTATCGTGGTCGTTTAAAATTTGGCATTCTTGCATTTGTCCTAATGAGTGCAAGACGAAGAGCTTGGGCAACATGGCTCTCTTTTCAGCAATATCCTTGACTGTCTGTCAAGCAGTCTTCCTTTTCTCCAATGTTTGATATTTTATAATGAATAAACAAATGTTCAAAGAAAGTAAAAAGAACACCATTTTTGAAGACTCTGTTGATTTATCTCCTACACTACTCACAGCACTGCCCTGCAATTAATCTTCAATTCCTGGAGACTCCAGGGCAACCTTGTTGGGTTGGCAAACTGGCTCACAAAGGCAAGGGTGCATCAGGCGTCAGGTATAATTGTTTATGGAAGCAGTGGTTTAAGATGAGCTAGAACAGTTTTTAAATGACACAAAATCTAATGTGCTGTATTTTCCCCTTTAGAAAAGGAGAAAATGACATAAATCTAACATGTCCTGTAGTGAGCTCTCTGTGTTCAGCTGCAAGGATTGTAAAATCTATCCAGGTTCCAGATGGAGACATAGCTTGTCATCAGACTGTGGTTCCTGGAAACGCCACCTAGGCTGGGTACAGCCTGTTGCGGTGCTGGAAGCTTGTGTGAGGTTTGGAAGCACTTGCACCAGTAATGCTCACTGAAATCCGCATATGCATACAAGCCGTAAAAGTCTGCAAGAGGACAAGTGCCAATTCATACAGAGGAACATTAGAAATAGCAGCATGAGTAGCCTTTTTGGCTCCTCGATCCTACTCCGCCATACGACCAGATAGCCATTTGGTAGTACAGAACATGAATGTTGGAATTATATCGAAGCTTTTCATCTTGCACTCATCAGGACAATCGCAAGAATGGTATTTTTGCAATTTTCCTGATGAGTGCAAGACGAAAAGCTTTGACAAAATGTCTTTTTTCAGCAACATGCAACTAGATCATAGCTGATCTTCTACCTCTGCCATTTTTCCAAACTATCCCCACATCCCTTGATGCCTTTAATATCTAGAAATTTATCAATGGCTGAGCCTCTACAGCCCTTGAGAATTCCAATTCAATAGGCTAGGCAACAGACAGGGTGGCGAAAAGTGTGATCGACCTAGTGACGAGTTGCAACATTTGATGAGATTATGCTATGGATTAGACCAACATGGAAAGCCTATAGGTGTAAATGGTGAGACACAACAACGTGGTGGGGGAAAGGGTTGCAGAGTGGGAGAGTCAGAAAGGGAGGTCGATGGGGATGAACTTACAGATGAGCGAGGGAAGGAAGAGCAAAAGGGAAGCAAGATACAGCAGGATGGTGGAGAGGTAGAAAGATTGACATCTGTGTTATCTGAGAGAGAACACAAAAGCAAGGATGTGAGAAAAAGGCTTAATTTAAAAAAGGGAAATCCTGCCATTTCTCTAGAAAGACAGAGAAATCCTATATAAAACTTTGGCCAATTATATAGCTCTTAAGTGACACAGAGTTTGTCAGACATTTTTACTGATATTTTTTATCTTAAATTTTGGGTTTTTGGTTCCAATACAGCTTAATGGAACAGCTTTAATACCTGTGGATTCTGTATTCTATATTGATGCTTGGAAAGCTTTGGAAAACATCATAATTTGGATTATTTTTCAAGCACGAGGGGAGCACGGAGGGAATTGTAAGACAGAATAAAATTAAAAGTATCTGGAACCGATAGGAAAATTAAAATACAGCATAAAACAATAACCCAAATCTTCTGTAATAAGTCGGGCAAATATTATTTTTCATAGAATATAAGCGGTGGAATTTTATGGTCCAGCCGAAGTCAATGGACATTTGAATGGCCCCAACTGCGATGGGGCTGTAAAATTCCACCCAATATTTGCGATTTTACGTTCTTGAGAAAATGTCCTTCTCCTGAACAATCTGCTTATTCAATATCTTTAGCGCTGACCTGTGGCTCAGTTGGTACCTCTTTTGCTTCTGAGTCACAAGGTTTCAGGTTCAAGTCTCATTCCAGGCCTTGAGCACAAAAAAATTCAAGGCTGATATTCCAGTGCAGCACTAAGGGAGGGCCACACTGTTGGAGGTGTCATTTTTCAGATGAGACGTTAAACCAAGGATCCATTTGCCTGCTTGGATGGATGTACTTGGCAAGGGTTCCCTCTCCGGTCTTCCACTAGTGAGTTTTCACAGGAGGTGTACCATGTGTGCAGTCGATGGTCAGATTAATTAAAAAAGCTCAACAGATTTTCCTTAAATGAATCCTTAAAGAGCATGGGGATTGACATTTGTGGAAGATTGTTCCAGTCCTTAATTGTTCTTGGGAAAGAGGAGTTAGCAAAGGGAGCACATTGGGCTGTTTACAGTTGGATCCGTTGGGTATGAACTCTTCGACACATCAGCAAGTCACTTTTGGGCTTAATGTACTGTTTGGAGATATTTAATTGTTCATTCAAAGCAAGTCAACCTATGGGCTTTCCTTCAGTTCTGGAGACTGTGCTGGCCTAGCACTGTGACCAACTGGGAGATGCTAGAATCTAGTGAGTAACTGTAATATTTTATAACGAATAAACAAATGTTCAAAGAAAATAAAAAGAACACAATTTTTGAAGATTTTGTTGATTTATCCCCTGCACAGAGCTCCACTTTCTGCCAGTAGATCTTAAATGTACTGAGAGCACAGATAGGACCATTTCTTTGTATCTTGGTACCACACCGAAGTTATATTCCATGCTGTGTCCAATTAACAGAGAGAGGAGAAGGCCTCGCACCAGGAGCCTTACCCACTCCTTCCCTTTGGGGTCAGTTTGTGATGGGATGGATCCTGATTGGAACCAAAGGGTGGATTTCCATTCTCATGCTGGAAGACCTCTGTCTGCCACCCCAACACCACTGTGATCCCATGATACAGGGTCAGGGCTCATCAATACAAGATGGGTTCCTGGCAAGAGAAAAGCCAGCCAAGAGCAATCCCACTGCTGCTGTCTCAGGAAATGGGAAAGAAGAACTTCAAAGATGGGTGGAGAACGTCAGCTTCTGCGGCCTCAGATCTGGGATTGGTGCCTGCTGCTGGGTCCTGTATCTCCAAAGGGGTATCAGTGTGCCTGCTGGCACTGCCCCTGGGACGATCACCATTCCTCTTTCTAGGGTTGGCAGCATCAGCAAAGGAGGGCAGGGATTTTGACTGCATTGTCACTGTCTGCATGCTGTGCGGCCGTGAAGGGGCAGCTGTGGCCTATCCTGCTGGGGCAGCTGTGGCCTATCCTGCTAGGGCAGCTGTGGCCTATCCTGCTGGGGCAGCTGGGGCCTATCCTGCTGGGGCAGCTGTGGCCTATCCTGCTGGGGCAGAGGGAAGAGAGTCCAAGTCTGGTGGGGAACATGACAGTATTGTTCAGCTTCAAGAACAATTTTGTGCTGCTATATTGGAGGAAAATCCAGCCCAGACTGTCAATCTGCATCATTAACAAGATACGAAAATGATTCTAAAACCGCACCCCTACAGCATAAAATAAAATTGCCCTTTCTGGGGTTTTTGGAACTTTCCAGACTGATACCAGCTGCTCTTCACTGAGAGAAAGATACTTACAAAATTTTTAATAGTTCATTAAGTAACATTTTTGTAAACATTGTTGCACATACACTGTGATTATATTCCGTAATATATTACTGCATACTATGCTGTATAGCACCATCTTCACTTCAGCAAGTGTTTGCTGTGTTACACCTTTAAGAGGTGTGGCTATATTTCAAATGTATAGCAGTGTAAGGGATGTGACATCACACACCATGTAACTTCTATATGCTAGCAGTCCAAAGAAGATACCTGTACACGCAGAGCCATTCTTGAATAAACAATCTACGTTATTGTGCTACTGATCCTGTTTTGAGTGGCCAGTGCCTTGCGTGTTGTTATGAGTTCACAGGCTACTGTGTGCCTAGCGTAGTGTCTTTATTGAACTGAATGTATTATGTCTACCCCCAGACATTCCCTCATAGTAGATGTCACATGACTATGGCAAGCCAGGTAGGATACTTAGTAATGATTGCATTTCAAAACCCAAACATTCCCCTTTCCATAACGCACACCAAGCAAATTTGCATGTACTATCACGTACTATCACGTGTAACTGTGAAATACCCATGTTACCCACTACACCACAACAGTTCTCACATATTAACAAACTATTCATTATGAATAGTCATTAAATCATGTGGGTCTCATAATCATATGCGTGCATGTTGTCATTGGCTGCTCGTCTGGATGATGTTCCTTCTCTGCGGAGTGTCATTCCTGTGGCACTTGTTGCTGTGGTAACCGTTGTTGTTGTTCCATTTTCATTGTAGGGACTGGTGGACCTCTAGGAGTGATGGTTGTTCTGTACTCTGTGCAGCTGGTGAGATCCCATCTTCCTGATTAGCCACCTGCAGTGAAGGAACAGCATCTCTAGTTGTTTGTATACGCCTGTGGTTGTGTTGGTATATTTGGTCATTCACATCCACAGTGTAGAATCGAGGTGACAACTATCTCTGCATACCCCAAGTTGGCATGTAGGCTGACCCCTGTTGAGAGCATTGAAAGTTTGCACCCTGACTGGCTCTCCAATACTCAACTCTGGCAATGGTTGGCAGTCTTGTCAAACTGAAATTTGGCTTTCTGCTGTTTCACCTTGATATTTTCACTCATGCCTGTTACTACTTCTGGCTTCAGTATCCTTTTAGCTATTGGTCTGGTTTAGGTGCAACGTGACATTTGTCTTTGGGCTGGACTACTTGTCATGCTTTCAGTCAGTATGTTTCTCCACTCGAGGATTTCCTTCTTTACATCTGTGCTAGATTTGCTCAAATTCTGGAAGATTAATTTGGCGATTTTCACTGCCACCTCAGCTTCTCCATTTGATTGGAGCTGGTGCACAGGTGATGTAGAGTTTTGAATTTCCCAAACCTTCGTGAAGCGGCTGAATTCTTCACTTATGAACTGAGGGCCATTGTCACTCATCACAATGTCTGGAATGCTGTAATGACTGATACGTGCTTTCAAGCCATTCTACTATCTCTCCTGTCATGGTTGAAGTCAGCTGGTCTACCTCCCAGTAATCAGAATAGTAGTCTATAGTGACAAGATAATCAGTTCCTGCTATAGTGAAGAGGTCTACTCCCAGCTTCATCCATGGTCTGTCCGTGATGTCACGCATCATCAATGGCTCTCTAGCTTGTTTAGTTTTGTACTCGTTACATGCAACACACTGGCTGATACGGTCTTTAATTTCATTGCTCATGTTTGGCCAGTAGAGCACTTCTCTTGCCCTCCTCAGACTCAGTTCAATTCCTTGCTGGCTTGCATGGATGCACTTCAGCATCTCTCCTCTCATTTCTTTAGGGGTGATGATTCTATCTGCTTTGTACAAAATGCCATCTATGGCTGTCAATTCATCTCGGTATGCCCAATAGGCTCTTGTGACCACAGGTGTGTCGTTGACGCTCTCAGGCCATCCTTTCATCACTGCTTCTTGCAGCAATTAGAGAGTTGGATCTTGTTGGGTAGTTCTCTTGACTTGAGCAAGGTGCTTATCGGTCAGATTCAGTGTCTCTGCTGAGATGATGATTTCCAGAGCATGTTGAGCTGCTGCTTCATGTTGAATCTGGACGATTTCTTCATGGGGAAAGCTGCTCTCGACATCATGTCAGCGATGTACATCTGTTTTTATTGCTTGTATGTCACAGCCAAATTATATCTCTGTAAACAAAGTAACATTCTTTACAGATGCTTTGGAGCAGATAGTAGCGGTTTGAGAAAAATGCTTTGGAGTGGTTTGTGGTCGGACTCAGCTGGTACTTTGCCTCTCGCAAACAGGTATTGATGAAAATGCTCACAAGCAAAAACAATAGCCAGACACTCTTTCTTGATCTGTGTGTAACGTCGTTCAGTTTGTGTTAATGTCCTGGATGCAAATGCGACTGGTTGTCCTTGCTGCATTAGGGTTGCTCCCAGACCTGTCTCACTGGAGTCACACTGCGTGGACTTCATCATTGACATCATAGTACTTCAGCACTGGTGTTGTTGTCACCAGCTGTTTGATTTTAGTGAATGCTGCTTCTTGTCCTGTGCTCCAATACCACTCCACCTCCTTGGCAGGGAGCTTACATATTGCTTCACACTCTGATGACAAATTAGGCAAAAATTTTGCTAAAATAGACTGTTACGCTGCTTTCACATCTGTTGGTTGCTGCATCACTGTTACAGCTCTCACCTTGTCAGGATCAGGACGAAGAAATTCTTCTGTCAGTATATGACCTACGTCCTTGACTTCAGGCATCTTCAATTGCAATTTATTCTTGTTCAGCTTCAGGTTCATCTGGCGAGCACTCTCTAGCTGTCGTATTAAATTCTGATCATGGCCAGCTATGGCTTCTTTCATTGTGTCTCCACATCCATAGACTAGCAGATCATCCACTATGGCTTCCACTCTGGGAAATCACTGACTACCTCATGCTGTCTGCATTGTTACTCTTCTGGAGCCATGGAAATGCCAAACATCATGCGCCATCTGTATCTCCCAAACAGCATCCAGAATATAATTAGAAAGCTGCTGCTTCACATAGTAGTCACCATCCCCCACATCTAGGGTAGCAAAGATATTTACCTTGGCAAGCTGTGGCAAAATTCCTTCGATGTTTGGCATGAGGTAGTGATATCTCTTCAGCCCTTTATTTAGATCCTTTGGGTCTAAGCATGCTCTCAGTTTTCCAGGCTGTTTCCCTGCTCCCATGATGCTAATCCAGTCTGTATGAGTTGTCACATTTTTGATTACTCCCTTCTTTTTCAGCTCTTCTATCTTGTTTTTTTATGCTTTACTTTAGGGCAGCTGGAACTCTTCTCAGCAGATGCTGAATTGGTCTTACACTCTCATCTACTTCTAGATGATATTCTCCTGGTCGACAATCCAACCCGGTAAACACGTCTTTATACTGCTCTGGGATCTGTTCAACAGTCAATGGTTTTGTGTGCTGCGACATGTTGTAAATCTCTGTTGGTACGTTTAGGGTAACTAATACAAGCTTTAGACTTGCTCCAGTTGAGATGAATGGCTGTAGTGTACTGCCTATGATCTGGAACTCCAGATCTTCATTCTTGCCATTGCATTGGGCTCGCAGACTAATTTGTCCTCTTGGTATAGTGCCATCATATAGCCTCAATCTTATTTTCGAGAGCTTCATTTTTGGATCACCAGGTTGAGTCACCTCGTACAGGACTGTGATGGTCATGATGTTGCATGACGCACCAGTATCTGTCTGACATTTCTTTTCACTTGATGCTCTACTTATGTAGTCATCATTCTAACAGATACAAATCTTTCATCACCCTATAGACTTGATGGAACCAACCTGTTGTATGGTGTATGGTTCTTCATTGGGCTCTTCTGTTGATATCTCTCCAGTGACCATCTGTATAGGCTTGTTTTGCTTCTTCCTAGCCAAATACTTCTGCGTGAAATGTTTCAGCTTCTTGTAGTTAAAACACTGCTTTCCCTATGCTGGACAATCCTTCTTTTCCTTGGAATGATGTCCTCAGCAGTATTGGCATCCTGCCCTTCATCCACAATTGTTCTGCTCTTTCGGCCTAGAACGTCTCTCTGCTAAAGGTATCTCCTGGTCTGCTGTACCATACATGTGCTATAGCTGACCTTTTACAGCCTCCAGGTTTCTGGACACATCTATCCACTTTCTTGAGAGTAACTTTCACCTCTCTCAGTAAACTTGCTTTCACTGTCAGATCTCTTATGCCTGAGACAATTGTGTCTTTAATGAGATCATCTTTCAGTTGTCTGAATTCATGCAATTCCGCGAGCTGTTTACTGCTGTCAAATACTGATCAATGGACTTTTTTACACCTTGAGAATTAGTATTTAATACATGGCGTTCATAAGTTACATTCATTTGGGGTTCAAAGCCTGCCTTCAGGGCTTTCAAAATCTCTGCTGTCTTTTCTCTGTTTTTCAGATAGCTTTAGGGTGGAATACCATTTATATGTGCAGCAGTGTTAAAAGTGTTGCTACTCTTATCAGTTCCGGCTTGTTAATTAAATTTGTTGTAATCTCATAGTTTTGCCATTGCAAGTGGAAATATTTTCATTTTTTCCACATATCTCCTTTCATTTTGACAGGAGCTGGAAGTGGAAAATTTACAGCCAATTTTGTCTCACCCAGTATTTTGCTTGTGGCCTTCAGCTTGTGTTAGTTTCTCCTTGCCTGTGTGTTTTTCAGCGGCTTTTAGCAGGTTGGAACATTCCAGTGTTCTTCTTTCAGTAGTTGTGGCTTCTCTTCCAGCTTTCCAAAACGAAATCTCGACTCCACCCCTGACACCTTGTTACAAGTGCACAGACTGCAATGTGTCTAGTGTAGTGCCTTTATTAAACTGAATGTATCATGGCTGCCCCAGACATTCCCTCATGGTACAGGCCACATGACTATGGCAATCCAGGTGGGACACTTATTAATGATTGCAATTCAAAACACAAACATGCATATTATCAGCAGTTACAAAGCTTAAGGAAACACAACAGTGTCTAAATGGAGGTCAGGTAAAGGGCTACACCATTATTTACCTGCGGACTCAAGTCTCCACTTTTCTTTTCCTTTCCATTCATTTTTGCCTCTTTGTCCCCTGTACTTTCAGCCTTAGCAGAGACTGCTCATAGGTTGAGGTTATCCAAAGGCTACTAAATATTTTCCCCTCTAATTTACACTCCTTTTCAATTTTCTCCATCTCTATAAACTCCTTGTCATGAAGAGATGAATGTCTATAGTGTTATTGGAAATTATTTTTTAAAATAGAATTTCGTGGTGTCTGTCTATGTTTATGGATATGTGTGTGTCTTAACTGGATTAAAGCCAGCTAGTCTGGATGCTTTGATGTAAAGAAAGAAGTAGGTTTGAACTGGTAACTAGATAAACATGGGAAAGTTTAGAAACACAGGTGTCAAGGGGGAAATTTGCATTTTTAAATAAAGCATTCAAAAGGATGTGTGAAATCTTGCACCTAGCTAGAAGACGCCAAGCAATGTGTTTATTTTTTTCATCTTCCTAATAAAATTGGTGGAATCAAAGGATGTTATTGTTAGAAGAGGTAAAATTAGAAACCTAGTAATGCAATGGAAAATTTACATTCAAAGAGAAAGTTATGTATAAAGGAGAAAGGAGATTGTGCATAAGGTATTTTAAGATCCATCAAATGTAAGAAGCCTCCAGCTTGTAAACCTCAAGTCTATCTGCAAGGACCCAGAGCAGAAAGAAACTCATTTTGAATGTGACTGTCCAGGGTGCACTCTGCCTGGTGTCTGTTTAAATCTATGAGTTTTACTGTTGCCTTAACAGGGATGTAACTGAGAGTCAGATTAGTTAGGGGATTTTTATATTTGTTACAGTAGTAATTTTGTAGACATATGTGTGTGCTTACAATTTTTCTTGTATTAATAAATGTTTAATTTAGTTTTATAAAAAACCTTTTGAGACTCAGTGGTCTTATTACTACTGAATTCAAAGCCTGCATTTCGAAACATACAAATTGCAAAAATGGGTTATGACAGTTGTTTCAAGTTTCCCTCTGGGATTTGAGCAACTCAGCCTTTACCATCGGCCGTGTCATAATACTCCTCATGCACATTTTACGCTTGAGCTACTGGCATGCTTCCTAAGCCTATCTGAATCCATGCCTGAAATTATGCTCATGAATGAGCTGAGGAAAATTGGGCACTCACATCCATTCAATTCTATCCAAAACTTGCCAAAAGCATCCTAGCATGAATGATGGAAATAAAGGATAATCTAGGCTCTCACGTCATTTGGAAGTGGGCAGCAGCAAAATAAACCATGCACTGGGTTTTGTTTGGTATGCTCAGCACCTGGGTGTGGTGCATATCAAAAATGTGTGCCCCAAAGCATTGACACAATTATTGCATTTCGAGAAGACGGTTTAACATTTTCATGGGGTCTGTATCAATGGTTTGAATTGAAGGAATAGTGTCAAGTTTCGCCACCAGAAGCCAACACAAGGAACAGGAGTAGCTGTTTCAGTAGCTGATCCAGACATAATAAAATTACAAAAATCTCTTTTATGAAATAAAAGTAAATAATCCGACTGCCAATCATACTGACATTTAACACGTGCTTCATTGCAGGGAATTATTTTAAAATATTATTATGCCAGGGCTACATTTTATCATCTATTTGAAAGAAATGTGTGAAGCCAGCTCCCTTGGTGTGTGAGCTGGTGGCTGGATTTTCCAGCCGGCGTCGGAACCCCAAGCCTGCCCATATCCTCAGATCGCTGCCAGCGCAACCTTCCGAAAGGTGGCCTCCTAATTGGTCTCCCCAGGGCTTGGGCTCCTGGTGCTGCAGGCCCAATAAAAGAGTCCTTAGTGATGTCAGGCCTGCAGCCCACTGGGAGACATGGACATTGCTGATACAGGCAGGCGAGTGCAAGGGCACTTCATCATCAAGGTGCCTGTGTAGAAGAGAAAATTTAAGGAGCCTTGAAGCAGGTAGGGCTATTGGACTGGAGGGGAAATCCCTCTGCAGACCTATTCATATCCCTGTGGCTCTGTCATTCAGACATGTATCCTCCTGCTCTGTTGGCTCCTTAACCTGCAAGGGGTAAGCTGGCTGGTTCAGGACATAGTGGGGGCGCAGCAATTTCATCGTTGGTAAATACCCTAAAATGAACCTTAAATGAGGCCTCAGTTGCACTAATTGACTGCCTACCATAGTGGAGCAGGCATCCAGTTGGTACCCAGCCCTCCCCTGAGAAAGTTCCCCGGTGGTCATTGGTGGGAATACCTTGGGGAGTTGTCCCGACATGGCTCCCCTCTATTTCCCTGGCTCCCCCAACTCCCTGCCCCACTCCAACCCATCTCCTGGGGCCTGGAAAATCCAGCCTGAAATGCCAGAGATTGACAGGAATCTGTTAACATAATTAAAAATACAGACAGGAATGGCCTTATTTACACTGCTTATAAATAGCTGGCTTCACTTGGCAAGTAACCTACATTGGCGTGCTGAAGATACAGCGACAGTATTTGATCTGAATCATAAAAGGCAATTTTTAAAAAATTCTTAAAATGAAGGGAATATCTGACTCACAGCATGTTTTCCTATTTATTCTGTGGCCTTTAAGTTGTCACTTAATTAGCATTTAGATGTATAATAGTGATCCAGTCCTGTTTTGCGAGGTGGTATGTTCTATTAATATAGGTTTTAAATAACGGCCAGGGCCCATGCAAGCCTTTTTTTATAATGCAATTCTCAAACAATGCACATTTGCTCATATTTAAAATATGCCTCCTCTGCTAGCCCAAAGACAACACGTAAATATGTTCCTTATAAGGAAGAGGATTATTAATTAATCAGTTATCTTAACCTTTTGAACATTACTCAAACACATTGATGGACAACAAGCTTAGCTTGAAGTATAATACTCAATGCTTTATTTCATTGAATCAGTATCAATTTTATATAGTCACGCGTGATTGGGAAATGTTAATAGATCTTAAATTTCAGATCCCAATATTATAAAGATGATGGCGTCATTGGAGTTCTGGTGGTTATAAGAAAGTGCAGTTTCTTTAGAAAATTTTGAAATGACTAATATACAGAAAAAAATCCCATCAGCGAAACACTCTGCAATCATACTGGTTTATTCAACAACCAGATACTGTTGCAGGGTAGGTCTTAATAAAGTCTTTGTAAACTTAAGTAGGTTAACTGTATGTATTTATTAACTACAATAAACTATGTACATATATAGTGAAGGGTTCAAGCTAGGAGCTGTCTCCATGCTTGCTTGTGCAGGCGGCTCTGTCCAACTAGACTGACTCCTGGGTGCAGGTCATGTATTCTCTTACAACACTATGTGGATGGTACTGTACTCAGTCGTACATCAACCCTATACGTGCCAGACCCTTATACTACAGACACTTCATAAAACACTCCTTTGCTAGTTATAAGTAATCAGAATGAACTCTCATAGACATTGTATTGATGCTGGATGTAGAATGACTCCGGCTACATGTTCTCTCATCTCCCCCACCCCTCCTGCCCCAAATAAAATCAAGAATGCCAATGACATTGTACACAGGACTTCTGTTTACAAGGAAGGGTATAGTTAATAAGGAGGAGGCAAACTGCACAGTATATATTTTAATGTGTTCATGTCCAGTTTTTCATCTCTTATTCCAAAAAAGTCTTTGTAATAGGTGGCAATATGATCTATGGGAATTGGAAGAATTCTATACCTGCACTTGAATCATTTACTAATTGGAAAAAAGTTAGTGCTTGTGGATATAAATGCTGATGGATGATTAATATTACCAGACATTGCCTTTGCCTATTTTGATAAATATACCATTGGAGTTTGATTCAAGTCATGTCCTCAGAGGTTTTACAAGACATTCTCAGGACTTATTTTTCTAGTGATGTATAGTTGACTGTTGCATGTTTAGAAAGTTTGGACAGAGATAGTACATTAGTTCCATTGATCCAAAACATGTTTACTGAACAAAAACAGACCAGCACTTAAAAGTACAAGAAAAAGTGAAAAGGTTAAAGTCTCTCGTACCTCTTCATATTTTAACTATTCATTTGGCTAGCATGAAAATTTGGCGTTGTACCTTTTAGAAACAGCGACAGATTTACTTTTCAATATTCAAATGTGGCTATCATAGAAGCTACCTGGGAATTTTGAAGGTTTGAGCAGTTTAACAAGACATTTTGAGGTTTTTTTTTTGGCAGTTTAACATATGCATGAAGAACAACATTAAACTATATGCCTGTAGTATTGGCCTTATGTACAATCCTATCCGACCATGATGTCATCCAGCTGTTGTTATCCTGGAGGCATTACTAATAGAAAAGAACTGAATTTGAAGGGAAGCGAGCAAATTGGAAAGACTTTTCACTTGGTGGCCAAGTTAGGTGGTTGGCTGACACAATACATGCCTCAACACACTGCCATCTGGATCATGTTGATAATCCTTTATTATGGGTTATAGTAAAAACAATCATACTTGCATTTATACAGCATCTTATACATTGAAACATCTTAAATTACTTCACACAATTAATTGTTTCTGAAGTTCAGCCACTTAAGGATGGACAGATTAACAGAATGGGCAGATAGGTGGCAGATGCAATTTAATATGAAAAGTGTAATATGTTTACTTAACTAAATATGTAAGTAATACTTGTAATCACTTTGGGAGGAAAAAAAAAGAATAGGGAGCATATGTTCAATAGAAGGATGATGAAGGGTGAACAGTAGATGAATAGTGACACACTGGATTTAAATACATAATTTCCTGTAAATGAAAATTGCGATTAGAGATAAAGCTGTAAAAAATGCTAACCCCACTTTGTGTTTTATAAGTGGGAGGATGGAGCACAAGAGTAAAGAATTCATGATAAACTTGTACAAACTATTGTTCAGGCCACAATTACAACATTAGGTGCAATTGTGGGCACTGTCATAATAGAAAGGACATTAATATCATAGAGAAAGTAGATTTACCAGGGATAGAAAACCAGAGTTATGAGGAAATACTGGGACTATTTCCATTGGAGCAGAAAAAAAAGCAAAGCAGAGACTTGATGTTATCCTGGGTTTTGAGAGAGTACAGGAAAATACCATTTCCTCTGATAGGAGATCAAAGCCAAGGAGTCTTCAATTAAAATTATCTTTATGTAAGTGAGGAGAGAGGGGGGAGGTTCAGAGAAACTTAGCTGCACTGAGGGTTTTTAGAGCTGAGGAAAAAAAAGACTTGCATTTATATAGCACTTTTGATGACCAGTAGACAACACAAAAGCAACACAGCCAATGAGGTAATTTTGAAATATATTCACCGTTGTGATGTAGGAAATGCAGTAGGAAATAAATGCACAGGAAATTCCCACAAACAGCAATGTGACAATGACCAGATAAAGTCTGTTTTTGAGATGTTGACACCAGGGTTAAATCCCCTGCCATAGGGTCATAAGAAATAGGAACTGGCCATTTGAGCCTGCTCCGCCAACCAATAAGGTCATGAGATCATTTACTTGCACCTTAACAGGCAGATGGAGCCTTGGTTTAATGTCTCAACTAAAAGACAGCATTTCTGACAGCACAGCACTCCTTAGCACGACACTGGACTTCAGCATTGATTCTTGTGCCCGAGCTCTGGAGTGGATCTTGAACATGGAATCTTGGTGATTGAGAGGCAAGACTGCTACCAAATGAGCAAGAACTGAAAGGGAGCAGGGAAGGCAGGGACCCTTGTGCTGCAAAAGGGAAAATTAGATAAGTACTTGAAGCCTAGGAAGACACGGGGTCATGGGGAGAGAGCTGGATGCATGCATTTGTGTTCTAGCAAGGACAAAGTACAGATACAGTGGAGCTATAAATGTCTATTGTTAAAAAAGAAGAACCAGCAGTGCCCATGTGCTTTAAGCAGTAATCAGGTGAACAAGCATTGGCCAGTTTTTTGATGGTGTTGCCAGGTAGGACGACAAGAGAACCGCCTCAACAAAAACAAAAACAGAATTACCTGGAAAAACTCAGCAGGTCTGGCAGCATCGGCGGAGAAGAAAAGAGTTGAAGTTTCAAGTCCTCATGACCCTAAGAACTAAGTAGAAATAGGAAAGAGGTGAAATATAAGCTGGTTTAAGGTGAGAGAACCAGAGAACCGCCTCCACCTCTTCAGAAAGTGTCATCCACCTGAATCACAGCATCAGGCGCACTGCCCTTTGGTTTCACATCAGAACGAAAGGAATGGCTTCAATTATGCTGTTGTTGATGCTGATGGATGCACATTAACAGCAGCTACTTGAATAACCACTTGGGAATTACTCAAGAAAAGAAAGGCTATTTGGATAAGGAACCAGAGGGTTGCTAGAACCTCTGAAATCAGTCACCAACCTGAGCTTTCAGGGGAGGAGAAATTGTTCCCCAACGTGAGTTTTCAGGAGAGGAGAGATAAAGGGTGACAGCAAATGCAGTTCAATCATGGATGTTGTTATGTATTGACATTCCCAGGAGTTCAAAATAATCATAATTTTAAACTCAAATGCTGGAGTTTCAGCAAATGTATTTCTCAGATCACATCGATACATTGTTGGTTCGATACACAGACTGTAGTGCAGTTAGTGAGTAATGTGGCGCTCTGGATACATATGTATGCATACACATGAACATATAGTTCCTAAATCATATTGGAATAATATGACGATATAACAGATGTAATCCGTAACGTTGAGAAAACATCCATGTATCTATTTGCAACTATTTTGCTGAAGGCACTTCCACAGCGATGCTTTATGTCTTAATTTACCAGCTACCTTTCAATCTGTAAAGTTGCATTTTCAATGTAATTCTACCTGAGACCTTTACTAAAGCCAGATGTGCTTGTAAATTTAGGCTTGTTAACTATTTGCCCAATGCAAGTGGCTAATTGTGGGAGATTTCACTTAATGAAATACAGTTGTCCATTAAGGGAATGTCTGAATCACAGTTTCCACCCATCTTTCTGTAGACCAAGGGGAGAAATGACTGTGTTTTTGGGACATGTCCAAGGATTATATTGTTTATGTTTTCCTTTCTTGATAGGTTGCCCAGATACACAGACATAATTCTTGTTTACCGCCACACTTAACAATATCCGGAAGACTCCTTGATAGAATATGGAGAACAGAAAAATTCATGGTCAGCTACTGTAATTGGCCAGCTCTGCATTAAAGCGACATGCTCTCATTAATAACTGAAGTAATTTGAACCAAAAATGTTTCACACCTTCAATTCTACAGAAAATCTCCATCCTTAATCCTCAAATTACTATTTTATAAAGGTGAAAGTGAGAGTGCATATCTTAAAGTAACAATTAATGTATTGTAAAACTGGAGAAGAATGCTACATCCTGAAAATCTTAAAAGCTGAAAATGCTTGAAATACATAGCAGAGCCCTCAGCATTTGAAAAGAGTGAATAGATTAACAGCCTGGGCTGAGAACCCCTCATTAGAACAGTTTCAACACAAAATGTTAACCCACATTTTCGTACAATAGTCCTTGTCGTCAGCTGTCCCTCGATTTGAGGGGGATGCCCCCTCAGGTTTGCAAGTTTCTGCCCTGGGTCTTCATGGGACCGATCAGGGTGACTTTCAACCTGCATATCTTCAGGCACATGGGGCAGAGTGTCCCAGAGGTAGTGGGATCCGGAGTGCAAGATTTCTTTCCTTTACTTTTCTCCCCTGCCACCACTCTGCCTCATCATTAAGATGTTAGGCCTTGTAGCGGGATGCTGCTTGATGGGCAAGCTGTCACAATTCTGAACCATTGATAGCAAACTCCTCCCAGTCATTAATGTCAATGCTGCCGCACTTCAAGGAGGGCTTCCGAGAGCCTTTGAAACATTCCTTTGTCATCCCCTGGAACATTGATCATTTGAGAGTTAACCCACGCTGTAGTGGCCTGTATAGAGATAGAGAGGTAGAAATTTGCCTTGGATGGGGTTGCAGTGAACGGATGCAATGGCTGCTCAATTATTCAATTCTGTTGAAGTAAATATGACTGATTGTCAAGTAGGAAGTTTAGCCTTTGGCTGAGAAAATACTGCCTGTTTTCCATTACCATCCAAGATTAATTTTAACCCCATAATTTTGTGGGTATACAGGCAGTTTAAGTGATAATCCTACTCAGTTGCTGCCCAGCTGAAAAGCGGCTATTTTCTGATCCGTGTCTTAAATTACAGTAGCATTAAGTCGAGCCATCCATTGGCAGCTGAAAGCATTCACATCTAACTCTTTATCAGGCAGGAATGAGCACATGAGTGATGCAAACGAGTGTGACTTAATACTCAAGCAGAAAATAGCAATTTATGGGCAAGTTACAACACAGGTTGCATTAAAAAAAATGCTCAGCCAAATATTGTAAAACGGGAAATGTCTGCATTGGCTTCATTCTAGAGATTTTCACAAAGTAAAACTTATGGACAGAATCTTCGGGTTGGAGTCGGCAGTGCGCCCGCTGAATTGTCAGAGGCCTATTAAGGCCATTTAAGTATCAATTAAAATACTTAACTGAGCTGCCCTTCCAACCTTAATGTTGGCGGGCAGGCGAAGAGCCCAGGCGGCCTTCGCATTTATTGCGAAACCTCATCCCACGGGCGGGATGAGGTTTCATGAAGGTTTTTAAAGTTTAATAAAATTTTTCAATAAAATTCATTGACATGTCACGTGAGGGGACATGTCTTAAAATTTTTTTTCTGTCTATTAAAATTTTTAAGGATCAAACTGATCTCCCTGAGGCAGCTCTTTGCCTCAGGGAGATTTCTGATCTCTTTTGTGCGCATGCGTGAAAGAGCGCAGGCCCCGACTCAGCCTCCTTCCCCACCACCCCCCCCAGCCCGCCCATGTAAAATGGCGGCTTGGAGCTGATTGCAGGTGGCGATCGGCTGCACACTCGCTCCCATCCAACCCCCCTCCAAATGGGGAGAAAATTCTCCCCCATGTGAACGTCTGCGCTGGTAGTAATCTTACTGGTGAACGCATAGACACAAATACAAAAACAACATTGAATTGTCTCTTAGCTCCCTTCAGAAAAAGTTTTGCCTTTAATAGATGACCATTTAAAATAGAAGAATGTTAGAGTATCTTGCTCATATATAACTGATCAACTAAAGAACCAGAATTTACCATGCAAACTGAGAGAAAAGGAAGGAATTTAAAGGAGGATACTAAAGGCAGCTTCAAAGAGATAGGATTTTAGGAGGCTTTTTGGGGGAATAGAAGTAAGACAAAGCTGTCTTGAGAGAATCCTCGAGGCATGACTGAAGGTTTGATCTGGGGTGGTAAAGAGAGAGCAAAGAGAAAACATAAAACCTAGAGCTTGAGGGATGGAGGATGCCTGAGGGGACAAATGGCTGGAAAAAAGCCATTAGGTAGAGTGAGATGAGTTTGTGGAGGGATTGGCATTGGGGTGCTGGTGTTGGTGGAGCCACACTGAGTGTGAAAGGGCTGCTGTGTCTGCCTGCACAACAGCAACGTGTGTACTTCAAGAGCAGTCCATTGGCTGTGAAGGGCTGTGTGGGTGTGCTGCGGGCTTTAAAGGTGCTGTGGGAATGCTGAGGCGAACCGAAGTAGCCACGTCACTTTAAATTTGAGGCATTAGCCAGACCTTCATAATCTCCCGTTGCAGGACCAGGTCAGAGCTGTGGTGGGAGCTTCTGCTAATTGGTCAAACAAGCTGCCCTCCGTAGGCCGCAGGCAGTCAGCTCTGTGCACTTTTGGCTAGCTTTGAGTTTGAAAGCACAGATGTTACCATCACTGTGAAAATTGGGTCTCTACTTTCAGGAAGGAAACATTCTGCCTATTGCCTCAGGGAGGCAAGAGGAAAATCTGACTGACTAGGTTTCTTGTGGAGCCCACTGTGAGGGTCACCTTGTGGTTTAAAGATGAGATCATTGAGTGGGTCATATCTAGCAGTCTAAACTTAGTCAATCAGCTCTCAAATATTTTTGTTCCAGTTTAGTCTTGCTATACTCAGTCATTTGTATTAGCACATTTAATTTCACATTAAAGGAGAAGGTGGCTAAGTTTCAATAGCTCATGAAAAAGGGGGCGGGGATCACAGTGTGAGATTAACCTTTGCTCATTACTTCCAATACAGCTGGTATCCCAACGGCATGCTGCCTGATAATTAACATGATTACAGCATGCAGCCAGCGCTAACCACTTTGTTGCGTGGTTGCATGTTTCATTAGGGAGTCCAAAATTGTGAGAGCCTAACAACATCTAAAGCTATCTTGCATTAAGGCATGACAGCTACATCACCCAAACAGATTGCACTTTACCTCCCTCGCTCTTGCTCACAACTGCGAGGAGCAGAGACTAACCAGCAGGGGTCAGTAGAGCAGGATGTCCTTACCCTCACGGTACTCACCATCGTTGGAGTGGCCATTGCTGAAGCTAAAGGCGATGGCGGTCCTGTCATCACCGCTACCCTACCAGGTGAGACACCAGGGCTGAATGGCCTGCAGTCAGGCCAGCTGCCAGCTTCCTGGAGGGCAAGGTTGCACACGAATTCTGCTGCAGGCGACTCAGGTGAGAAATTTGATGAGGCAGGCAACAGAAGGCTGATGGGTATGCACAGTGAAATGTTGGGTGCCATTGGCAAACCTGTCAGCTTGTGCTATGGAATTTTGCGTTGGAAGTATTCTTTTCACAACTCTCAATGTTGTTCAGAAGAAGCACTCTCCCAGAGCCCCAAATACTTAGCAACCATTCGGACTAACATTTAAAATCAGTAAAAATGACACCGTTTACAAACCATTTGTATTTTGTGACAAAAGTGAGTAGTTTCTTAAGTCACTTGTGTTAAAGTCTTTCCATCCCAGCAGGTTGACAGAGTTTCATGGTTTAAAATGGGGTGAGGGGAGGGTAGGGAAGGGGGATGTTGGGAAACAAAAATCTCTAGGCGCTGAGATAGCAGTCGAAATGGGAAAATACATTTTCTCATTGGCTGCAGAATCCAAATCCATATTTAAGTCAACGCACAGCAGAACTGTTGCACTGAAAGTAATTAGATTATGATTGAGACACAGAAGAAGCCTGTCATGACAATACTTTGGGAAACATAATCTGTTGGAACGAGAGCAATGAGCCAGTTTGTAGCACATGTGGGCTGCATATCAATAGTTTATTTGCAATGGGCAGTAAAGAAAAACAATTTTGACCTCACACAGTACATATACTCAATTACATCAACACCTTTTCTTCCCTAGTTTCTCCACTCTTCTCCTGCAGTCCACACCCCTTGCCCAATTGACCCAACTGGCCTTTGGTGCTTGATATCAGGCCACATCGAAAAGCTGTTCAGTGGTGCAGCTATCACAGGAGAGTTGGATGGTGCCCTCAACTGAAGTTCACATGCATCCACTCTCCAAAAAATATTCATGAGTGAGGACCTGGCTGATCATTTTCCACCCCCCTATCCGAAGTCCAGAAAATCCAGAGGCCAATTGTGCTCCGAACTGAAATCAACTAGCTCACTAAAAATCAGGGATTAAATCTAAGTGGGAAGAAAGAGACTCTTTAGAAACTTGCATGACCCACCTGGTGGTTCTAATATGAAACTATGGTCCGATTTCAGGAGGTAAGGTTAACAAAGAAAAACCTGATGTCTTTTATTAAATGGCTTATCGATATGATTTAATTTGGTCTCTTAAAGGGATTGTTTGTGCACCAACACCTGAGTCTACATCACATAGTGTATCCAAACAGCAGGTATTAGGAGGTCAAAGAGGTAGCGTTACAGTCCCTGCAGAGACCAATAACTGAAAAAGAGATTTGAATTCCCAGTGACTGACTTAACAGAATCACACGACAAGATTTTAAGATTTAAGACTTTTACTGTGACAAACAAATTAATGTCACCATCAACTAAACATTACTTAGTAGGCAACTAATATTCTGAACGATAGAACAGGCATTTCTTATCAGTTTCTTACCACGACTGATAACCCACACATCATTTATACATTTCGCCGTACTCTTAGCAGAACTGTGGTCTTGTTTTTAAAGTCCCAAATCCCTCTTAGTGTTTCAACAGACTCTCTTCTCCCTGTTACACTAGGGCCAGTCTTCTAGAATCATTGTAAAAGTCCCCTGACTCAATCCTCATGACCATACCCCAATGGACTTCCAACAGCAAGGCATCATTTGGAGACGTCTCGGTCTTTAGATCTGGAAGACTGCATGGTCCTGGTGCAACAGGGGGCAGATTTTCCCCCATCAGGGGGGAAGTGCAGGAGTGGGCACATGTGTATCTCCGATCGGCACCCCCAATGGTGCCATATTACGCGGGTGTGACATCCGCCAGGAAGTGCTATGCGCTCCCTGTGCAGCCAAGGGGAAGGGATTCCCTAAGCCAAGAGTGCGCTCTTTCGAGCATGCGTGCAAAACAGCGCACTCATCTCCCTGAGGCTAAGTGCCGCCTCAGGGAGATCAGCGCCAAATTCAAAAATGTTAGATATAGAAAAATAAAATTTCCCTGACGTGTTCCCCCATGTGACACTGTCACATGAGTTGGGACGTGTCCATCATTTTTAATTAAACTTTAATTACATTTTTAAAAACCCTCATGAAACCTCATCCCGCCCGTGGATGAGGTTTCAGGCTTTTTCTGAAGTCCGCCAGGGCTCCCGGCCAGCCTGCCAACTTTAAGGTGGGACGGGCAGGCTCTTTAACGAGTTCAATTACTTTTTAGATGGCCTCAATTGGCCGTTGACAGGTTGGCGGATGCACAGCTGATTCGGCTGCCCCCCCACCTACCTGAAAATTGAAAGGACGCGGGGTGATGTCAGGAGTTCTGCCTGATGTCATCCTGCATCAGTTTACGCGTCGGTGAGCAGGTCCCGCCCCCCCCCCCCCCCCACCGCCCCACCAAGCTCAATATCCTGCCCAGGGTGAAGAAAGTGTGTTGAAATGCAGGGAGGGATTTGGAACTTCAAAAACAAGACGACAGTTCTGCTGAGAGAGCGATGGCGAGATGCTTTTTGGCCATCCGGACACAGTGTTCTGTCCATCCAAGTTGGTTTTGCAGCAGTTTTGCCTGGATGCTTGTGGAAGGGGCTTCAAGAAGGACACTAGAGTTTGTTCGACGGTCCTCCCATTGAATCCGGAGGTTGCGGCAGAGACATTCCTGGTGGAATTTCTCTAATGCTCTTATGTGTCGCTGATACACAGTCCAGGGCTCACTGCAGTACAGGAGTGCGGTGACCACAACTGCTCTGTACATCAGAACTTTTGTTAACTTGCGGGGGTCTTTGTTAAACACTCGCTGCTATAGTTTGCAGAAGGCTAAGATGGCGCAGCTGGATCCGTGTTGGATCCTCTCGTCAATGGTGGCCTTCTGCGAGGAATGGCTGCCAGGTGTGGGAAGTGCTCAGCTTATTCCAGAGGCTCTTCTCAATTATTATAACATTGCCTTCATCTCAGTAAAGGAAAAGCTTCAACAGTAACTATTTACAGTTATGAAGCACATTTAATGTAGCAAACCATTCCAAGTTACTTCAAACAGACAGATTGGCTATTCACCAAGGAAGCGATTAAGGGGAGATGACAGAAAGCAGGAGTGAAGAGGTGGATTTTAAGGAGCCCTTAAGTAGTGGGGAGAGATGGAGCAAGGTTGAACAGTTAGGAAAATAAAATTCAAGGTCTATTGATGTAACAGCTGAAAGTTCTGTCATCAATGGTGGAGAGAGTGGGGGTCATAATTTCGGGGAAGGTACAAATGATTTGGTGAAGAAAAGATGAAATGCTAAGTAAACTGTCGAGGCCTATAGGTGCTTTACCTTTAAGACAGTGAGTACCAGAACTTTAAATATTGTTTCCGATGAATGATGAAATTATATGATACTGTGTAATTGAAACTGGGCAAGAGAAATAGCTTTCTCTGACAGTGTTGACACAGTTAATTAGAACACTGCAAAACCTGATTCAAAGACCCACTGTATTAAGTATTATGCATAGTGAGTATTAAGGAGATAGAAGCAGGATTTTGGTGAATTGGAAGTGGCAGCTGAGAGGAGATTCATGCTACAATTAAACTTCACATCTTGCTTCAATGTCAAGCTATGTTTCACAGTGCAGCAAAGTTAAGCTTATGGTGGGGGTTGGCGTTGCTGCTTTTCTGTTTGTCATTTACAGAAAAATTGTCATGAATCCAGAAGGTTTGCATGTACGATTTTTCTGCAAATAGTCAACAGAGGAAATTTTTCCAGACAGTAACTTCAGCATAACCCTGTCAAACTTCAACTGACTTCACAGGCTAAGCATCACTGGTGGGAAACGTACTTTTGGCTGGACGAGGTGAACGATTAATTGCTTCAACTCAAACAAGCCACTTTTGTTCTTTTAATTTTATTTGAATGTTTAAACACTTGTGTTCAAGGGGAAAAAAATTGTTGTTACATTCAACCTGTGGAGCCCAACAAAGATTACCATGTTGCAGAATGCCTCTTTTGTCCCAGTCAACTGAGTGTGCATAGCTGCTTGTCCTGTTTAGCTATTTACCCTAATTGGCATTCTTAGGTATTGCCTTAAAGAGTACTTAAATGCAACATGGGTGGTCTGGAACCGGCAAAGATAGTTCTCATGTCTATATGTGACCTCATAAAACATGAATGATTTTGAACGCCATAATTAAAATTTATGGTATAAATAGAATGATAGCAGTGAAATATTATAACTATCTCCATCAGTAAAGATCATTAGATTTTTGTTCCTCATGAATGATCCAAGAACATTTTTCAGTTTTTCTATTGAGTTCCATTATCAAGAAGTAAGATAGTAAAAAGTTAATAAGAAGATGGGTGATATTGCCGAAGTTAAAGTGAAAGAGGAGGCAGTTGAGACACTGGATGGGCTAAAAATTGATAAAGAGGAGGTATAGGAAAGGCTGGTTGTACTTAAAATTGTAACATCACCAGGACTGGATGGGATGCATTTGATGATACTGAAGGAATTAAGAGTGGGAATTGTGGAGATGCCTCCTTAGAGTTGTGGATCCACTTTGGATATCTGGGGAGCACCAAGACATAGCAGCTGGCTTATGAAGGTTAAGAAGATGTAATTGCAGACCCTGGGCATGGGTGTTAATCACTTGTACATAATGTTCACTGTTGTCAATAAACTCCCAATAATGTCTCCCTGCCTATGGCTTCTTGTTCTGATGAGCAGTGTTCATGTCACTCAGATGTGAAACCTTTCTGCACAAGGTAAAGGCAGGTGTCTCAGTCCAGGGCCTCTTCCCTGTGCTTTGTGCAGCCTTCAGACCAAAATGATAGTCTGGCCTCACACTCCCTGGACACATTACTGATGCCTGCACCTTGACGGTGCTTGTTATTACTACCAGAATGTTGTGGGCAGGGATCACAGAGTTCATCATTCTCTCCGTGAGCTCTCAGCACCTTTAAGGTGAGGCTGGCCCCCATCCCTTCAGCATCTCTGACCAGTGATGCTGTGCTCCTGAAGGGGTCAGGTGCTGAAGGCAGACAAAGGATCAGATGCATTTAAAGTTTCATGGCTGCATCTCTATGATACGACCCTGATCACTTTCACAGGCACTGGCAGTGGATGCCTGCCATGTCCACATGGCGCCAAATCCTGCAGTAGTTGGCAGATGTTACCAACCAGTTCCCTAGACATGTGCAGTCATTGATGACTCTGGTTCTCGGTCATCTGCAGGAATGAAAGATGGGTCTAACTTAGGCGCCAACCAGTGACGGCTCACTGTGGCTCTTCAGCAGCGTTTGCAGAAGCCCCAGCAGCTCCATCTTTCTGAGGGTGCTGCTCCTCCCTCTGCGTAGCCAGGTGCTTCCGTCACTCTGTTCTCCGTTGTCTTTGCTCTCCGTACGCCACGAGGCATACAGCTAGTTCACCAGGCTCCATGATCCTGAAGTACTCCTCCTGAAGGATGCAGGGAAGAGCCGTGTGGGTTAGCATGGGTGTATAAGAACCTGTCTTGCTTAAGTCTGAAGGCCCCTTAATGCAACCCAGGGTGTGCTGGCCACCACTTGGACGGCCAGAGATTAGTGTGCTGCATGGCTGCCAGAAACCCCACCTTTCTCCGCCCCGTTCCTCCTGACCAATTTGTGGCAGCTTTGCCCATTGGATTTCATGCTGTGCTCTCAGTTCAGGTGCAGGCATTCTCCTAAACTGCACTGCAAGGCTACACTGTTAGCTTGAACCATGAGTGATACTGATCCAAACTGGGATGATGACCTTGCAAGGGGCTGTGAGCATCTCCAGCAGCGACTGATCCATGTCCAGCTTTAGCAAGGAGATTGTACAATGTGCCGAATTGTCCAATTGTTCTGCAGTCCACTAAAATTCTCATTAGTTTGCTGTCTGTGGCCGAGTAGTGAAAAGCTCTGGAGAACTTGGTGGCACTTTCAGGCCTCTAAGTTGCTTGAATGGGCAGATAATCTAGAGGCCCAACTCCAATCATATCAATGTGGCTACGCCTGAACTGTCTCAGCTGCAGAGGAATGGTCACGTTATACAAGGTGTGCCTAAAGCGTGTCCACTTCCCTCACACATCCACCCCACCCCATATGTACTTGTGCACAACCTTCAACTGCAGGGCAGCCCTTGGCCCTCTCTCCAAAGTCACCTCAACTGCAGGGCAGCCTTTGTCCCCCACCCCTCAAAGTTGCCTCAACCTTGAAGTTCAACAGGCCTTCCTCGCTCTGCAACATTACTGTACACTCACTTCTGATTTCCCCTCAAAGTGCAGCCTGCCAAGTGCACGCCTTTTATATGCTGTTGTGAAACACGTCGATGTGCAATCACCAGTGGGAGGGGCTAGCCTTATAATGATATGCTGATGTATTACGAGGTTCCCGATGTGTGATGGCGGGAAATGCGGCCTGCCACTGGCAGGCTGAGCGGACGATTGCAAACTGGTTTCACCGATTTTTGGCCTTCTTGCCATATGGTCCACTCAATCCACCGAACATGCCCGACTCCAGTGGGCACAGACAATTCCACCCAGAGAACGGTGATGAATGGCTTTTTCGGACTGGGTAAGGTATGCACTGGGGTTCCCCATGGAATCAGTAATATAACCACTGCTTTTTTTAATCTACATTAATAACCTAGACTGGGTGTACAGGACACAATTTCAAAATTGGCAGATGACACAAAACTTGTGAATGGTGAAGAAAATAATGATAGACCTCAAGAGGGCATAGAGGCTGGTGGAATAGACAGATGTATAGCCGATGAAATTTAATGCAGAGAAATGTGAAGTGATACATTTTGGTAGAAATAACGAGGAGAGACAAAAAAAAAGGGTGCAATTCCAAAGTGGAGTGAAGGAGCAGAGGGAGCTGGAGGGATGTGTGTGTACAAACCATTGAAGGTGATAGGGCAGGTTGAGAAATGGTTTAAAATGTCCACAGGTTCCTAGCTTTATAAATAGAGGCAAAAGCAAGGAAGTTATGATGAACCTTTATAAAACACTGGTTCTCAGTCCAGTTTGGGCACCACACATTATGCAGTATGTGAAGGCTTTAGAGAGGGTGCAGAAAAGATTTACAAGAATATTTCCAGAGATGAGGGACTTCGGCTAAGTGGATAGATTGGAAAAGTTGAAGTTGTTCTCCTTAGGGAGGAGGAGTTTTGGTAAATTGTTCAAAATCATGAGGAGTCCAGACAGAGTAGATGGAGTGAAATTATTCCCATTGGTGGAAGGTTTGAGAACTGGAAAACAATTTAAGGTGATTGGCGGAAGAACCAAAGGCAACATGAGTGAAAACATTTTCTTGTGGCGAGTGACTAGGATTTTGAATGCTTTAATGTGATGGAGGCAGATTCATTGGAACCTTTTAAAAGGGAATTGGGTAAGCACCTGAAGAGAAACAAATTGCAGCGCTAGAGGGAAAGGACAGGGGAGTGGTTCCAGCTGAGTTGCTCTTGCAGAGAGCTGGCACAACACAATGGGCAGAATGGTCTCCTTCCGCATTACAATCATTCCATTACCATTCTACAATTCTAAGTCTGATGAGGAACAGCAAGGACTAGATTCAGGCTGAAAGACCTTTCACTCTGCTCCGGTCATGTGCTCTAGAGGGACATCCCCGACTGTACCAACATGCAAATTCTATCAAAGATCTTTGTGGTCTATGACTTTTGGAACTTATTTCATGCAAGCTATTTGCAACCAACTCATTGGCTTACTGAGTTCATCGTATGAAAAGAACAAGAAGGTCCTGAGTTTGATCTTCAACACGTGGTGAGTTGGTGGACCTCAAGTGATAGTTGAAGTAGATCTAGCCTCAAAACACCTGGTTTAGGGAGTCAAAATTGACAATCATTCACACTTCTATTCACTACCCAGTGATTTCTGCTGGAGTTGAGCAGGAGCTTGATTCTGATGATCCCATGGTTGAATTGCATGAATAATTATCACATACCAGAGGATGTTTGGTGCCTACAGAATTATACATTGCAAGCAGTCAGAGGCTTCTAAGGATGGGGAAACAGTCAGTGGTGGAAATTGATGAGGAAAGAGGGAAAGAATTAAAAAGCTGTTTATAACCTCCAGAGAAACCTTCATCTCATTTAGGTTGCATTTGAACTATACTCCAGTGGAAAAAGAATAGTTTGCCCAACCTGGCATGTCAACCATCTTGTTGTTATATCACTGCTATGTTAAACACTTGTGACAGAATCTGCTGTCTCTCCATGGTAAGGAACCACGTTCTTTACCATTTAAGATGTATTTTGGATGGGAACACATTAGCTATTGATTTGTAATTATACGCAGGAGTGTAAGAATTTTTTGATATGCGATAAGGTCATTAAGCCCCACAAGGCTTCCTTTTTTCAAGGTTAACTTTACCTTTCTGTCTTTTCCTATAGTTAGAGGGGAAGGTTGGGGTGGGATGGGAATGCTAATCTGATATTACTCTCACACTTCTGAACAGGAGACAAGATAAAGCTTGCCATCTGATTGCTGAGCTCTTTGAACTCAAAACTTTCTGTCTAATATCATAACTGTTCTTCTCTTTTCAGATTTGATCAATATTTCCATTGTCCCTGCTCCACTCAACCTCCTCACTTTTTTTTTTGAATTCCAAATACCCAGATCTTAAACCCTCTTCCTCTTTCATCTACCTCAGGCTATATTAATTTCAAGCCTCCAACTTTTTCAGCTCATGTTTCCTAGGTCTTCAAAAATAATGAAACGCCTTATCTTCCTCTATCTTTTCTTCCCACTGCAATTTTCAGGCTTTTCAAACACAA
Source organism: Carcharodon carcharias (assembly GCF_017639515.1). Classification (NCBI taxonomy): domain Eukaryota; kingdom Metazoa; phylum Chordata; class Chondrichthyes; order Lamniformes; family Lamnidae; genus Carcharodon; species Carcharodon carcharias. Next base: position 216,318,413 of record NC_054468.1, read on the forward strand.
TGAGCAGGATGTAATGTCAGCCATGGGTCACTGCTGGCAATCCTCAGAAACTGAAGCAGCCCATGTCCACATGCAACAAGACTAGGGCAACATTCAGCTTGGACTGATAAGTGGCAAGTAATGTTCATGTCACACAAGTGCCAGGCAATGACCATCTCCAACAAGAAAGAATCTAACCATCTCCCTTTGACATTCAATGGCATTACCATCACTGAATCCCCCACCATCAACATCCTGGGGGTTACCATTGACCAGAAACTGAGCTTGATTAGCCATATAAATACTGCGGCTACAAGTTAACTTAACACCTGTCATAGGGAAAATGTTAGAAGCTATTATTGAAGATGTTGTAGCAGGGAACTTAGAAAAGTTTAAGGCAATCAAGCAGAGTCAACATGGTTTTGTGAAAGAGAAATCATGTTTAACCAATTTATTGGAGTTCTTTGAAGGAGCCACATGTGCTGTGGATAAAGGGGAACTGGTGGATGTATTATACTTAGATTTCCAGAAGGCATTTGATAAGGTTCCACATCAAAGGTTATTATGGAAAATAAAAGCACATGGTTTTGGAGGGTAATATATTGTCATGGATAGAAGATTGGCCAGCTAACAGGACACAGAGGGTAGGCATAAATGAGTCTTTTTCTGGTTGGCAGGATGTAATGAGTGGAGTGCCCCAGGGATCAGATCTGGGGCCTCAACTTTTTACAATTTATATAAATGACTTGGATGAAGGGACAGATGGCATGGTTGCTAAATTTGTTGATGACACAAAGATAGGTAACAAAGTAAGTTGTGAGAAGGATGTAAGAAGGCTACAAAGTGACATAGATAGGTTAAGTGAGTGGGCAAAGACCTGGCCAATGGAGTATAATGTGGGAAAACGTGAAATTGTCCATTTTGGTAGGAAGAATAAAAAGAAGCTTATTATCTAAGTGGTGAGAGATTGCAGAGCTCTGAGATTCAGAGGGATCTGGGTGTCCTTGTGCATGAATCACAAAAGGTTAGTATGCAGGTACAGCAGGTAATTAGGAAGACTAATAGAAAGTTATCATTTATTGAGCGGGGAATTAGATACAAAAGTAGGGAGGTTATGCTTCAATTGTACAGGGCTCTGCTGAGACCACATCTGAAGTACTGTGTACAGTACTGGTCTCCTTATTTAAGAAAAGATGTAAATACATTAGAAGCAGTTCAAAGAAGGTTTACTAGGCTAGTACCAGGAATGGACAGGTTGTTTTATGAGGAAAGGCTGGACAGGTTAGGCTTGTATCCACTGGAATTTAGAAGAATAAGAGGTGACTTAATTGAAACCTTTAAGATCCTGAGGGGTTTTGACAGGGTGGATGTGGAGAAGATGTTTCCTCTTGTGGGAGAATCTAGAACTAGGGGTCATTGTTTAAAAATAAGGGTCACTCATTTAATACCGAGATAAGGAATTTTTTTCTCTCAGAGGGTCATGAGTCTTAGGGCTCTCTTTCTCAAAAGGCAGTGGAAGCAGGGCCTTTAAATATTTTTACGGCAGAGCTAGATAGATTATTGACTAACAAGCAGGTGAAAGGCTATCAGAGGTAGATGAGAGATTATAATCAGATCAGCCATGATCTTATTGAATGGTGGAGCAGGCTTGAAGTGCCGAGTGGCCTACTCCTGCTCCTAGTTTGTATGTTTGAATATATGTTCATATAAGAATTCTGAAATGAGTAACTCACCTCCTGACTCCCCACAGCCTGTCCACCATCGACAAGGCACAAGTCCGGAGTGTGATAGAATACTTGCCTAGATAACAACAACACTCAAAAACTCAACGCCGTCCAGAACAAAGCAACCTGATTAATTGGTGCCCCATCAACCACCTTAAACAGTCACAGCCTCCACCACTGACGCACATTGACAGCAGTGTGTACCATCTACAAGGTGTATTGCAACAACATATGAAGCCTTCTTTGACAGCACCTTCCAAATCTGCAACCTGTACCATCTAGAAGGACAAGGGCTGCAGGCACATGGGAGTACCACCATCTGCAAAACCCCCTCCATCCTGACTTGGAACTATATCGCTGATCTTTCACTTATGGCTGGATCAAAATCCTGGAACTCCCTCCTAAACAGCACTGTGGATTTACCTACACCAGATGGACTGCAGCAGAAGGCAGCTCACCACCACCACCTCAAGGGCAATTCGGGATGGACAACAAATGCCGACCTTGTCAGTGAAGCTCACATCCCATGAAAGCATTAAAAAATCTCATCTGTTAGTTGGAAGGTTATAGCTTCAGGTCCCACTCCAAAGGCTTGAGCCCTTAATCTGCAATGCCACTTCAGTGCATTAGTGAGGGAAATGTTAAGTTGAGGACCTAGCTGCTCTCTCGGGTAGGCATAAAAGGTCCTATTGGCACTTTTTGGTGGAAAGCAAGGCCAATAATTATCTCTCAACCAACATCAGTAAAAACCTATTATCTGGTCTAGCATGTGTCTCATTGCTGCTTGTGGAGCCTTGCTGTTTGTAAATTGGCTGCTGTGTTTCCTACATTATAACAGGGGTTCATTATACTTCAAAAAGTACTTCATTGACTTTAAAGTGCTTTGTGATGTCCTAAGGTTGTGAAAGGTGCTATATAAATAAATGCAAGTTGTTTATGTGTTCTCTTTTCAGAAATGCATGAGTTTGCCATTGAACCCATCAATATTATTCCCTGACAATTTATTTCATAACTCTTTAATTCTTTGGGTGAAAACTTTTCACATAACTTCCCAATTGTTAACTATCCCCCTAGGATTTAAACCTTTAATCATAGTTACCAGCATCAATTTTGTTGACTTTTCATGATTTTGAAAATCTCCTTGAGATTGCTGTCTTACTTTTGCTACTGCCTGGAATCACCTTAGTATCTGGTGTCTGTACATGTGTTCCAAGGAAGGAATTATTATCCCAGAATTAGGTGATTAGCGAAATGCACACGACTCTTTGCATGCTGCATGGTCAACACCTTGAGGAACAAAATACAAGTTCTGTTGATTCACTCTCTGTCTCTCGGCTAACTACTTACACAGAACTACATTACAAAGGATTTCAAGCACAGAAACAAGCCATTCAGCCTAACCAGTCCATGCTCGTCCTGTTTTTTCTCACATAACTTTATCAGCAGAACCCTCTATTTCCTTCTCCTTCATATGCTTATCTAGCCACCCCTTAAATGCATCTGTTTGTCTCAAGCACTTGCTGTGGTAGTGAGTTCCACATTCTCACCACTCCCTGGGTAAGGAAGTTTCTTCTGAATTCCCTATTTGATTTTATTGTAATGATTTTATATTGAAGGCCTCTAGTTTTGCACTTCCCTGCAAGTGGAAACATTCTCTCAGTGTCCACTCCATCACAACCTGACATAATTTTCATGATCTGTATTACATCAGCCCTCAGCCTTCTCATTTCAAGGGGCCCAATCTGTTTATCCTCTCCTGATAGGTTTTCTCTGCACTCCTGGTATCATACATGTAAATCTTTTTTGCACCCTTCCCAAAGCCTCTACATCTTTTTTTAATAATATGACAACCAGAATTGTACGCAGTATTCTGGGTGTGGTCCAACTCAGTTTGAAATAACTTCCTTACTTTTCAGTTCTATAATGAAACCTGGTATCTTGTCTTTTTTACTTCAGTGAAACACTGCTGTTTCTTAGGTGTATACACCTT